>NC_056727.1:346033619-346368619 GCF_019279795.1 Protopterus annectens
TTAGCTTTTTAAGGTAAGTGTGCGATCGTTACGGATCTTAGGGTTAGGGTGCAGGTTAAGTGCATACATAGTGGTATATGTAAGATTTAGTGTAGGGTTAGAAGTAGGGTTTAGTTTAGAGTTAGAAGTAGGGTTTTGGTTAGTGTATGTATGTGGTTTATTTAGTTTGTTTGTGTAGGTAGTATGTAGCAGGCGGTGGGGTGGGACAAGAATGACAGTTCGACTTTTTAAATTTTGCGGTTTAGGGCATTTGGTGTTTATGCAGTTCGATGATGACAGGTCGACGTTTAGTTATGCGATGAAGTAAGCATTCAACTTTATAATATAGATCCATATGAGAAGTAGTGTTCATCTAAATATCATTTACTCATATAGATGAAAACACTTTCTGTATATCCATATCTTGTCTCAAAGGCTTGTTTAAGTGTATTTATTCTCATTTCTTTAATCATGTCACAATATTGTGTTGCTTCCTTGTAGATCAGTCAGTCTGTTCCTTGCATTATAAGTTACCTGCATTTATAACACAGTCTGTTTTTTTTCTATAGCTAACAATGACAGTTCTTTTTTTATTTTCTATTCTAGTTCTTTATTCTATTGTCTCCACTTGTTCTTTGTATCTTTCGGTTTTCTACCTTTATTTCTTTCTGATAGTTTTCTTCATCTTTGTATGTTTTCATGTCAATTTTTTGTCTGTCTGTAACAAATCATCTGTAAGAATATGATAAAAACTCCTTCCTTTCAGTTTATCCCAGACAGATTATCCTTCAAGATTGCATACATGAATGTTTAACTGAAGGCAGCTATTTTTTGGAGCTCCATAAACTAGTATTAAATTCAAGAAATTATAATATTTATTTCTAACTAAACAACTACAAGTATTTAGCTAATAGCCTAAAGTAACTAAATACAAGTTTTGGTGGATTTTTATAAAAAAATTACCTGTCAAATTATTCAGCAATCTATATACAGCAACTGGAGAGATGAGTAACTTGAAGAATTCTCATTCTGATCTGGCACTAAAAAGGGAACTACAACTGGTGACTACCACATTACAAGAATTATCAACAGAAATGGATGATTTTAAGGTTAATCTACAGAATTTAAAAGAGAACTCTCAGAAACAAACAGGGGTCTTCAAAGAAATACTTCAGCAACATCAGTCAAAGATAACAACCATTAAAACTTCTTTGTCTGACATCGATGGAAGGCTTATAGAAGAGGAAACACAGAGTTTCTCCTGAAGCAAAATACCTGGTTATCCAATAAAGTAAATGACCTTGGGAATAGGGAAAGAAGGTCTAACATCAGGATTTTCAGTTTACTGGAGAAAACAGGAGGGGACATTATATCCTTCTTAAACTCATGGATTCCAGAGGCATTAGATCTTAAAGAAGATTTTTCCTTTGGCATAGAAAGGGCACATCATGCTTTAGGAAATAAAACTTCAGCATCAACCCCATCTTCATCCTCTGTGCCACCAAGATCAATTATAATAAAATTTTTATCTTTCATGGACAAAGAACTGGTGTTAAAAAGAGCATGGAGGAAAAGTCCTATTAAATACAATCAGAATCTAATAAGATCCGATAATGACTGTTCCACTAAAGTGCTGGAACAGAGAAAAAAGGTATGGCCACTAATAAAAACTTTAAAACAGAATAATATTAAAGCTCAAATAGCATTCCCTGCAAAAATAAAGATACTGCACCTAAGTGAGATGAGAACCTTCAACACTCTGGAAGAAGCCCTACAATTCATCAAAAACAACAACATCATAACCATTTCAGAAGATATGGAATGGGCATCCCTGTCCTTGAAGAGAACCACTGATTAAAATGGCTGGACTGATGTCAAAAAGAAGTAGCAGAAAACAGAATCTAAAATACCTACGTCTGTAAAATCTCTCAAAGTATCAAATGCAACCTAACCATTAAAACTTTAAATGGATTTAATAGGTTTCAAAACCTCTAAGCTCATGGATACATATACCACATATATACAGGGGAAGGTATGTTTCCTATATCTTTTCATGTATGACTTACAAATCTAGATATATATTAGTTATAAATCATTTCTTTCTGACATTTCCTTCTCTTTCTCATTTGTCTCATGTCTTTCTAAGTTTCTCTTTTTTTTTCTCTTGTCTTTCCTACTTCTAAATATATGCTAAGGACTGACTGTTTGACATAGTTACTAAATACAATTAAGTATAATCAAAGTTAATAATTATGCTTTGTAACTTGTAGTGCTCTGTTTGCTGGTCCCATCTTTATTTATTTGTTAACCATTTCTTCTATTAAATTCTTAATGATATTTACTGTGGCTGAAATCAACCTTTGTCGCTAATTGATTTAACCCTTTAAATCCGATGAAACTGTATACTGGCACTCCAATGAAATTGTTAGATTGTATTTCCATCAAGTCTATGATAGCTGCAAATTACTTCTGTATTAAATTAAGCAATGCAACTGGGGAGTGTTAGTTAACATTGAAGTGATGTGGGGTTGATTTATTCATAGCTGGCATAAATAAAGATGTTGGAAAGTGGGCTCATTTTGAGTCCAAGTCTTTTCATAGTGAAGCTTGTTTGTTTTAAAGTACTGATGCTAGTCTTGGTTATTGTCAAGAGCTGTCCATCCACAGCTGAACAGATTGCCATTATTTGAGATGCTGATGAAGCTGAAATGTTTTTTTTTTTTTTTTTTTAAAGGAACAGTAGATTTGACTGCAGGAAATGATCTATGGGTGAGTGCAGAATACAGCTAACATGTACTTTATGTGCAACTATGCTGTGACGAGGGATCCCTGCAGCTTTGGGTGTAAGCAATGTAATTAATTGGCAGAGCTTCTGCACTCTTGTGATGAGACATAAGTGTGACAGATAAAAGGAAATGATGTTGCTTCACTGCTGAGCTTGAGACTATGTCTTTGCTTGTTTGCATGGGTTGCAGGTCTGTGTGTGTTGTTGTCTGGAGAGGGATGGTGGCCTGTCCCACGGTGTATGCGGTGTCTTATTTAATGGACATTTGGTAAAGAATCTATTGAACTTGCCATGAGGGAGATAGAAGTCCAAAGAGGGAAAATTGTTTAACTGGTTGTTTACTCTCAGTGAAATGTTTAGGCAGGAAAAAAAAAAGAGCTCATGAGTTTAAAAATGATGATTGTAAGAATGCAGTTCGCACCAGCTACATGTACTGTTATAAGCTTTTCTTAAGCTGTTGAGATGTTTTTTTATTGTCATTGCAACGAGCAGGAAAGGATTTCATTGGATATGGGCCCACTCCTTGTTTTTAAGCACGAACATATCTTTCATGGAAACAGAAGAGAAATTTTTAGTTTTATCTTATAAATAAGAATAAAAAGCTTAAAAAAGTTCAATACTTGTAGCATACTTAACAAATATAACATTAAGTGAACTAAGCATTTAGAATACTGTAAACAATCGTTTTCCTATGCACTGTTATGCTGTAAACCACTTTGTAAATATAACTACATTCACTTCCTTGAAAGCCTTTCATTACATAATTTATATGACTGCTAACGCATGATAAAACTAATGGTTATATTATGCTGTGATATAATTTATATAGTCTCTTTTAGTTTAATGCACAGTATCTGAAAATGTATGTTTGTTTGTTACAGGAAGTAATAATCATCAAAATTTAGTTGCTTGCTGCAAGCCTTTGTGTTTATGATTTAAATAACTTGTGTGCTTCAAACAAATGATTATTATTTCCAATATGGAAACATATATTGATACAAACAAATTGAATCAGTTTAATGATCTGTATAATAGAATTCATATGTTTATAAGAACAGATGGACAGCATATAGTTGTTAATATATGTAACAATTATTTCTGTTAATGAACATTTTAAACACCATAATAGTAGTTAATAGACTCATTTAATATTTAATACTGTATATATGGATCTCTAGTGAATGGAAAATGGAAGCTAGAGTGATAGTTCTTCAAATGTATCAATCTGTTGGACTAGGAATGTATTTCATTCTATGGTGAGTAGGGATTAATGTTCAAAATAGTTTAATTTCATTATTTACTCCAGTTTTTAGGACATTAATTAGTTTTTCCAAGCCTGACTTAAACATGATGATTACTTTAGTGATAACATGCTTTACTGAGATTGATGAATGTTTACAAATTAATAATTTTATTATTAGAGGAGGGGATGGTCCAGGTAAAGATAATGGCACTTCAATCGCTTCTTCAGAATAATTTGATATGGACCTTTCTTTATTATCTTTAAACATTAATGGCCTAAATAGTCCAAGCAAGAGATCTAACCTATTAAGATACCTAAAGTTAAATAGAGCCCAAATAATTTTACTAGAGGAAACCCATTTCAAAAACAATGATCATTTCATATGGGAATCAAGTGATTATATGACCTTAGCATGCTCCAAATTTAATTCTAAGTAGAGGGGAGTTACAATTTTATGGAGAAAGAATTCCTTAATCCCTGAAGTAATACATAAATATGTAGATAATGACGGTCTTATAGCTATAGTCATCGTGAAGTATAATAATAGATTGTGGACATTAGTAAACCTATACTGCTTTCCTGGTATTGGGATGGGAACAGTTAAGAAACATCTAGATCAAATTATACATATATATAAAGGTAATCTAGTGGTAGGAGGAGATTTTAATTGTATTACTGATACTTCTGAAACTACTAATAAAAAATCTCCATGTTTAACAGCTACTGCAAAACTATTAAAAAGATGGTCTGAATCTTTAAACTTGATAGATACCTTTAATGTTATAGACAACAGCTCATTATTCTCTCACCAAGACTATAGGTGTGGTACTCAAACCAGAATAGATGAAATATACATTTCTCAAGATCTTCAAACAAAAAATACTTCTTTCTCAATAATCCCATGTCCCCTATCAGATCACAATTCATTAGTTCTAAAAATGCAAATACATTTTAAACCACTAACATTTATATCTAGAATTCCTGCGTACATTACAAAAATAAAATAATTTAAGCAGTGGTTACTAAATGAAGTTAATGTCTTTATAGATATAAACTACAATTCAGAAGTGAACATAGTAATGGTTTGGGATTCACTTAAAGCTTACATTTATGGGAAAGTGATTGGTTAGTATAAAAATAAAATCAAGGAATGGGAATCAGAACTACAAGAACTACAAAGAAAATTCACATTATATAAATACCGAAAGTCCCTTAATACAATTGGAAACAAGAAGAAAATAGAAGACTTAAATAAAAGATATAACGAAATATTAAAGCATAAAACTAAGTCAGCCATGGAAAGGTTAAAGATAAATTCTTATGCTACTTCTCCAAAACATTTACATAATTTATCTGTTAAAGTTAAAATGCAATCTAAAGCTAACTTTGTTATTAATATCTTACATGAAGAAAAAGGTAAGAACGTGTCAGAAATAGGAGATATACTTGATGCTTTTAAGCGTCATTATAGAAATCATTATAAAAGTAAGAATACTACAACAGACCATTTCAACTTAGAACATATGATTTCTAATATTAAACCAATCCCTGAAAGTTTACAAAGGAATTTACAAAAACCCATTACACACAAAGAAGTTGCTGATAAAATTAAAGAAAGTAAATCTGGTAAATCTCCTGGAATGGACAGTTTAATTTCAGAAATGTACAAGTTATTTCCCAAAAATATAACCTCATTGCTACATAAAACACTAATTGAAATTCAAACCCATGCAGTAATTACCCCCACATGGAGATACCCTTTAATCATACCCATTTTAAAAGAAAATAAAGAAGCTAGTCATTGCCGTTCATATAGGTCAATTTCATTGTTAAATAATGGCTATAAAATATTTATGTCTATCCTGGTAAATAGAATGAAAACCAAATGAATGAAATAGTCAACACTGATCAAATTGGGTTTATTCAAAATAGACATGCACATGATAACATTAAAATAATATTGACATTAATTGATTATTTAAATAATGAAAATATAGAAGCCTTGATAATTGGACTGAATATTGAAAAGGCATTTGATTCCCTAAATTAGGATTATTTAATTAAAATTCTTGAGGCATATGCCTTTCCTCCCTCCTTTATTACATTCATTAAAAAGGTTTATGAAAACAACTTAGCGTATATAAAAACAGGACCCTTCACCTCAGAGGCTATACAAATTACAAGAAGTACTAAACAGGGTTGCCCTATGTCACCCATCTTATTTGTGTTGGCTAAAGAGCTATTGGCTATATTAATATGAAATAATCCGAAGATAAAAGGAATAAATATACGTGGACAATATAATTCTAAGATCATGCTCTTCTCTGATAATATACTTCTTACACTATTGGATTCTAAAGAAGTCTTACATGAACTAGATATTTTGATACAGAAATTTCATAAGATCTCAGGTCTTAGTTTTAACAACCAAAAATCTAAATATTTATTATTAAAGAAGAAGAATGATATACAAATAGACAAGAATCATATCATAGGTGAACAAGTAGAAACTTTAAAATACCTGGGGATAATTCTGTGTGAGAATATACAAGATATAATGAATATTAACTATAAAAAGGTCATGTATACAATAGATTCTCTAGTGTTCAAATATAATAACTTATTCATAGTTTTCAAAGATAGACTACAGCTCATTAAAATGGTTCTTCTTCCCAAAAATGTGTATGTAGTACAAGCTACTTTGTTAATTCCTGAGAAAACCTATCTTAAGAAAATAACAGCAATACTCCTAAGGTTCTTATGGTATCCTAAAGGAAATAAAATTCCATATACCCATCATATTAGACAATGGGATCAGGGAGGAATACATTTTCCAGACATTGAATCATATATAACAGCTACTCTACTTAAAACAGTGATTGAATGGATTAATCCTAGTTATATCTCCAACTGGAAATTGTTACATACAACTATAATAATAAATGACAACAAATTACTTAAAAATACTATTACTATGGATAAGGATAATGTATTATGGTATTCACTGACTTTAAATCTGCAATATAATATAACTAAACTAACTAAGTCAAATCTAATAATTTATTTATCATTTTAGGAAATTTATAAATATGAATATGGATTTAAAACTCTGGTTCGCAACACTAATTCCCTTCAGTATTACCAAACAACTTTCCAGATAGAATTCATAGGGTCATATACATCTCTTGGGAACAGAAAAAAATAATTTGTTTGGTGCATTGTATAAAAAAATCAACAAGTATTAGATATACAATATATGATGTCAACTTATGAATTAAATTATCATGAATGATTAATACTTCAGAATACATTGACATACTCCAAGGATCTATGAAAGATGATAAATAATTCTTCTTTCTCAACCCCATCTAAATTCATATTCAGACTGTTTGGAATTATATATAATAATGAGAATATGAAAAATGGAACTTCATACTTATATAACCTAATAAAAAAACTAACTACAAAACATTACCCAAACCATCATATTGGCAGTTTATGACTAAAGGATATTCAATTCAATTAACTCCAGAAAATAAATCAGATATACTACTCTCAGTAAAATTGACCTCTTGTTTTCATTATTGGAGAACATTTGCCTGGAAATTCCTCCATAGATCCTTCTTAACTCCTGATAAAGTTTCAAAAATCAATTCTTCCAGTAATGGGGTTTGTTGGAGATGTCAACAGATCGATAAGGCTAATTGGTCCCACATTTTCTATGACTGTATAAAAATCAAACCCTTTTGGGAAAATGTTTATAATTTTATGCAGGTAATTTATACAGATAATTTTTTATGACCAAAGCTTTACTATTACTGAATATAATTGAAGGTTTTGTTTTAAATAGAACTAACCTCTATTTACTTTGGACAATACTAGCTATTGCTAGGAAACGCATAACAAAGAGATGGAATTCTACAATAGTACTTAGCAGAGAAGATTTTCTGTGTTTATTGAAAAGGACAGCCTTAATGGAAGTTAAAACCAAGGAATTAAGATTGTTTCCTATGCCATTATCTAATAATCCTTTGAAAAAAGTTTTAATACTGATTGACACTTTACAAATGGATCTAACCTCCTCTTGAAATAATTATTTCTGAAGTTTAATTTATCTACTTCTGTATAACTTATCATTCATTTTTCATATGTCAGGCTGAATGTAAATTTGTATATAGTTAATTTATTAAGTAATAAGATAGTACACTGTATTAAGTATTCATTTGTTATTTACTTCATATTTAAAATAAAAAATATCTGAGCAAATAAAAAAAGATTGGATACATTATGTCATCATGTTCACTTATCCTTTACAATTTCCCATTCTGCTTTATTAAGTGTTCTGTCTTTTTTTAACTTTACACTAACCATTAGCCTTCTGTTTTCCTCATATTCTTTAATAATTATCTTAATCTCCATTTTATATGTCTTTTCTCTTGTCTTCACTTCCCATCAATATCACATTATTCTAAATTGCCCATTCTACTTCACCATAATTTTCGAATCCCTGTACTTCCTCATGCTTTTATTTGCCCATTCTTTTATTCATACTTTTTAAACCTTTTTATTGTTATTATTTATTTATTTTTGCTTCATGTAGGCTGTTATCTAGTTCTGGTTTTATTATGTATTTTATACATGTTATTTTCAGTTTAGTTTCCTTGTATTTAATTATACTTCTCTCCAGGAACAGCTTTACCATCTTCCACATTTTGTTTTTCTAGTATATTTTACTCACCATTCTGGCTTATATTATGTATCATAATTCATTATTTTATTTATTTTCATGTTTATACTTTCTCCCTATTTTTGCTTATATTCAAGTTCTTGTCTTATCCTTTCTTCCCTTCTTGCATATTCTTTGCCATTACTGTAGTTTTCATTTACTCTGTCTTTGGTATCTTTTGCTTCGTTTCCAAAATTCTCTCTTGTTTTATCATAATTTCCTGGAATTAGTTTATTTTATCACATTCGCACATGGTTTATATACCTGTTCTGTTTATTTATATGTTAATTTTTCACATTTGTAGCATATCTTCAGTGAACCATTTTTCATTATTGAACGCATAATGTCTATTTATATTTCTTTTCCATTTTATTCATTAAAAACTGTGTTCAGCTTGTATGCTCTTCCAAGAATGGCAAGGAGAGATCCTCCATATGTAATATGAAAAGGGGTCACAGTAGCCCTGTTCACTGACATGATAAATAAATAGGCAAATAAATCATTAAATAAATCATTTTGCTAATGCAGCAAATGTTTAATTAAACATGCATTAATTTGTATTAATAATCAATTATCCAAATACAGTTAATTTGCTAGTTATACTTGCCATTAACTGTTCTATTTACTAATTCTCATTTGAAATACAACTTTCACTTACCTCTGTTCTCAGTGAACTTATTAAAGTAACCCATATCATGGTCTTCCCTTGTATGTTCCACAGTCCAACAATATTTCAACATATAGCGTATTTTCCTATCACCTGTAATTAGTACTAATTTTTATGTAAATACTTTATCTCAGTTTGATGTTTCAGGATGTCTCTGCTCTCTGTAAATATATTATTGCAATCTCATGTGTTTGTTTGCTAGTAATTTATGTACTCATAATGTTGTCATAATTTGCATTTTCCTACAATTTACCCACAATTCAACCTGTGATTAACTTCCATTGCATTTGTACTCATAACTAAGTGATTGTATAGCAGTTCTCAACCATAGATTTTGTTACAGATTGTTTCTGCTCTTACAAGGTTTACGTGAACACCAATTCAGCTGTGAACAACCAAACTAATAAACATGAATAAAGAAACAAATAAATTAAGCATTTGTATAGCTTTCCATCTTATTTGTATGGTAACTTCAGTACATAATTAGTTGCTTATATGCATACCATCCTTAAACTTGACTAACATCCTTTAAAATAATTTTCTAACAAACAATTTCAAAACTATAACAACCTCAAACATTTCTGTTCATACATTAATAAACTTTTGAACACTGGTCATATCTCTTAGCAATCACCTCCATTCCACCCCAATGACCTGAAAACATTGCCACCCTGTTTAACTCCCACTTCATACATTCAGTCTATTTCCTACTTAGTAACAGCACCTCCTCTACTGTCAATCCATTGGGTCAACCTCACAGTCTTCCTCACTCTTTCTCCTTACAACCAGTTTCAATGCCCACTATAAAATTATACCTTCTTAGTAAAGTCAGACATTCTAAACCTGACAATTTTCCTGCTAAATACATTAAATCAGCCACTGAAGCCTTAGTATACACAATATCTATCCTTATAAATCCATCCAGGAGTGTTATGTTCCTTGCTTCTGCAAAAAATGCTACATTCTTCCTCTCCACACAAAGGTGGTAACTCTACTGAACTTAGTTGTCACCACCCTATCACAGTTCTATCCTCACTATCCAAAATGTAAGAGAAAATGTATACAGTCCCAACTAGTCTCCTACCTCTCTCACACAGACTACTTTCTCCATCCCAACATGGCATTGGTGACACCACAATACCACCACCACTCTTCTTTATTTCACTAACACTATCAACACCAACAGAAAGGATGGAAACTACATAGTGGTCTTCCTCAACCTCTCAAAAGCTTTGAGACTGTTTCTCACTCCATTTTCCAACAGAATTTCTTTAGCCTTGGCCTTCATGACTCATCCCTGACCTGATTTCTACAAATCTGAAGTAGTCAAATGGCAAAATGATTTTCATCATTTTTACCCATATCAGTTTGTGTCCCTCAAGGATCCATACTCTTTGATATATTCATAAAAAACCTCAATACAGCAAATGGGTCTATATTATAAACACGAACGCTGTAAACAGTGAATACATACAGCAACACATAAAGGTCGATGTACAAAAAGTACGAAATGCGTAATTGGTGAAAATGAAAACAAGGAACTTATTTCGTCAACCAACAACGCCATGCAGGTAAGCTCAAACTAACTAAATAAAATTAAATAAACACACTTTTACAGGGGGGAAAGCCCCCCCTGCACTCCCACTCCCCCACTTAAATATACCAACTCCAAAATCGCACTACAGTGGGGAAAAAGTTATATTTTCTCATCCCCATGATTGCCCTGCTGGCCAAGCAAATACATTCTGCATTTTCAATTTCACTGATTACGTATTTTGCTCTTTTTGTACATCGACTTTTGTGTCGACATAGATGTATTCGCTATTTTGAGCTTTCATGTTTATAATATAGACCCCAGCAAACAAAACTACTTCCGTCATTTAGTATACTGATGACACCACTCATAGTAGTCCTCAAAAAATTTAACAGACCAACAGTCTAGAACCCAAGAATCCATTTCAACAGTTGAGATTTGGCTACACAATGCTTAGCTATTTCTCAGTCAAAAAACTCAAACTACTTGCCTTCATCCTGAACAGTATAGCAAACTAACATCTTCCTTCTCTATTTTTTCATTAGACAACACTAAAACAGAACATGTCGATCATACTAAATTATTAGGAGTCCACATAGATAACAATAGGACATTTGATCACCATATCCAAAATGTAATCAAATGAACCTATAAAAAAATGGGTTCCCTGTATAAAATTAAATCATTGCTGAGAGACTCTTATAGGATCCACACTTCCTCAGCTCTCCTCCTTACCACTTTCATTTATGCTCTCCTTTCTTTATCAACCTTCAATCTGCCCAACTTAACAAGCAACAACAATATTACAACAACGTTGCCAAATTTGCTGCAACTCTCCCAACACCACTATCATAGGTTCATAAGTTCATAGGTTGGTACTAGGCTATTGGCCCTAGGGCCTATACAAGCCTAGCCATAACAATTCCCTGGCTATTTCTTCCCACACTATTTTTTTCCCCTGAACCCCTGTCTAGCAGGGCAGCTGACGTGATCCCCAATGTGAATTTCCTTTCTCCCATCCAATCATCAAGGTTCCTTTTGAAGAGGGCCAAAGAGGCGCTTTGCTTAACATGTACGAGTAGTCTATTCCAGAGTCTGGGGATCTCTGGGTCAGGAACCTATTCCTCCAGCATGTTTTGTTTATTGTGATGACAAGGTTTAGATCCCTGGAGCATGTGGCTCTCTGAGGGATTGGGATTTCTTTAAGCGTAGCATGTCCAACAGCTCTGGGTTTGACATGGCTTTGTATGTTAAGCAGAGATTGCCTTGGAGTAGACGATATGCGACAGAGTATAGCTGGAGTTTTTTAAGGTGGTCAGCATAGGGCATCTGCTTTAGGCCTGTGATTCTTTTAGTGAGGTATTTCTGTGGCCTTTCCAGTTGTTGCAGATGTCTTGAGAGGTACATACCAAATGGGGCATTGTGTTCTATATTGGGTCTAATGAGTGATGAGTACAGTGGGACAATGACCTCCTTTTTTCTGGATGAAATGTCCTTAGTGATGAGGTGTGCCACATAGAAGTATTTCCTGACTGTTGTGGCGATGTGGTTATTGAAGGTGAGACCACTGTCCACCTGTGTCCCTAAGTCTCTTATCACATTTTTGGTGTTTAGTGTACTGCCACCTATGTGGTAATTCACGGGTACATGTTTTCTCCCAAAGGGGATAACTATACATTTCTTGGCATTGAGCTTGAGTCTATGGCTCTGGCACCAAGCATCTGTTTCTGTAAGGCCCTTTTGTAGAGTATACACATCATTTGGGGATTAAATAATGGCTCCCAGTTTGCAGTCCTCACTGAACTTTGTTAGCCAGAGTCCCTTTGTGTTGGCTTGCACTTCAGAGAAGTAGATGCCAAACAAGAGAGATCCCAGGACTGAACCCTGAGGTATTCCACTTGTCACTTGTCTGGAGATGGATTTGGAGTCAGCTACTTTTACAGTGTGGGTTCTGTCATTAAGCCAGTTGACAACCCATCGAGTGATGTAGGGATTAATGCCCAGCTTAGTAAGTTTATCTATGATTCCAGAGTGGGGGGTGGTGTCAAAGGCCTTGTTGAGGACCAGATAGGCTGTGTGGACTGCCTTACCCTTGTCCACACCTCTGGAGACTGATTCAAAGAAGTCAATCAGGTTCAGGAGACAAGATTGACCCTTCACAAACCCAAACTGGATGGGGTCCAGTGTCTTAAGGTTGCCAATGTCTTTGTTTATAAGTTACATGATAATACATTCCATGGCCTTGCAGATCAGGCTCGTCAGACTGATGGGGCGGTAGTTCCTGGGATCCAAGGTGGATCTCCCCTTGTGGAGCTGGATAACTGTAGCTGTGCGTCACTCAGTGGGCACGAAGCCTGAGATAAGGGTATGATTAAACATGACACTTAGGTGAGGTGCCAGTTAATTTTGTAGTTCATGTAGTACACAGCCCGGGATGTCATCTGGTCCCATGGATGCTGTATTCTTAGCTTTGGAGAGTTCATTTTTTACCTGTGTGGCCATTATTACCGGAATTTGGCAATCTTCCAGTATTGAGATGGGCCATTTAGGGGGATAGAGGGGGTGAAGTTGGCACTGAATCAATCTGCCAGGAGTTATTAGCTGTCTAGTGATTTTAACATCTTTAATACACACTTCAGAGAACTGTATTAATTTAGATGTGGGGAAGCTTGGGCATTTAATCTTAGTTGCCACAATAGTTCTCTCTTCTCCAACCTTAATGGCCAAGCACCCCCCTAATGTCTTGTTGCAATTGATCAATAACTATATACTGAAATTCATGATCAGGGTAGTCCATAATATGTATAGCCAGGGCATTGTTATGATTGGCTTTTGATATATTATACTGATGTTCATAGATAGGTTGTTTTACACAACGTTCCGTTTGTCCTATATAGAAACTTGAGCATAATTGGCATTGAGCCAAGTATACCACACCTTTTGTTTCACTTGTATATTTCCCATTGATGTTAAAAATCTTGCCACCTATTTTAAATTTTGTGTTAACTTCTATATATTTACAGTAGTGGCGGTGGCCACATTTTTTCATACCCCTATGTGGTATGTAAGATTTCCTTTTAGACTCTAGTAGGTTTTTCAAATTCAAGCCACATTTGAAAATAATTCTAGGTGTGTCACCCAGTTTCTGGTTAATTCCAGTATCTTCATTTATTAAAGCCCAGTTTTTAATCAGAATATTCCTGCGTGTCCTGGCATCATTTGAAAATGGGGTGATGAAGCTCAAATTATAGCTAATATTAGACATGTTATATCCTATAGTGACATTCTGTACTGACTCACTTGATGTTTGACACCTAACAGTAACAGTGCCCCAATTTAATATTGCTACAAAGTACCCCACTTCCCTTTCTATGGTGACTTCCTTAATGACGTCATCCATCAATGTTGTTGGATATGCCCTCTTAATAAACATCTATCTTAAAAGTTCACATTCCTGATGATAATCATCATCCAAATTCACCATTCTAGCAGCTCTAACTATTTGCCCTTTTATCACAGACTTTTTTTGGTGATTGGGGTGGGAGCTGTAGGAAACTGTTTAAATATGTTGGTTTTCTATAGATGTTGGCAATATATCTACCATTGACGTTATCCTTGGCTAATCTCACATCAAGATAAGGGATACAGGACATGTTAAATGATGAAGTAAAGTGTAAAACATTTGTTAATGAAGTGATTTCATTGACAAAATCATTTGCCACCCTCTCATCACCTTTAATGATGAGAAAAATATCATCCAGGTATCCCGTGTGCCCATGGACTTTTTTTTTAAACATGTGGTTTGAAAAAAGTAGTCCCTGCTCCCAATGAGCCATAACACAATTGGCAAAACTGCCTCAACATGATGACCCCATTGCGACACCTGCTTTCTGAAGGTAGATAGAATTGTCAAACAAAATAAAGTTGTTGGAGAGAATAATTTCCAACAAGCATTCGATCAAATGAATTACTTCAGAATCTACCCCTTTCGTAAATAAAAATTTTCTAGCCCAAGAGATTCTTAATTCCTGGGATATAACTGTGTATAAATCACATATGTCAATAGTAAGGAAATTATACGTTTCAACAAATTCTAAATTATTAATAGCTTCCAAAAAGTTCCATGAATCGGAACATATTTGTGATTCCCCATTCAGATATTTCTTAAGCTTGGAGTCTACAAGCGTAGCACAGGCATAGGTCAATGACCCCCTGCCATCCACAATGGGTCAAAGGGGTAGGTTACCTAGATCTTTGTGAAATTTAGGTGCTCCAAACATAACTGGATACCTAGGCACTGTCATATTTAAATAGTTAAATGTATCATTATCAATAGTAGCTTCCAGGAATAAATCATTTATTATTGTTTTAAGTCTCTGGTGAGCTATATTCACTTCATTCTTAGATGCACCAATATAAGCTTCATTTTCCAGTATGTTTTTTACTCTATTCTTGTAGTCATCGTCATCCATAAAAATCAAACCCACCCCCCATTATCTGGTTTCATTACTCTTACACCCTGTAGTTTCAAGAATTCTAAAGCTTCTCTATCACTATCCATGATATTCAACCTGGTCAGGGGGTACATAGGCTTATTCAAGGCTGCCCTAATGTCCATTTCACATATTTTTTCAAAAATGCTTAGGGTAGTCTGTAATGGTGGATTCAAAATACTATTGACGCTACAGTCTTGATTAGTATAACCATTGTTGCCCAACAAAACAGTCAAATTTAACTTATGCAAGAATATCTGTAAGTCCAATAAAGTCCTAGGCAAATCTGCCCTACGGTGGGTACAAAAGATAATCCTTTTCCTAAGATATCAATCAATTCACTTGGGACATCAAAAGAAGACTAGTTATAAATCTTAAAATGCCCAGTAGAATTCACCAAGATCTTCGGTATCATTCTTTCTGGGGATTCATTCCTTCCATCATCATGTTGTGTATCCTCAGCTAACGCTGTCTTCGATTCTGTTTCTTCTGACATCTTCTGGTTGTTGTACCTCCCTGTTGTTGTGCTTGCCTATTCTTCCTGCCCCTCTGAAAACCCTGGTCACCGGGTTGGTTGACATTCCTCTGCTGGTCTCTAAGACGGTTGCTATGTCTCACCAATGCTTGTGCTCCTCCTTGCACTTGGGCATCTTCCTTCTCCTTGTTTATATCTGCCTTAGAGCTCGATCTCTCATGTTGGTCACCCAGGTGCATATTTTCACCGTTGTATACAATCTGAGATTCTGTGGGGGGTAGATAGGCCTTCCCATTATCACAGTCCCATTGGTCTCTAGATAGTTTTTTCAATTTGACTTCCCTTAATTTCACCAAAGTGCTGTCAAGGCTGGTAAAAATCTGGGAAAATTCATACTTATACCTAGGAAAGTTCTCATACGTTTTAATGTAATTTCCTAATGTTGTCAAATCATTTCTCAGCATTACAATCTGTCCCTCATACTGTTTGATGAGCAACTCGAGGAAATCACAGCCCCATGTATCGAATAGTTGCAATAATTCCAGATGGAAACGTAAGTCCCTCACTAAGCCTGTAGGAAATCTCCATTGCCTAAGATCTTTAGGTATATGGCTTCTCTGAATACATTCCTTGAAATATGCAATTTCAAGTTGCAATTTCGTAAGTTTAAAAAGTTTTTGGTCAACCATTTTTAAGTTAAACACAATCTTTTCTTGCCCAATTCCTTTGTTGTCTGAACCACTAAGTGGTAACACACTCCCATTATTACTATTCAAGGTAACAGGAATGCTTAACCATTCAGTAAACAGCGGAATTACTGTGTTATCACTACCATTTACAGCACTTGTTTGACCATTAATTCTCATTTGTTCTTCACTAGTATTTCACTTTTGTGTATTTTCCCTATTAATTGCAGTCATATGCCTCCCATTCAACGGTAGTGAGTACCTGGAATACATGCTGAGTGGAGCTGCAGAAAGAGATGCATAAGATAAATCCACATGCCGTGGCTGTTCAGCCCTTACACTGGTCGTTGAAACAGAATGCTCCACAAAGTTTGCAGTATGTAATTTCTTCATTAAATCATCCACTCTCCCTGTAAGTTGTTGAATGAGAGCAGTCAACTCGGCAATAGAACCATTACTGTTGTTTAAGGGTTCAATGGATCCATTTTGCGAAAACAGCAATGCAGATGCTGGAACGTCTTCACTCATCTTACAAGAATACCTAAAACCAACTAGATATTAAAACGAACTTCAAAAACAAAAAGGATGATGATAGTTCCAGCAAACACGTTTATTATTAACTCTTTCATCTACTACAATCAGTAAACTTCTTCAGACATCAAACATTCATTCACTCAAGTTTAAATAGCATGTGTAACCATGACATCACTTCCTGAAATTCTTAAAACTGCATTCCACATATGACTCACTTGTCAATGCAAATGTTATGACTGCATCTAAAATATCAAATAAAAATTCACTATTAAGTGTAATTATAATATATATATATATATATATATATATATATGTATGTATATATATATATATATATATATATATATATATCTGCACACACACACACACACACACACACACACACACACACACACACACACACACACACACACACACACACACACGCACAAACCACAGTTATCTGTCTAGAGATTTTAACTTTAATACACACTTCAGAGAACTGTATTCATTGAGACCTGGGGAAGCTTGGGCATTTAATCTTATTTGCCACAATAGTTCTCTCTCCTCTAACCTTAATGGCTAAGCCCCCCCCCCCAATGTCTTGTTGCACTTGATCAATAACCATATACTGAAATTCATGATCAGGGTACTCCATGACAAGTCTAGCCAGGGCATTATTATGATTGGCTTTAGATATATTATACTGATTTTCATAGATAGGTTGTTTTACACAACGTTCCGTATGCAGCCTATATCATAAATATTACTATATCAGAAATATTACTGCATAAAAGATACTATTTGGGGGCAGCTTACATGCTTGTAGGCCATGCATAGCTCATTTTTGACTATCCAGTGTCTTCTCTGCCATCAAGAATAGCTATTCCATCTGATATCACTCAGAACAGGCCTGAGCTACTTGAATGGCCAATAATGCTGTATTATTGTAGTATACACCTTCAGAGTCAACAGGGTCAGATCTTGAATAAATGAGGCCTTATGCAGGGTAATGAATCAGGCCTTGCCATCCATACCAGAATCCTATTACTTGGTGGTCTCTCTCCAATTACTATAAACACTGTTCAAACCTGTCAGTATACATACTCACTCCTTCTTTACATTTACAATTACTACAGAGACTTTTTTTTCAGATTTTACAGATAAAAACACTGACGGCAATGTTCTAAACAAAATAAAACAGACTCACTTTTAAAACAGTCTTTGCGTGAGAAACAGTGAATTTGTCTTTCCCTGAAACTCTCATTTAGAGAAAATGCATCTGGCAACCTATTAAACTACAAGAGATGTGCTGGGATTCACAGTCAAATATCATTTAGTGAAGTACTTATTAGCATCTATGTGAAGGGTTCAGGAATTCAAAGGACAAATGTGCAATGCATTTGCTAACAGCCTGAGACTTCCCAATAGAACCAAGTGTCCCTTTACAGGAGAATCCCAATAGTAATGTCTGCTGATGTGAATAGGCAGAGTAATGCAGAATCCAATGAAGGCCGAGGAATAGAATCATGTACTGTAGATGGCAGCTCATTAACAACAGTCGCTCTACTCAGTATGCAACAGACTGCTAAAAGGTGACCTCTGTCTGGCATACAAGGCAGCCTCTGGCCCAATATTGATGGACTTACTGCACATCAGCAAGTCAAATGGCATCAGAAATACTTAGTCTAGGGATTTAAACCTCTTCTGCAACATCAAGAGAACAGTTTGGAGCGATGTGTATATCTTATAGTGGATACCACTGCTTCCACTTCCCATCCACGTAACTCAAAGCTCATCACTGTCCATCTATTAGCACAACTTAGATCTATGGATGGGTGATAGAAAATGAAACCTCGCACTGCCCCCATACTACTAATGGACAATGTCAGTTCATAAATGTTTTATCCCATGGATGTGTCCCCTCACATTATCTGTGATATGGTCCCAGTTATTCTCACTAGGGGTAATATATAGTTGTTGACCATGATATGGGTTGGGCCAATCTAACACCACAGATGATAGGTTAATTCAGGCACCAAAACAGACACTGTTTATGCTTAAACTGGCCTGCAAAGGCAGCTAGCCTAGTACATGAACCTATATGATAACAGCCTAACAATTTTAATTGGTTTAGTATAATGCTATAATCTTTTTTATATAATCAACAACATATAAGTATTTGTTGTTTTCTAATAGCTGTGTCTAACCAAGTGATACAAACTAAAGTCTGATTTACCTTACTTTAAGTGTACAGACTGGATACCTCCTGCCATTGTTTAAGACATAACCATAATATTCTTTAAGAATGAATTATACAGAAAAAGCTAATTAATATTCAGACATGTAAATGATTATTAGCCATGTAGGTGTCCTTGCTCATTGTAAACTGAGCATTACCACTGGGAACTATTCCAGTTCAAGCTTTGAAAACATTACTTAAGCAAAATATTTTGAAAGCAACAATGATCTACATTTCATTTTTTTTTTATTATATTTTTATTATGTCATCTATGATAATGTTTTATATTTTGTAGACATCATGAGATGTAGCATGGGTTCGTGTTATCTATTAATTCTGATAAGATTTATACATTTCCCATGGTTGTGATTCATATCAGGCTGCAAACACGCAGCATTTTAGTGATGTCATGGTTTTTTCACACACACATGGGTATTTGATATTGTGGATGAATATGTGTTATATTGAGGCACATAGCGATACACATATTTACCTTTGTCATCATTCATCAAGGCTGTACAATATTTGAGACTTTAAGAAACTAGTTGACACGAGGCATACCTGTTGATACGCCTCATGCATGTAATACCCTGCGTTTTAAGTTTTTAGATAGAATTATGTCTATATTTAGGAAAAGAAACTGTAATTAATATTTTTATTAAATTGTCACAAACACACATTTATTTTTAAGTTATTTTTAAGTTATATGTTGTTTAATGATTAAGAGAGATGCATTTAATGAATAACATTTACTGCATAATAACGCTTCGCTATAACGGCTGTTGTTTTCAAGTTACTTGCGATGCGGTTATGCATCTAATGACTAACTTTTTGAGAAGTAAACATTTTTAAGTTATATGTTGTTCAATGATAAAGAGAGATGCGTTTAATGAACATTTACTGTACAACAACGCTCCGCTATAATGGCTGCAGCTTTTATGATACTTGTAATGTGGTTATGCATTCAGTGACTACCATCATTTGAGAAGCTAACATTTACATATCAAGTATTAAGTTATAACTGAGTGATCTGCAGTGATATGCATACTCAGAAAATACCTTTAAGATGTATAAATCATTTATAGTCAACAGAACCAGTTCAAAGTAATGGTTGTTTTATTTATTTATTTGACTATTAAATGTAGATCCTTTTGCTTGGATGTTTTTAAGTTATTTCCACTGCTAGGGAGGTGTTGCAGCTAAATGAATTGTTAATTAGATAACTGTCTGTCAATTATTGCTACTTTTCCCGCTTAGTTTAGTATATAAAGGGAGAATTTTGCATTTTTTATTATCTGAAGAAGCGTAGGTTTTACTACGCGAAAGCGCTCATCTGTTTGTCAATGGAATAAACTATCTTTTATTTTTTACAACGGAGTTTTGTAAGTGATTCTTTGATCGAGATCCTTTGATCGTGGTTAGACCTCCGTTTTTGTGTTGTACCACAGAGGATAGGTTAATTCAGGCACCAAAACAGACACTGTTTATGCTTAAACTGGCCTGCAAAGGCAGCTAGCCTAGTACATGAACCTATATGATAACAGCCTAACAATTTAATTGGTTTAGTATCATGCTAGAATCTTTTTTATATAATCAACAACATATAAGTATCTGTTGTTTTCTAATAGCTGTGTCTAACCAAGTGATACAAACTAAAGTCTGATTTACCTTACTTTAAGTGTACAGACTGGATACCTCCTGCCATTGTTTAAGACATAACCATAATATTCTTTAAGAATGAATTATACAGAAAAAGCTAATTAATATTCAGACATGTAAATGCTTATTAGCCATGTAGGTGTCCTTACTCATTGTAAACTGAGCATTACCACTGGGAACTATTCCAGTTCAAGCTTTGAAAACATTACTTAAGCAAAATATTTTGAAAGCCACAATGATCTACATTTCAGATCGGATACCAAAAAAGAAAATAAATACAGTTGACCTTTTTGTCTTCCCCATAACACATTTCCACTAATCAAAGTAAACATTATTTTATAAAAGTTAGGACATCACAGTCACTTTGTGAAAGCGTAAGATATGAAGTTCACTCAGCAGCTCACAGTGCTTACTCACGACGTCAGTCAGTTTTAAAATAACATATGTTGCTGATAGTTCAACATTTCTTCTTCTTCATATTATAAAATGCTGTTTCTGACACCGTGTAAGCTTATGCTTGTAGTCTTGTTTTCTTTTTTATGTATGTTTACTATTTGAGACTGTTTTTCCTGCACTTTGTATTTTGTAGTAATTGTGCATTTTGCAGCATAGGCTAGATTCAAACTTGCTGAATCTAGACTGTTTGGCATTATTTGAGCACTAAAACCAGATGTCTTACATTAAGAGGGCCCCCTGAACCCTTGTGGCAGTAACAAAGGACCCATCTGAGTTGGAGATTGTTGGAATAAGACTCAGTACTGAGCATTTCCATCGGCCAGCTTGTTTGAAAATTGCTTAACTTCTTTTTAAAAATGGGTTCTTACAGTTGCTACATAACCCCTGCATTTGTGTGGGTTGTGCCTGTTTTAACACAGCTCCACAGAGTTTGCTGACCAGACACTGCTCTACTATCTTCATTTGAGCAATCCAAGCCATCTGTTTGTGCATAGCACACCTTCGCACAGCACTGCACAGTGGAGGTAACGATTGGTGATTATAGACACAAAAGCTAAAGTAGATTTATTTTCCCTTAGAAGCTGCCTGTGCTCCATCTGAGGAGTCCCTTGAATTGCCCTTAGCTGCTCGGAGAGGACCTCAGCTGGGCTTTCTACAGCATTTGTCACTTTAACTGAAATCCCCTAAACCCTAATAGTCTCATACCCTTTGAGAGCCCCGATAGTATAGACCTAGTATCAAGCCCCTAATTAAACCACATCCTTCCTCATTGAAGTAAGCAAATTTACATCCAGTGTTATGGATGGTCAGTTCTCCTCCATTTCTCCTACCAGCCTGATTGACATGGGTATCCTTAGGCAGTGTAGCAATTGCCTGACAGCCCACTACTCTTAAACCACTCAAGCTCAATTTGTGAGACATGCATATACACTAGGAATTTGGAATCCTTGCTCTTTCATTAACAGAACAGTGACACTGACGAGGTTGTCAGCCTGCACAAATCACGCTCTCAACACATAAAACATCATACATAGAGGTACTCACCAGAAATTTATCTAACACCAGAAACCTCCAAAATACAAACATGCTACACATAATACAGTACCTACAGCACTCAGTACTCATAAAACCCCTAGGACAAGTGTCTCACCAAACAAGCCCCTAAAACAAAGCACATCTAAACAAAATTTTTTTGGTCATAGGTGACTCCATAGTGAGACACACATTTGTTCCACTCACCAAGCTGGACAAGGCAAAGGTTACGATCAGCTGTCTGTTGGGTGCCAGGATCCGCCAGATCAAACAAGCACTCATATCTCTCCACAACAAGAACTGTTATGACTCCATCATAGTTCATGCTGGTGTGAATGACTTGAGACGTACCTCACTGGACTATATGAAGAGAGACATGACTGTGGTCTCTGAGTATGTGTCTCAGGCATGTATGTCTCTAGCTTTGAGCTGCATACTACCTTCACCTAAGATGATACCACAATATAAACAAAAAATGACTGACCTCAACAATTGACTTAGTTTCTGGTGTCATTCTAAGGGGATCCAGTACCTGTCAGCCTGGGATGACATGATAGACCACACTGCTTTGCCAGAGATAGTCTTAATCTGTCAGCTCTAGGATTTTGGTTGCTGGCTAAGGCTCTTGCCTCCCCCATAGTGCCTTTTTTAGGCAATATCATAACAACAAAATTCCCAACGTAAAAAATATCTTCAAAAAGCAACCTCAAGGTTATGTTGCTAAACACTAGGAGACTAAACCTAAAACTGCACTCACTGGAAGCAGCCCTCACCTTAGATGATGCCGATATCTGTGCAGTCACAGAGACTTGGTTTAAGGCTGCAGAAAGCACACAGGCCATACCAGGTTATAATGCCTTCCACACATTCAGACCATAAACTGAAAGTGAGAGAACTAAAGGAGGTGTAGTATCAATATTCATCAAAGATAAATACACCTCTAGATTGGTTAAACAAAACAATTCCCTTGAACTAATCCAGGTCCAACTGAATGTAGGTAAGACCCCTCTCCAAGTTATTGCCAATTATAGGACACCCTTCATGAACCAGGATACCTACACTGCATACTTGAATCTACTTGAATTGCTCAAGATACAACCAAACACGCTGGTTTTAGGTGACTTTAACTACCCATCCATATGCTGGGTAAATTATAAGTGTACTAACACACTTGCCTAAAGGTTCTTGGACTTCATCAACTCTAATGCCCTGGACTAGTTAGTTGACACCCCTACAAGGGGCCCAAACATTCTGGATCTGGTGCTCACTAACATGGGTGATTGTTTTACCACCCCATGTATGTGGCCCTCCCTAGTGAGGTCTGATCACAAATCAGTCTCATTAGAGGTAACAATAAAATCTGACCCCCCATTATCAGCAAATAGGCTAAAAACATATTTAAAGCCAATTACAGCCTAATACGTGATGGCATTAATAGCTTCATAGTCCCTACTCTCACTGATGGCATGGACACCTATACTGGGATTTACACCAGTGCCTTGCACAAGCATCTGTACAAGTGTATTGACTCAGCTATACCTGATAGGGTCCAAACAAGATCCTCAAGAAAGTACAAGCCTGCCTAGTGGACATCCGCCATTAACAGATTATACAATAAAAGAGATTGCTGTCCAAGAGCAGGAAGGAACAGTCGTTGAATTGGAAGTATTCCCTCCTTGACTTAAACAAGCAAATACGACACTTTGTAAGGCATTCTAAAGCTAACTATGAATCCAAATTAGCGTCCTTCATTAAGGATAACCATAAGGCCTTCTTTAACTATGTCAGAAACCTAAAGGAAAAACCCAGATCTGTTCAGAACTGGTTGTTAATGGCACCACATATACTAAACACACAGAAATTGCTAAACTGCTAGCTAACAGGTTCAGTGAAAACTTCTCTCCCTCCCCATCCCCACCACATATCTCACAAAACATCCCTACTACCTGCCCTCCACCTAGTATCTCCAAGGAGCAGGTCATAAATGCTCTCTCTAACGATCATTTTAAAAAACCTCACCAATGCCTGCACTTCCCGAGAAGGCTCAAAAGAGCAAAGCGTCCTCTGAATACTTTATCCTCTTTCTATAAAGGAACTAATGAAAGTATTCTTACCTACAACTTTACTGTGTGGTATGGAAACAGGAGTATGGCAGAGAGGAAGAAGCTTCAAAGAGTAGTGATGATTGCAGAGAAGATAATGAGCACAAATCTTCTAACTATGCAAGAACTTTTTACAACAATAAGCATAAAAAGGGCATACAGAGTACTTAGAGACACATCACATCTAGCATTTGGCTGGTTTGCTAGACTTTCATCTGGCAAGAGGTACCATAGCATCCGCTGTAGGATGTCCAGTCTCTTGAACAGTTTCAGTCCAACAGTAATAAGACTCATAAACTCTGACATCAACTTGAACGTCTCCTACCTCCAAACGTGATCTCACTAGTAATATTTTACTGAAAGTGATACGTTATTTAATTCACTATAATTGATATATTCTTACAATATCTTTCTCTCAAAGGTGCAATTGCAAAAATCCCTCATGTGCAATATTAGCAAACTGCCTTTTCTTCTCTTTTTCTGTGAACAGTATTATTTTTCATATGTTTAGGTTTATATGTATGGTAGTTTTACCTGACTAGAAATAGGTTATAAGGAGTATTTTTTATATGTATTAGTCATTAGAATAGTTGTGTATACGTCATGTCTTATTCTTTTTATACATACATTGCCTCTGTACTCTGATGACCAGCTGATACCTGAAATTCTGTTTAGGTTGCACTTGTGTTTTCTAAATGACAATAAAGTTTTCTTTGAATCTGAATCAAAGCCAAAAACACAGCCTATATGGGACCTGATAATATCACAGGCTGTGTTCTAATTGGATTAAAACAGGAACTAGCTGCACCACTGGGTGCTCTTTTTAACCACAGTCTAAACACTGGTTTTGTATCTGCTGAATGGAAAACAGCAACTGTCATCCCATTACATAAAGGAAGCATCTCCACAGACCCACGGAACTATAGACCCATAATTCTGACCAGCCTAATCTGCAAGGCTATTGAAAGAATAATCATGGACCTTCTCAGAAAAGATATAGGAGACCTGCAAACACTCTACCTGACCCAGTTTGGCTTAGGTAAAAGGAGATCCTGTCTCTTGAACTTTGTGGACTTCTTTGAGACAGTCACCAAAGCCCTGGATGAAGGCAAATCCATGCATATGGCCTACCTGAACCTGGCCAAGGTCTTTGACACTATATCCCACTCAGGTATCATTGATAAACTCACCCAGCTGGAGATCAACCCATATATTATCATGTGGGTTGTAAACTGGCTTACCAATAGAACACACACAGTCAAAATAAGTGACTCTACCTCTACCAGCAGACCCATAACCAGTGGTGTTCCATAGGAATTGGTACATGGCCTCTGTGGTTTGGAATCTATTTCTCAGATGTGCAGGCTAAAACAAAACACCTATAGCTGCCAAGGTTTGCTGATGATTGCAAAATAGGTGGAGTCATTAAGTCCCCAAATGATGTCAACATCCTACAAGAAGAACTTGCATGCACAAACAACTGGTGCCAAAGTCATGGGTTAAAACTCAGTGCAAAAAATGCATTATGATCCCCTTCTGGAAGGGTGATGCCCCTGCAGAAAGGCTTAGTGTCCGAGGCACTAGAGATTTGTTATTATAATAAATTCTTCTGGATTTGTGAGGATTATCTGGCATTGTGTTTTTTATTACATTAATAACAACACCCTAAAGGTGCAATCGGTGGTGAGAGATTTGAGCACACAAGTTGACAGCAACCTTTCCTTTGACCACCAAGTCTCCACAGTGGTAAAAAAAAGGCCTTCTACATCACCCACCTCATAAGTAAGGGCAATGCATCCAGAACAAAAGAGGTTATAACCCCCATGTACTCTTCACTCATCAGGTCAGTAATAGAGTACAATGCTACCTTTGGTATGTACCTTACAAGGCACCTGCACCAACTGGAAAGACCTCAAAGGTTTCTTACAAAGAAAATTCAGGGTCTTCAAAATGTGTCATATGTTGACAGATTGAAATCACTGTCACTATACTCTGTGTCTTACAGACTACTCAGAGGTGACTTCTGCCTTGCATATAAAACAATCTCAGATCCTGCTCTAATGGAAATGCTGCACATTCATAAATCAAATGGTATAAGATGCACTCACTCTAGGGAACTCAACCTGTGACATCAACAAGACTTGCTGGAGAGACAAATATGTCTCACAGAGGTTACCTCTTCTCTGGAACAAACTTCCCATTCAGGCCAAGCAGGACACCTCTCTGACCCAAATTAAGCGTAATTTGGATAATTGGATGGGAAACTGCAAATTCACCCCAGGAGTTTCAGCTGTGTCTCTTGTACAGTGGCAGTAGTTGTTGACTTAGTTCCACTTAATATCTTGATATTCTTGGGAACAGGGGTTGTACTTGGCTAGGCTTGTAAGGGCCCTAGGGCCATTAACCTAGTAATCTTCTATGATCCATGATCCTATGATGTGTTTGTGCATGTGTGGGGGACAAAGTACTGAATAATACTTGCTAGCAGCTGAACTACAGAAATTAGAAGCTATCTGTTTTATCAACCAATCCTAAGCTACCGCTAAGCTGTACATTGTGTCAGATACTGCAGTGATATTGACGTAGTGTGTAAACAGCATCGTAGGAACAGGTATATATGTGTGTAATGCATCACTAATGAGTCTGGCAAAACTTAACTTAGTGAGAATAGCAAGAAAAGAAATGAACTCCTGTAATAGAATGGAATTGCTTTAGAAAGGTAAGAAATTTCTCTTTTAAATAAAGCCACTGTATAATAACACATTAATGCAGGTGCCCTGTTTTAAGTTCAAGACTCAATAGTGTGATTCTCAAAACTGCAAAAAAAAAAAAACTGAGTGATTCACTAGGAATAATAGTGATCTGCAAAAGACTGAGTGAGTCACTATAAATAATAGTGATATGCAATAGCCCCTTTTATAAATCAAAGCTGTTTTTACAGGGGAACTGTACCCTCCATAACTGTGCTACTTATCTATAATAACTCTAGGGTTGCTCCTCAGAGGATCGGGAATTCTCCGGATACAGCAACTGTGAATATAAATTCCCTTAATGACACAATTCTGAGGATGACAGTAACAGTGTTCAGGCTTACCCTGCAAATCCACTTGGATGTGGTTAAGGCGAGCCTATGCATGGCTGACATTTGTCACTGAGGCTTCACCATCATTACCATGCTATACCAGCCATGGATAAAGTCTACATTATCCACAGCAAATGTTATGTGCCTAAAATTATGTAGAATACACTACTATATTGCAAGACTAGTCACATTAGACATTGTTAAACTACTTCACCCAGTATTTCAACAGTCAAGTGTAAGCAATTAGTGAAATGCTAGCATTCACCACATAACACAAAAGGATAGTGAAAAAGTGAACAAACCTCAAGAAAAAAACATATTCATAATTAAACATAATGATGAAAACAAGTAATGAAATGTAAACTACTAAAGAATTTAAATCAACAACAGCCCTGTATAGGATCATAATAAAGGTATGTTTAACCTATCTAGATACTAATGTCGTACAACTAGGCACACCAACAGTAATTCACATAATGCTGATTAAACCAAAAACAACAAAATGAGGTAAAACAGTCAAAGAAATCATAAGCTAAAAAAAAAGAAACACATCACACAGAGCTTCTTCAGATGGCAACACACGCACACACACACACACACACACACACACACACACACACACACACACACACACACACACACACAGACATGGGCACATGTCCAAAGACACACACGTAAACACACACACAATCACGTTGAATTAATTGCAGTTCATTTAGTTCTGTCTCTTGTGAAGAAAGGGGAAGGCAAGTTTATTATCTTGTGCCACAAGAGTCATTTCTAATTTTTAAGATGTTCTTGCAGAACAGAAGTGGGTTTGTAGACATACATAGCCTAAAATTCAGAAGCATGCCTTCCACAGCCATGCAAATGCCACTTTGAAAATGCCAAGAGGTGTGATGCTGCTCAAATGGAATTATCAGTTAACTAGCAGGAAACTCCCAGATAAAGCAGTAATTAAGAAAGCCACTCACAGAAATTACAAAACTGGTGGAGAACGAGATTGTGAATAGAGGTTTCATGAACACCCATAGTGAGCATGTAGGATGTACATGACTATACCTATGCACTACTTCACAATGCAACTGAAAACAAACAATAGTAAGTGGCTCCCAGCAATGTTTTTATACAGTTTTATTGATTGAAATGGGGAGGAAATGGGTTTATAGTAAAACCAGAAAAGGAGGAACAGCAAGCAGAGAAACATTTCAAGGACTCAGGGGAGGCAAGAGTAGAAGTAGGGAGGGGGGATGAATGATATATATTTCTCTGTGGAACAGTTGCCCATATATGTTTTGTTTAAGAATCATAGACAGGAAAGAATGTAAGAGAAAGGCAGAGGATGGAGAGAGTAAAGGTATAGAAGCAGGGATACACAAACAAATTGTAAAATACAGACAGATGAGCAAGAGAGGAGCTGACACAATATGGGAGAGTTGACACTACATATATTGCCATACAGACAAAAGGACAACAATAGGTGATATGTGGAGACCAGTACAATATCACTGGCACTAGCATGGCAAATGGTGCAGAAATGGTAAAATAGATGAACAGAAATAAAACACCAGACAGAAAATAAAATAAAAAAGGATAGCAACAAAGAGAGAGAGGGAAAGAGAAAAAAGACATTAGTACTCTGACTGTTTCTGATGACCAGTCTTATAGGTACCATCTAGTGCAGTACTTCTATCATATTACAGATGCTAGGTATGCTGCTATGTCAGGTCCAATAGTTCTGACTAGGTATATAGACTCAAATGTTCCCACTGTGTAATGTGCACATGTGTACAGGTTCAGTGTCATTGCACCCATGACTGTGCTGGGAGAGTTGTGGCTTCTGTGGCAGGATGGTGATGCTCGGTATAACAGGCCATGGGGGGGGGGGTTGTGTCCCTGTGGGCATGTTGTATGGGACAATATCAAGGTCATGTCATGTGGATTTGGACAGTATTACCATTTATTTATCTCGACATACCTACAAAGACAGTGTTGTTTAGTGAAGGCAGAGAAGCACTTATGACAAACATAGACTACTTTCAGCAAGCACTTGACAACTACTGCTATGTAGTTTGCTATGCACCGGGGGACAGACCAGAAGTATAGCATCAATGTCAGTGCTATGTCAAGTGGAGGTGCCACTGATATGGGCATATGGTGGGGTGATACATGGGCAATATGCTGACTTGTGGCCTTGCCACCCCCTAGCCCACATCCTTCCCACATGGGCCAGTGTCCACAGTACAGGGAAACAGAGAGTGGGCATGCTGCCAAGCCAAGGCAGACAAAAGCAGTCATCACCCCACAAATAAGGAAGGTGTGTAGCCCCTGAACATGTAGATTCTGCATGTTGATCTGTAGAGCATTGTATAGCTTCATGGTTTGTCATAATGTACAAAGGACATAGGTAGAAGTGTGTCACAAGTAACTATTCATGATATACTCATGGGTACTTCAAAACTGCTGTGATATTGTGTACTAAGAAACAACATGACATAATATGCACCCCCATGCCTGGAGAGATGTGTTATTCTGCTCTGGTAAAGAAGTGCAGTCCCCAGTGCTTTCTTCTGAGCTGAAAAAAACAAGAGCAAGAAATACACAATGAATCAATTAAATCTCCTGAAAAGACCCATTTAACTACTGGGGTAATAGGAAGGTAATGGTCAGCCTTGCATATTTCAGAACAAAAGGCAATTCAAGTTTAAGAAATCAATTGCCAATATTTCTCCACATAGTTATAAAATCCACAAGGTGATAAAATCCAAACCCTTTTGTTGCAAAAACATTACAGCAAATATCACAGTAAGTATTTTTTTCCCTTTAGGGACTTCTTCAGACTGTGACTATATGGTCTGTCCTAAGATACTGCACCTACCTTTCATCAATTAAACCTTCTATATGCCAATCTTCTATAAAGGCATCTATCACTGTATACACTTCCTTAAACTAACTAATTCCTCAGATAGTGATGAAATTAAAAGAATAATAACCAATAACTGAAAAATCCTAAAAGTATTCTCAGGGTTAAACAATATAATAGGAGAGAACCCAGATTTTGTGTACACCAGAGTTAGAATGTTGAAAGAACTATTAAATGATAAAAAATATAAGACACCAACAGGGAAAGTTGAAATTGAGTTTAAGCCATGGTGGTTCAGCGGTAGCATTTTTGTCTCACAGCAAAAGGTTCTCCTGTTCGATTCTTGGCTGGAGTGCCTTCTGTGTGGAGTCTGCATGTCCTCCGCACGGTCGAGTGGCCTCTGAAAGACATATGTGAATGGGCGTGCCTTCACTGACCATACTAAAAGCTTTGAAATTACTAGCTTCATCTTGTTATGGAAGGCTGCAGAGCTTCTATCCACAAGGCAAACACAAATTACTGTAAGACAAGCTTTAAGAGATGCAAGTGAATGCAGACCTCTCAACTGTTCCTATTTTGGGGAAACAAGAGTTACTGAATAGCTGAGTAACTACAGCAGAGCTAGTAAGGGAGACTGCTAGGAAGGTGCTTGGTGTGACATCTGGACAGAGGAAGGAGGACAAGGAGACATGGTGGTGGAATGAGGAAGTACAGGAGAGTATACAGAGGAAGAGGCTGGCGAAGAAGAAGTGGGATTGTCAATTGAGATGAAGAAAGTAGACATGAGTATAAGGAGATGAGGCACATGGCAAAGAGAGAGGTGACGAAGGCTAAGGATAAGGCATATAGAGAGTTGTATGAGAGACTGGACACTAAAGAGGGAGAAAATGACCTGTACTGATTGGCTAGACAGAGGGACAGAGTTGGGAAAGATGTGCAGCAGGTAAGGGTGATAAAGGACAGTGAGGGAAACGTACTCACAAGTGAGGAGAGTGTGTTGAGTAGATGGAAAGAGTACTTTGAAGGGCTGATAAATGAAGAGAATGAGAGAGAGAGAGAGAAGGTTGGATGATGTGGGGATAGTGAAGCAGATTAGCAAGGAGGAAGTAAGGACAGCTATGAAGAGGATGAAGAATGGAAAGGCTGTTGGCCCAGATGACATACCAGTGGAAGCATGGAGGTGCTTAGGAGAAATGGCAGTGGAATTTTTAACCAGATTGTTTAATAAAATTTTGGAAAGTCAGAGGATCCCTGAGGAGTGGAGAAAAAGTGTTTTGGTACCTATGTTTAAGAATAAGGGTGATGTGCAGAGCTGCAGTAACTACAGAGGGATAAAACTGATCAGTCACAGCTTGAAGTTATGGGAAAGAGTAGCGGAAGCTAGGTTAAGAAGGGAGGTAATGATTAGTGATCAGCAGTATGGTTTCATGCCAGGAAAGAGCACTACAGATGCGATGCTTGCTCTGAGAGTGTTGACGGAGAAGTACAGAGAAGGTCAGGAGGAGTTGCACTGTGTCTTTGTGGATTTAGAAAAAGCATATGACAGGGTGCCTAGAGAGGAGTTGTGGTATTGTATGAGGAAGTCGGGAGTGTCAGAGAAGTATGTAAGAGTGGTACAGGATATGTACAAGGGTAGTGTGACATTGATGAGGACTGCAGTGGGAGTGACAGATACATTTAAGGTGGAGGTGGGATTACATCAAGGATCAGCTCTGAGCCCTTTCTTATTTGCAGTGGTGATGGACAGCTTGACAGATGAGATTAGACAGGAGGCCCCATGAACTATGATGTTTGCAGATGACATTGTGATCTGTAGTGAGAGTAGGGACCAGGTTGAGGAGACCCTGGAGAGGTGGAGATATGCTTTAGAGAGGAGAGGAACGAAGGTCAGCAGGGCTAAAACAGAATATATGTGTGTAAATGAGTGGGAGGGTAGAGGAATGGTGAGGATGCAGGGAGTAGAGTTGGTAAAGGTAGATGGGTTTAAGTATTTGGGATCAACAGTTCAGAGTAATGGTGAGTGTGGAAGAGAGGTGAAGAAGAGAGTACAGGCAGGGTGGAATGGGTGGAGAAGAGTGTCAGGAGTGATTTGTGACAGACGGGTACCAATAAGAGTGAAAGGGAAAGTCTACAAGAGGGTAGTGAGACCAGCTATGTTATATGGGTTGGAGACGGTAGCATTGACGAAAAGGCAGGAGTCAGAGCTGGATGTGGCAGAGTTAAAGATGTTAAGATTTGCACTGGGTGTGACTAGGATGGACAGGATTAGGAATTAGTATATTAGAGGGTCAGCTCAGGTTTGACAGTTTGGAGATGAAGCAAGAGAGGTGAGATTGCATTGGTTTGGACATGTGCTGAGGAGGGATGCTGGGTATATTGGGAAAAGGATGCTAAGGATGGAACTGCCAGGTAAGAGGAAAAGAAGAAGGCCTAAGATAAGGTTTATGGATGTAGTGAGAGAGGACATGCAGGTGATTGGTGTGAAAGAGCATGATGCAGAGGACAGGAAGAAATGGAAACAGATGATCCGTTGTGGCGACCCCTAATGGGAACAGCCGAAAGAAGAAGATGATGATTCCTATTTTTCTGATTTACTCCTGCCCAAGATGTCTCTGTTTCTGGAGTCATGCCCTTATATTCAGGCTTGATTTGCCATTTCACTCAATTTTCTGAATCTTCCTCATCACATGTGATTTTTGAACATGTCTAGTGCACAGAAAACCACACTACATCAACATATTAGTAGAAACAAAATTTAAATAAAGAGGACACACATCTTACATCTCCCTTTTGCTGAAGCAAAAATAAATGATCTTGTGTGGCAGAATTTTGCAATTCAGTCCATTAAAGTCTATAGATTTCACACTGTGTCTTTGATAATGTGCTTATATTTTTTTCCATTGTTTTCTTCACCCTCTGTTTTTAAACGTGTTTCTGAGTATCATCCCACATTCCCACTGGAAGTGGGAGGAGCTATGTGCTATTTTGGCATTCAAATTCTGTGTTAATTGGATGTGCAAATTTTTAGCTGGCTGTACCTACTTTCATTGGCCACTGTTTCTATTTTCATTGTCGAGAAGGTTGAGAAATATGACTGAATGGGAACTGATATTTTCACTTTTGATGAACCTCTGCTTTACTTGTGTGTTTCCTGAGGACCTACATGGCAGTTTAATACTGTGGGGGGGTTGATGGTTGTAAATGTCTGTGTGGGGGACTGTAAACAGGGGTCACGTGTACTGTCACAGCAGGAAAAGTGGAGGTGATGTGTTGAGGGAAGTTAAGTAATAAACAATGCTGAGATTTATTTCCTTGTATAATATGCAGGGAACATAGTGTAAAAGATGGACTGAAGACTGCATGTTCTACTCATTGTTGATATGCAAACAGTGGAAGGTGTTCTATTTGCTGCTAATTAGCCTCACACTTATTGCAGTACTGTTGTGGTGTCCTGTATGGAGAGTTTCCTCTATCAAACATGTACTATACTGTGTGATTCCTATACGTATTACATGTTTGGCTGTTGTTAGTACCAATGCAGTAGGTGTGAATGTGGTACTGTGGGGTGAATTTGGGAAGGGGCAACCAGCATAGTCCAGATATATGCACAGAGTGGTCTTGTTTTCTATATCTTCCATGGTATTGCTGTTTCAGTCGCATGTTCATAAAATTACTCCCACCTATGGACCGTAGATATGGGTAAAGTGTGTGCAGTTGAAGTAGAGGGGTGTGGAGCTTACAGTAACACTGAGTAATTCTTCTAGTTGGCTACAGATCCATGGGGTTCTTCAACAAACAGACTTGTATCAGGGATCACTGTAGGGGAGGTGTACACTATGGCCTTTCTAGCACGTTGGATTGTCACCTTCTTTCATCATGTGTTACTTGTTTTGGCATGGGAGTGTTGGATTTCCACCACTTATACCCATATATGGGGGTGAGGGTGGACACTAGCAAGTGAGTATATTCCTGTTTTATAGGATGTCCTGTTCTAGGTACATACCTGCCTGTGGGCTGCATGTATGTACTTTCTATAGTCCTGTGGGACTAGATAGACTGCACATTACAGGAGTAGTGTGTATTAAATGATGGGAGGTTGTTGAATGTCGGACGTCACATCTTTTGCTGGGCCTTTAGCATCTCCACAACCCTGTGGAGTAACAAGATGCAAGTCACCACACTTGTAATCCTTCAAAGTGCACATGGAGGTAGTATGTTTTTGCTTTTGCGGCCTGTCCTCATACAAATGACATGAACTGTGTGTGCAAGGTTTCCTGCTCTAGGTAATGTGATCCCCCTGCCCAGTGTTAATGCAACACCACAAAAAATCATATATAACACTTCACATGGGTGCCAGCCGTGCACATGAGTAATCCCTCATCAGTGTTACAATGAAACAAGGGTCTTACCAGTACTGGGGAGTTTCAAATGTTGCTGTGTAGGCAAAAAGCTGATCTATGAGCAGGTCCAAAGAAGAGTCATTGATATGATCTTACAGGTACAAATAAGGCAGCTCGTCTGATTCAGGAGCAGAAGACCATGGATGAGAATCTGCTGACAAAGTTACCAATGGCAGACATGGGGGAGTTCCTGGCATTTCTGTCTCAGGGTCCAGACAGTGCAGGAATCCACAGTGGAGTGCTGGACATCAGTACTGAATTACAAATGACACCAGAAATATCCATTGGTATTGCTCATGGAGGATATGTTTTAATATGTGGTAGTATCTGCAGTTATTGTCTAATTCAAAGTCATAGAATTTACAAGCATGGCGTCTTTGTTTTTACAGGAACATTAGAACTACAGGTACCAAGGCCATCTGCTCAATGCAGGTTAAACAGAGCTTTTCCATAGCACTCTGTCATCCAGAAATAGTTTCACTCAGCTGCAGGTTAAATTAGGCAGTGTTTTGGTGTTTTTACAGATGTTGTGATATCTGGTGCCTCCACCATGAAAATACGTTTGCCTAATGTAGGGGAACTATCTGGCCACCATGATGATGGCAGCCAAATCCTGGCACCATGTGGGGTTAGTGTGTTAGTGGTGATAGACACAGGCAATGTAATGGTCATAAGCCTACCCTCTTCCATGGACACAGCCATCGTGCCTCTGCAACTCACCCTAAAGATCCAGCATCTCATTTAGAGACTGAAAGAGACAGACACATCTGCTTGGGTGTGGTGGCCTCATCTCCAGCATTTATGCTAGGTCATAAGACAAGGGCAGTAAGAGACCAACATCGCTGTAGCGGAGTTGGTCACGGTAGTATGTGGTCTGTATAAAGATCTGTGGAAGTGTCTAAGCTAGATGTGCAGCATTATGGATGGTACATAGGGATTCTGTAGACTGTAGGTGTCCCTTTGCAGCCACCCAGAAAGGTCATAACTCTTCCTGTGGTCAGTGTACCTCTGCCTATGGTGGGGGATCTCACTACATTAGGAAAAGATCACAGTCTTTGTTCCCTAGTGCCACCATATCTATATCATCATCCAGTGTTGATGACACTATGGGACATCACGAATGTATATGTAGATAGGATGCCATATAGACACAATCTGTAGCATGCCTTGCCATTTGCAGTCATAGAGCACCCCAATCCTCCATGCATGTTGTAATTCATGCCTGTGGCTTTATAAGTAGGGGAGAGGTCCTATGGATGGGCACATGCATGGTCAATGCATACATCTATGGGTGCCCTGGACCTGTCCACTGTCTGAAGTTGAGGCTCCTCATTAGTCATCTTTTCCTTTACACACTAGACCCAAGCACAGTAATGCATCATGGTCTGAGGCTGTGTCAATGCGTATTTGCACACAGACACAGACGCACACACGCACACACGCACACACACACACACACACACACACACACACACACACACACACACACACACACACACACACACACACACACACACACACACATACACACACACTGCCCACCGCTGTCCATTCACTAGATGATGGAGACACCATCCCACTCCATAGACTGTCTCCCCATCTCTCCATAATCACCTATACTTGCCTCACACACACATCTGCACAACCACATTATTAGACGCACCCCCACACACACACACACACACACACACACACACACACACACACACACACACACACACACACACACACACACACACACACACACACACACACACAGACACACACACACACACACACACACACACACACACACACACACACACACACACACACAGAATTATTCCTCATGTGTCTGCTGTTGACATTGTAACTGTGGTCCTTCTTATCTATGCATATAACTAATCCTGCGTTCAGTATTCTAGATAGTATGGCATGTCTGTGCTTAGTGTATCACAGTCTAGAAATAGTATCATATGCATCATTTGTTCTGTTCTATGTGTTGATCATTCAGGTCCATAGTTATGAACTAGATGCTAACTCCTAGTTAGTGCTATGACATACAACACCCATCTTAGTATTGTATAGTCATCCCCTGCAGCCAGTTCCTTATGAAGTGCCTCCTCCTTCACAGACTCCTTCCCTACAGCCAGTCCTCCTCAAGCTCCTCATCAGGCACATCCTCCTTCACAGACTCCTCCCTTGCAGCCAGTTACTCCTCATTCTCTTCATTAGTCACCTTTTCCTTTACACACTCCTCTCCTGCAATGAGTTCTTTCTCAGGCTCCTCATCAGGTGCTTCCTCCTTCACAGAATCATTCCCTGCAGACAATTCCTCCTCCAGCTCCTAATCAGGAACCTTTGCTGCTGCTAACTCTGGGGCTTCCTCCTTCAGATATTTCATCCCAGCTCTAACTGTTTGTGTATCAACATGTTATGTAATATTGCACACCCTGCAAAGATTTTACTGCATGTTCCATGGTCATACTATAGTGCAATAACAGAAAGATCTAGACAGCAGAAGCAGACATTTATCAGTCTAAACCCATACTCAACAACATATTTGGACTGTGGCATGACAGTAGTGATGTATTCTGTGCCATGGTCTGTGGGTTTCTAATTGGTGTCCCTGACCATGTCTCAAGGTCATATCCACCATCACCAATAAGATGACTGTGGAAATTCACCCAGCAAAAACTACTGGTATAAGTCATGAGTGCCAGATGTGGTAATCATTGGCCCAGCCTATGTAGCCTGCTAGCTCATTGTATAGCACATGGAAATTGATGGAATAGAACCTCTTACACTTGATATACTCTTGTTCCTTCTCCCTAAATGGCATATTTATTGCAATGTCAGTGCAGTCAGTTGATCCTAGTACCTCAGGGAAATGCACTATGGTGTATAATGCCCAAATCATGTTGTTTTTCTCCTCTGTGATACATGGGATTCCCATATGCTTCCCAGCATGTTGCAGCATTGCATCAAAGAACTGGTGGAGTATCCTTAAAGCAGGTGCCTTGGATACACTCACTGAGTCCTTCACTGGTCACCAAAAGATCAATGTTTAAGTATTCTCATAGTCACACACACCTAGATGTTTACAGAGATGCCTACTTCACACATTACCTGAACGTGCATATGAGGGTGACACATCTTGACAAGCTCCTGCATGGTAATTCTATCCACAGGGTAGTGGTTCTCATATGTGTACCATGACAATGTCGATGGTGGTGATACACACCACAGTGACTACTAGCAGTGACAACGCTCTCTTGCATATACATATTCACTAATGCAGTGCATACCCTGTACAAGGGTAAACATTATATTAGTCTGGGAGTTAGCACAGAGGACTAAAGCTCTGTGTTGTTAATGAAATGCTTCCTCTACCAAGGGTACAGGGTTTGAATCTTTCCACTTTCATTTGCTTCCTGTGTGACCTTAAGCAAGTTACTTAATCAGACAGTGCAACTGGGAATTTGGCCTAGTCCCATGGATTGTATGCCCAGTAACCACCAAAGCACATGTTTTTCACTCTCCCTCACATGACTCCATGATTTAACTGCTGTTAACATTTCTGGTGGTAGTTCATATGTTCAAAGATGTTTACTAGGCTAATGACCACAAGGGCATTTTTAAGCCTAGCCATGCATCCTAAATGTCTGACAAGTTCTGGTACCCTTGGTAAGTGTAAGCAGGGGCTTGGGAGGTGAAGCATTTATAAGCAGTAATACCTTTCTCTGTGGATATATTTATTTCAGAACCATTCTGTGATAATATTTACCCCCAACTTTCATCCATCATAGCCCTCATATTAATTATGTTGATCATTTCCATATTATTATATCACCATTGATATATTATGCAGACCATGGTAATTTCTGACCATCTGTATTGTGCTCAGTGAGTGTTTGATTCACCCCTCCCGATGAAATGGTGACTCTTCATGCAAAATCTGCTACACTGATGTAAAATGTTTATAAATCCCAGGGATAGTTTATTTCCATTTATAGGAAATTACATGCTGTCAGAAAAATATGTATTAGTGCATGTATTAGTAATATGCTTAGTGCATTTAAGGCTTGAAAAGGGTTAACACATTTATTCTATTTCACACTGCATAAAATCTGTACGAATTGCAGAAACTTTCTAACCTTGTATTGTCATGAAATATGCGCAGCTATTGCTTATGCTTTGGAAATTTACAGGAAATCAGATAAGTTCTGCTTGTGTCAGGAAAATAATGAATAGAACAATATTAATATTATGAGACTTAGACAAGGAGTTCTGCTTGTGCTGTGAGAAAATACACAGCTGCAGAAGCTATAGATAATCTGAACAAAGACTGCTTGAAAATATGAACTGCAATCAGCATTTGCTTGTGCCTAAGTTAGAGAAGTACCTTGAAATGTGACACATGTATTAGAACTACACAATAGAAGCTTGTAACGGGCAAGGACCCACCAAGGCCAGGTTGTTTTTCTCAAAATGTTTTTCATAAATCCAGTCATGTCAGCAGAAAATCTGAGTAACATCTGCTGTAAAACAATACTGAAAGTTGTGTTTAATTACGTCAGCCATAGAAGGCCATGTCTTGTAGAATAGTATAAGAATAGCATACTTCCTGTTAGTAGTTAGGCAAAATCCTGTATTTGCATGTTTTTGTCTCCTTGCAGCAAGTTATAAAATGTACCTTAACTGAACCTTACGTGTATTGGTGTTTAAAGTTTTTTCCTTTGACACATGTCACACTTTATAACAGTCTTTAAAAATGTCTAAACATGTTGAAGGGCAAGGCATGTAGAAGATGAGCTGTATGTCTTCTGGTTGTCTAAATAAATGTATAACAAGTGACAACAGAAATATTGTAGTAGCCTATGAAATGAAAATGGTTGAGTGTTATTGTAAATGGACAGATGGACCTTTTTGAATTCCAGCACTGGGATATAGACAGTGGAATATGGACACCTCATGCAGTCTACATTTTGTGGCCTCCCCTTCCCCAAAAGTAAGATGTAGCATACCATAAACATTTTATGACTATTTTCACACACCAAAATCAACCAAATACTTAAAATAAAAGAAGCCTTGGTGAAAACATATATTACTTTGATTGTTTTAGGCCTCACATCTTTCTGCATAATTGTGCAATGCAACAATGCAGTAGAGACCTTAAGAATTTTAATATATACTATAAAGCCATGAAAATAGTTATCATATCACAGAAGCACATTTAAACTTAATGTGTTTTGTCCTTAAAGGGCAGGTCTAAGATTTTGCTGCTACCCCTTTTCCTAGTAACAGAACACTATAAGCAAAGGGCTAAAGATGCTCTCTCTGAAGATATGGTTCTGTCCTAGAAGCACATTTTAAAGAATTTGCAGCTATCCTCTCATCTAGTAAAAAAAAGTAAATAGCATCTTCCCTGTTTCAATATATTTTTTCTTTTTTTTTCTGTTTGCAATGGGCATTTTTTCTCTCAATCTCTCCTTTCGTTTTCCAGACAGTACTGGCACCCTGCAGTAGCCCTCTGCCAAGCCTCATGTGTATATCTGTGAGTAAAGGGATAGTATACAGTTGTGATCTCACTGCCGAATCAGCCGGGGGGTGAAGTATGGCTTCTAAGTAGAATTTGTAGCTTCTCACAGGAGGGAACAGCTGTGGTACGTATGTTAATGATCCATGTCTCCACAAATAAACCATCTCTATAGTAATTTTCCCTCCTCTATTTCCTTTCTATATACATAAACTCGAAGAGGCTCATCATTCCCTCTCTCTCTCTGTCCCTCTGGCTTCACTCCTGACTGTGTGTACACAGCTGCTTAAGGTGTTGTGTATGCTTAGGGCAATGCTTAACACTGTAAAGCTTTTACTTTTTAAATGAGCACATTATAGTTGCTGAAATCTATATGAAAAGAGCAAGTTATAAGACTTAAGACTCATACCAGGCCTGGACTGAAAAAGACATCTGTGCAAGCAATGTCAGTTGGTATAATGTTTGATCAAATAACAACTGTAATTTCATAATACAGTATCTGCATGACAAATGCACATAGTTGGAATTCTCACTCAGTCAAAGATCCTACTGCATGTGATTGCTTTCCTGCAAGTGTTTTTGGAAGGTGTTGTCTGAATATGTACATGTTAAAGACAGAATATACAAGCTGTTGGTAAGTTTAAATTAAGTTTAAAATAAGGAAAACAGTGATGGCTTCCTAGACATTCTTGTGCATTTTTTTATTTTTAATTTTCTGTCTGCTTCCACTTTCTTGTCTACAAACTTTGATTGCTTTCAGTATAGCATCATCTGGCCTTCCTGCCATGCACATCCCTTCAATTTTGTACATTTTCAATAATTGTAGTGCTTATATTCATAGCTGCTACCCTCTGAGAATCTGGTTCTGCAACTGAAGTGCAGTGCTTAGACTTTGCAGCTACCCTCTCCCCCACCTCCGATCCAGTAACAGATTACAGTAAGCCTGGAACTAGAGATGTTAGGATTAGCTCATCCAACCTGGCAAAAGTATAGTAGATGTATTCTGCCTGTACAGGCTATCATAGACTTGGTTTTCTGGACAAGAAAAGTACTTTTTGCAGCTGTGTGCTCAAAGAATGAGTAGATGAGGTACTGCTTCCTGCTACTTACCACACTATTTACCCTTAAGTAGCAACTCCCAATTCACGTTTTTATTGATTCTTTGTAGTGTTTCAGCTGGGCATTCTTTGCCCCTCTCATCATTCTCTCTCTCTTGATAGAGCCCTCACACTGGCACACTGTAGTAGCCAAGCGCAGACCCTCATGCATAAATCTGTGGGTGAATGACTAGCAGATAATTGCAATCTCACTGCTGAACCTGCACATAATGCTTACCTGTTTTGCCGTCTCCTCTCTGCTTTGTTGTCCCTCCCATAGATTCCTCTGCCACCTTACAACAATCTGTTCCAGCAGCATTGTTACAGTACTTCTCCTACTCACATTCTACACAGCAATGATCTAACAGTAATCCTATTCATGGTTAAACACATTAAAATGTTCCACATAACATCAAAAGCCACAGATATTTAACTCTTCATCAAACTCACTTGCCATACTCACAACAGCACACTATGCTAAATCTACACCTAATTAGTTCCACAAAATGATCCTGCTATCAAAAACAGAACCAGCAGTAACCACCATCTTATCTTCCCATACTCCATTACAGGATACATCATAATAACCTTCCCAAGACACATAATCAAACTAACAACATAAGAATCTAACATAATAGCAATATCAGAGTCCTTGCTGAAAAATGACAACTAAATGTCCACCACTTCTTCCTAGGCTACAACTACATCTTTATGCCTGCCCAGGATGCAGACCTGGAGGTGGTGTACTATTACTACTCAAATCTACCCTCCATTTATTGCTCATCACACAGACAAAGACTGCCTCTGATAGCAACCCCAACTGCCTCCTTGCCAAATTATGTTCCTGTTCCTCCACAAAGTTGTATTAAAGCACAGTGGCAGACATTCCACACCTCACCTCAGTCCTAAGATATAAAATCCTTATCCAAGTCATCACCTCAAAGATTTCACTCAAAAGCCATCCAATAAAATTGTGTGACTTTGGTATTAATCACCTAGGACCCCTTACTAATGGCATCAGGGAATTTGTAGCAGAATTACAATTCCTACAAGAACCAATTAGACCTAACACAATAACCACCAACAATCACCACTGGACTTTATAATAACCACTCATGAAACTTACATTTCCTCTACTACAACCGACTTCTCCTCCTTTTACTTATTTATTTGTATTCCAGAGTACAGCACTGACCATCATGCTCTTTTTTCAAATTCCAACCAGGAACAGTGTCTGGTTATATGACTTGCTTAGAGTTACACAGTTAAGAAACGGAAGATGAGGGAATCAAACCTTGCACCACTGGATGATAGGAAACAGCTCATTAACAGCTCCTTAATCCTCTAAGTCAACTGACAGACTTCAGTGGCAGTTGATTCACTTTACAGTTCCTCCAGAGACTACTGCTGAGTGCCAACTGACTGAAAAAAAGCTTGAAAAACCAGAAGAAGAGCAAATCTCAAATATTGCTCTTCTTTTAACTTCTTTATTTTTGCAGGGGACAAGGCCCCACAGCCCTATAACTTATATATATCAACCACAAGATCACCATGCTTTGTTGAAAAGGGAATATTCCTTGAAATCACTGTCTTGAACTTAATATATGTAGCTCCAATTTTTTTCAGCCATTCAGACTTTGTGTTTTGGCACTTACTCTAGCAGGTCCAGAACTGGATTTAGCAGCTGCCTAGGACCTCATGCTAGATTGGGGGCCCCATAAACAGCATCACAAATAAATAAATTAATAAAAATAACTAATTTCCACTCTGCTGCAACTCAGTTTTGACTTGCATGGCAGCAGACGTCACCAACATAGCTCCTAGCTGTCCCGTATCTTGAAGAGCAGGCTGCCATGAAACACTGAGTGTCAACTTTAATTCTTAATGTTATTGTCTTTCTTTTTGGTACAGGGAGGAATTCTAGCAAATCACCCAAGGTTTTCACAAGAGATAGTTAACTAGAAACAGCAGCAGCTTGTCAGAGTGCATGCAGAAAGAAATCAAACAAACTCCTTCTGCTCCATTTTTTAGCTTAGAATGCTACTTACAAACCTGTCTTGTTCCAGTAAAAATAAAAACATGCTTCAGCACCTGAAGTTTTATGGTTTACAATTAAACTGTGGAAAAGCAGTTTGACAAAAATGGATTGGTTGAATATGTTTCCTACCAATAACTGTAATGACGATCTGAAAATATATGACTTCATATTAGCGAAAGTGAGTACACATTTGCTAATATGAAGCTGATGTTTTGAATTGACATCACGGTACAGTGAGGATTGGGAAGTGTTCCCTTTCCCTCATTGTAGAGTGATCTCGGAGTTGGTATATATAATATGCAGGGTGTGTGGGGTGTACAGGGGGGCTTGCCCCCCTGCAAAAATGTTAACAGTAACATGGACTTTCAACACTGGAACTTCCAGTGTTCGAATGTCGATTGCCATGGTTACCATTTCTGACACATTTTGGTAATTTGGTATTACCAAAGTCACATAAACAAGTCACCAATTTTGTTGAAAACTGTTTTCAGTTTCAACATTTTGATAGTAAACCTATATAGATATGTAAATATATAGATATGTGTGCATTGACTTCTGTGCTACATCCAGAAAAGACACTCCATGAGGTCTGACATGGCACTGTGATTTGAAGGTACTTGCTGGATTTTAACATATCTTACTATATTTTTTAGTGCTTTGTAAGAGGGTTTGGAATATAAATAAATGGGTAAAACTATGTTGTGAATCCTCATGTTAACATTCAGATTCAAGTTTATAGGTTGGGAACTGTGCTCCCCCAGGTTTGCAAATGCCCATGATTTTGCCTCCTATGTTTACCTTCATCCTTGTAAAGGTAATACAAAACCTGTTGTACTGTTATTTTTTTCAGTGACTTAAGAGTTATCTGTCTGCCTCTCATCTGCCCCCAGTTTTGCAAATCATTTCTCACATTGCCTCTTGTTTTTGCTATCCTTCATAAAGCTTGGATTTACTCTGGTAAATCAATTAGGATTACAGTTAGGGAACATAACACCAGTCATAAGTGTTTCCTAGTTCTTATTGTTCAGAAAAATGCATGGCCATGCAACATGTGTTTTATTGTTAACGTTTACATTGAATTAGAGTTGTCTGGTACTTAAGGCTTTGAGTTGTTAACCAACTACTTCTGCTGGCTCATTGTACATAGTTTGATTCCTTCTACCTTCATCTGCCTGCAGACTGAATTGGAGCAAGTCACTTAATCAGACAGTGATCCTGGGGTCATTTTGCCCAGTGGGTTTACCTAGATCATAGATAGATAAAATAAAAAAAACTATTTAAAGTTTTATCACCCCCTCTCCAAATTATTTTTGGCTTTGTCTAGAATAATTGGGCAAAGAACTGAGGGGTATTTTGATGTGTTGCAAGTAAAACTGGTGGCTTTCTTGCAAATCGGTTCTGGATTGCAGTCATTAAATAATGGCAAGTGTGTGAGTTTACGGTTTTGTATACCTCAGGAAATGCTTCCTAAGGCAACGCTTGTTATCTTAGCAACTTTCTAAGTGAAGAGAAATATTTAAAACCTTTTCCTGATTTTCTCTCTTCTAATTCTTGAGCTAAGACATTGAGAGGGCAGAGGAGATTTGCAGTTTGTTGCACTGTGTGGTTCTGATAACAGCAAACTGTGGTACATTTCTGAGATATCACATATTCATTCATTCATTCATTCATTCATTCATTCATTCACTTGAACTCAAGCAGATATCTGAGGTGCATAGACATGCAGGTCGCTGTAACTGGTGTGCGTGTGTGTGTGTGTGTGTGTGTGTGTGTGTGTGTGTGTGTGTGTGTGTGTGTGTGTGTGTAAGTGTGCACCCACACATTAACACACATGGACACTGAAGTCCTAGTTCTCAACTATCTCCAATTTTGCCTTATATTTGTATTGCGCTCTTCATAAAATTTGCAGTTTTCAGGTAAAGTGCTGTGGCTAGCAATCACTAAATAATGACAAACATGAATTTCATACTTCATATCCTTCAGAAAACTGCAAACTCAAAGCCTGTTATACTAGAAACTGTCTAGGTATACGCAAGCTACATTTCAAATCTCTTGCTGATTTGGGATCTTTCTCTGTTTCTTGAGTTGGTAGGTAATTGAGGGTGATGTGATTTACACAGTGTGGTTCTCAAATCTGAGCTATGCATTTCTAGGTAAATATTTATGTATTTGTTCATTCATTTGATCCCAAGCAAACAACTGATGCATACATAGCCATACAAAGGGCTGCAACTGATGGTCACATCTGTGCATGTGTGTATGTCTGTGTGTGTGTGTGTGTGTGTGTGTGTGTGTGTGTGTGTGTGTGTGTGTGTGTGTGTGTGTGTGTGTGCGCGCGTGTGTGCATGTGTGTGTGTCTGTGTGTGTGTGTGTAAATACCTGATTTCTGCATCCCAGTGTCATTATGCTGCAAGGGAAGAAGTCGATTGTACCAAACAAGACCATCATCCTCATATGAGCCATGTTATTTCAGTACAATCCTTGGTTTCCTTGTTTTACTGACTGATGAATGTGTTTATTAGATCAAGCACTGTAGAAGTATATGCAACAGAAGTGGATTTCAGATCAAACACTGTAGAAGTGTATGTAACAGAAGTGGTTTCAGATCAAGCACCGTAGAAGTGTATGTAACAGAAATGGGTTTCAGATCAAGCACTGTAGAAGTGTATGTAACAAAAGTGGTTTCAGATCAAGCACTGTAGAAGTGTATGTAACACAAGTAGTTTCAGATCAATCACTGTAGAAGTGTATGCAACAAAAAGAAGTGAGTTTCAGATCAAGCACTGTAGAAGTGTATGTAACAGAAGTGGTTTCAGATCAAGGACTGTAGAAGTGTATGTAACAGAAGTGGTTTCAGATCAAGCACTGCAGAAGTGTATGTAACAGAAGTGGTTTCAGATCAAGCACAGTAGAAGTGTATGTAATATAAGTGGTTTCAGATCTAGCACTCTAGAAGTGTATGTAATAGAAGTGGGTTTCAGATCAAGCACTGTAGAAGTGTATGTAACAGAAGTAGTTTCAGATCAAGCACTGTAGAAGTGTATATAACAGAAGTGGTGTCAGATCAAGCACTGTAGAAATGTATGTAACAGAAGTGTTTTCAGATCAAGCACTGTAGAAGTGTATGTAACAGAAGTGGGTTTCAGTTCAAGCACCGTAAAAGTGTATGTAACAGACATGGGTTTCAGATCGAGCACTGTAGAAGCGTATGTAACAGAAGTGGTTTCAGATCAAGCACTGTAGAAGTGTATGTATCAGAAGTGGTTTCAGATCAAGCACTGTACAAGTATATGTAACAGACGTGGGTTTCAGATCAAGCACTGTAGAAGTGTATGTAACAGAAGTGGGTTTCAGAGTGAGCTGTTATTTTGCCAATGTCCTCCACAGTAAGATAGGAATTACCAGTGAAAAATATTACAGTGAAATATTCACGGTTTTATCCCATTCAATGGGGGCAATGAATTTATATTGTGAGACTCTACTTTAAAACAATACTGACTTCAGATAATGTTACAATACAGCACTATTTCTCACTCAATAAATGGTAATATAGTCATAACAATTCTCGAACAAGCAATGCAGTTCATGTGAGATGACCATTCACTATGTAATTCTTTACTAATAAGCAACACTTCACCACAGTGAGGCAGAATTTCAAGTCTGACTTATGACGTTTGCCATAAGGGCAAAAACTGAGTGGGTAAATTTGGTTATATGTACATTTTTTTTACTACAGCTATGCAGTGAGTATTAGCATTACTTAGCACTTTTTTTAAAGACACTTCTTACTTTTTGAAAATAATGCCAGTGTAGAACAGATCTTTCTCTTAGTTATCTGTATGTAGTTAAATGATAAAATCGAGATGTGTGTCTGTTCATGTCTGTCCTTGTACATGCTGATTCATACACAGTGCACTGAATGAATTTACTTCCTGTCAGGTACACTTCTATGCGTTAAGTATCATCAGAGTTTAACATTAGAGTCTACTTTAGACTGGTATATTGTGAGGTGTACTCCATCCAACTGTTTTTATTTAAAATGTTTTATTGTTGTTAATGAAATTATTACTTGTACTATAACAGTGACAAGCATGAATGTGTTTCTGTTTCGGATAAACAGATCTTTTTTTCTTTTGCAATTGTAGTTGTAATTTACTGCCACTACAATAGCTCTTAAGTCAATCAAAATAAGTTCAATTAAGTGACCCCTTTTTAGGGATATTTTTGAAGTGATAAATAACAGTATTCCACTTATATCCCCCCACCCTTCATGCAGTAAGAAATAATGGGGAGGGGGGCAAAATGCAGCGACAAAATCCATAAAGATGACTTCACTGTCATTTGTGGATTTAACAGAACATGTCGGACATCATAAGGTATGCTACATAAATAAATCCATAAGGTATGTTAGGCCATCTTTCTGCTGCTGCCTACATGCAGAAAATTAATACAGAAAAGTACTATATACAGCTTTCCCTATGAGATGTCACAAGACAGCATATAGAAGAAAATATTTTGATATTCCATCCTTTATCTCCAACAAATAAATTTCATGTAAACCTAGATGCCACTCTAAACATGTAAAAAGCAAGTCTGTAATATTTACTTATTTCTATGAACACTTCTCTTGAGCACAGCATTTGTAATAACCCATTCAGAAAGAAACTTGCAATCTTATTCATATTAAGGTCAAATTTCAGAACATTTCTCCTAAATAGCAAAACTGTTACAAATTGTAATGATACAGTTAAACTCACTTGGGAGTAATGCAGTTTCACAATCTACCATTACAGGGATGCAAAATGGCTGCCATATGATTTGCCAACATTTCAAACTCACTGAAACACAAAACCATGAAAACATCTTATCAAACTAATGTTTAATGTATTTACTGTATGTATTTTATATTTGTGATTTGGAATATTTGTTCTACCAAACGTTATATCTCCTACACCCAGTTTTAAACATTTGATGAAGGAATTATTTTATACCAAAAACACACCATAATAAATAAATACAACATTTACTAAGCTCTGTAATATTCTTCAAAGTGGTAAACAGTGGACAGTATTTTACCTTCCAAAAGTAGAGGCCCTCTGTCTGCAGCCTCAGGCCTGGACTACATCTGTGCAGTTGATTCTTGCCAGGTAATATTACTTGCTTAACATGAATTTCTAAATAACTAGGATGCTATATCTATAAAAGATAACATCATTAGGTGTCTATAGTGCTCAGTACTGTTTTGTATCACATTTCTACAAGTAGTGCAGTAAAGTAAACTCAGAAGCAGTTAAAAGTTACCAGAAATTCTTTTGGCACATGGGGAGCTGAGTTTGAGTAGTAAAAGTATTATTTGATAGTATTTGTTAAACTCCTTGGTTGTAATGCTAACATGACCACTAAAAAGACATCACAGTGGACTGCTTCAGTTTCTTACTTAAACAACCTGTTTCTTAACTAATTAATTAATAAATCTCTTTCAAGTGCAATGAAATCAGAATTCAGTCTTAATGGCAAGGATTACACATGAATGCATGACCCAAGGAGATAAGCCATGCTATTATTACATGCTCCATGTAATCAAGAGACTTCCTGGGATTTACTATATGAAGCTGTGCATGATTTGCTCATGCCTCTTATACTCATTGCCAGCGGTCCGGACCAAAATCTATCGGTGATCCAATCAGTTTGCAGAAAGCACAACAAAGCATTCCTATAAGAGGGCTGCTTTCCCCCATAGACCTGTCCTCTCTATATGCTATCTCTGAGTTTGCACCAGATCAGAAAAAGTATCTATAGCAATCACAATGTGTATTCAGATCTGCATGTATTTGAATGCATAAACAAACTTTTATCTGTGAATGATCAGTATATGAACATCTCAATTATAATGAGTTCAAATAAAAGCAACTTATTTGTTCATGCATTTTGTTTGATGTTTTAAAAATAAACATATATCATCTTACTTTTTTTCTTACTGTTAGCGTATGGTAGCTTTCTGTGGCAAAGAGATCTTGGATCTATGCACATATAACATGTGAATGATATGCAGTTGACATTTACTTCTTAATGTAGCTCTGTTTCTGTGAGTGACTAATTATATAATTTCATTAGAAAATATATTTTTACTTTTTGTTTTATTTATTATCAAATATTTAAAAATGTTAGAGGAGTATTGCAATACTATTTCCTACCACAAATGCATATGTTACAGTTTCTGAAGTACTTTTTTATTACTTTGTTATGCAAACTTTTAGAAGCTTTTGAAATGGTGGCAAGTACATTTCTATGGGATCATCAGATGAATTATTTTCTTCTAGAATGTAGTCCACTGAATGGCACTTACTTCTGGCAATTATTCCAACATTTTATACCTGTAAGAAATGTGACTCAACCAAATGAATTGAGAAAATAAAGGAATTGTACCCCTACCACAGTGTAAAGCAGATTATACATGATAGCAAGCAAATCCACAATGTGGCTGATCCTGCAAAACCAAATCTCTCACTTTCTCTCTCTCTCTAAATATATATACATGCACACACACACACACACACACACACACACACACACACACACACACACACACACACACACACACACACACACACACGCTCACATGTCCAAATGCATGCACATTGATTCTGTGTCAGAAATACGAAACTCAATAGTAAGAGCCTGTAAAGTAAGACATTTTAAGTTGCATTCAAAAGAACTAAAAACTAACTGCAAAAGTTGCTTTTGCACATTAAAAGTGTTTTTGAACCTCTGATGTAGTGGGCTGCACTTCTCTCACGCCTGCTAATTATATACCAATAACTCAAAAAAAAATGGGGGTCAACAAAGTCGCTACTTTAGGATTTATCTGTACCTTATGTAGCAGCATTCATTCTCTGGTTAGATCACCACTTATTTATTTATCTATCCTTTGTTGACTGGGTTATTCCCGGTAGGCTAGTGGCCTCTTTTCAGGAGAGACCTAAAGTGGTATTTATACTACTTCAGTAAAGTTGACATCAGAGAACTTCCTCTACTCTTTTTTGTAGGTGCCGTGGGATCTTTTACATCCACCTGAGCTGTCACTAACTAAGCTAGTTGAGGCAAATATTTAGATTTCTACAATGGACAATTATTGGCACAGTGACCTTAGTGCAAGTAATGTAAGAACTATAAATATAAAATAATAGGTAGTAAGTGTAGCTTTGCATTTCAGGATTTCCCTGCTATATTTTCAGTTAGGGCAGTTTTGCATTTTCAGGATTTTCCTGCTATATTTTCAGTATGTTTTGCAGTTTGTGTTGGGAAGTGTAGCCTTTCAAAACCTTTATAAAACTATTTTAAAATATCCACTTTGATCTTCTCAGCAATTTTGCTACACTGTTCCCACCCCTGCATTTTGCCATTTTATATCAGGTGCTGGGGATATATAATTTGCGTTTGTAATGCTTTATCTTCACTGCCTGACATCATACCTGCCTATAGCACAAACAGAAACTTCCTTGAAAAGAAAACTGTTACTAATAAAACAGATGCTAACCGTTAAATTTCATGGAATTCAAATGAAAAGATATTTACTCCCAAAATTCTGCACTAATGAGTAAAAACAAAATGAAAACTCCACCAAAGCAAGAACTTCCACTGAGTAACCTTCCAAATCCCTTCTATCAGAGGCACATGAGGTATATGCAAATGATGACATTCAGAATCACCAGTTAGCTGAAACACCTGATGTTCATAAGGATCATTTGCATAAATCCCATGTGCCTCTGATACAAGAGGTGTGGGAGGTCACTCAGTGGAAGTTCTAGCTTTGGTGGAGCTTTCATTTTGTTTTTACTCACTGGTTTTTCAATGACCTTCTCACTCATTGTTTTAACATTCTGCACTACGTGAAGCAGATGCAGCTTAAGAAACCACAGTCTTTCTATGTCACTCACTATAAATGGCGCAGAACCTGCTGCACTGTTAATGTATTAAATAACAATAAATTGCAACATAATAGTTTGAGATAACACATAACATAAATTAACTTCCATAATATATAATAATTTGAAATAATGATTATATTCATAAATGCTAGTCTGTATATCTTGTCACTTGAATACTACTATATGACACACATGCATGAGCGGTCACATACACAGACACACACACACACACACACACACACACACACACACATACACACACACACACACACACACACACATACACACATTACAGACCCCCAGATTTAATAAATTCTATGTAGTGTAGAACCTACATGGAATGTTACCATGTCCGTGTATAACCTTGTCATCACAATGAACAAAACATGCTGGAGGGATAGGTTCCTGACCCAGAGACTCCCCATAGTCTGGAATAGACTGCCCATACATGTCAAGCAGAGTGCCTCCTTGGCCCTCTTCAAAAGGAACCTTGATGACTGGATGGGAGATAGGAAATTCACCCCGGGGATCATGTCAGTCATCCTGCTAGACAGGGGTCCAGGGAAGTAAATATTGTGGGAAGAAATATCCAGGGAATTGTATTGGCTAGGCTTGTATATGCCCTAGGGCCGATAGCCTAGTACCAACCTATAAACCTATGAATCTATAGTGTTCCCGCTTGGCAGCACACCATGCATATTAATGATGGTGCATTGCTGAGTGACAGCCATGGACCACAGTTATTGAATCAATGTAGGGAGTGCGGTGCTAACTGTGTCCACAGATGAGTAACACTCCCTACACTGTCCAATTGCATTATATCAATGTATTTTTTTTTATTTTTTTAAAAAGTTTGTTTGCATGCCATGGTGCAGAGCACAGCAATGGCAACCAGCACTGAGACACCTGCCAGACATATAAAAATAGAAACCAGATGCATTTAATTATTTACTTAAAGGTCAGGTTTAAGCATAGCTGAGTGGATTTGCACAGCTCGGGGCTCAACAGTGCTTATATGTAGCTCAGAGGTATATGTAAAATATAGCAGAATTCCACATATCTACATAGCTACGTGTGTAGGGTTGCAGCCTCCTGTGCAGTAGGTGCAGGGTCTGAATACATGGAAGGGGAAAATCATTTATTTTGGAAATAAGTTATGCCGACTATTTTAAATACTGACTGACTGCACTCAGCTAAGCTCTGCTATGATCTGCTAAGCACTGCATAAATATAATAATGGCTGAAAATGTTTATGCACTGCTTGGCATCGCTAGGCTGGTTTGCACACTGCTAAGTGATGCAGCATTTTTTTAAATGTTGCCCAATGGCATTTAAGGCCAGGAAAACAGGCTATATAAAGCTCACTAGGTGGGAATACAGCATAATCTTTTGGAGTTCAAACTGTGTAGTGACTATTGCTGGTGTTGGAGAGAGTGCACACTTCCAGGTGCAGAGGTGGGGCATTCAGGAGTCCGGGGTCATAGTTGGACACCTGGTGGAAAGCCATGAGCACCGGATGCTGCGGGAGGAGTTTCAGGGCTCAGAGTGCAAGATGAAGGCTTGGGACCAGCTGGCATGTGAACTCACCCATCTGACAGGTATCCCCCATACAGGTAAGCAGGTCAGTTACATCTATGATGACCTGAAGCATTGGAAAGGGGATCTCTTGGTCACCTCAGTCCAAGACAGTTGGTCAGGGAATGCCCCACATGTCTGTAAGTACATTTAGCTCTGTTTGACTGATATCTATACTGAATGTCTGATAAACTGGTATGCATAATGGTGTGCCTCTCTCCCAACAGCTGCAGAGGAGAGAGCTCACAACATTGAGGTGCATGTAGGGTGCTTGGCCTGGTTACACTGTGAGTGTGGTGAGTACAGATGTATTTTGCTATCTACAGTGAAATGAGCAAGAAAGAGTAAAGCATTAACTGTAATAAAGTATCTGCAAAACATTTATAGTGCAATAACTGTAGAATTAAAGCTGTATTGCAACATCGCATAAAGACAACTGTTATGCAATAAAAAGCAAAACTGTATCAGTAAATGTGTGACAGTATCTCTAATAAATGTTGTTGTGCAATAAGTGTGGAATTAGAGTTGTTTTGCAAGAATTCAATTATGACAACTGTGCTGAAATAACACATAAACCAATACCAATAACAGCAAGGTAAATTGTGTACATCAGGATTGTCTTGTTTTAACCATTGGATTTCAGGTATGTGCATTCAGACTGTGAAGTAAGGTGCTGCAGTCAAGTATAACAGTTTAATAGCTGTACACTGCAAATATAATGGCTGCCAAATGTCATGTTTAACACATATAGTAGCTGTCAAGGCTGTTTCAAGGCCAATATTGTCCACATAAAGCTCTGTCTTCCACAAACAGAAGGTAAGCAAGGTATATGGGTGAGGTAGCCAAACCATGATCTGATATTGTTTGTTGACTTCACAAACATTTCAACCTACTAGTACTATATTGTGTACACCTGCATTCTATTTAGTAATGTATAGGTTACCTAGTATCTCTGTCATGCTTGAATTTCATGCATGTGTGTTCAAATGTCACTGTAGTCTAGTATAAAACTGTAGTACTATTACCAGGTCATATTTTGGTTCCACATGAGCTGTAGGTAAATATCAGTCAGTCAGCATTCATCAGTGACTCAGTAGCTCAGTTTGTTAAATGCTTTATATGAAGTACATTTTGCCATTCACAGACCAGGGTTCAAATCCAGTGCTATATAGCATTACATATTACAGAGTCAGTTACGTAATAATGACTTAGTTTCTCTCGACAGGAACTACAGGTAAATGGGTGATGTAGCCCATATTATGAGTAAATAATTGTGTATTCAGATATCACAGACTGCTAAAATCATTACCAGGAATATGATAATACAGCATAAAATAATGGAAATAAGTACAACAATAACAGAATAAAATAAAATAAATAAAATGTGTAATTATGGTATGGCTGTATGCCTGGAGTGTTTGTTACAGGTTGCTGCAATTAGTGAATACATTTGATGCAGATATCCTCTGCAGTCACTGCAATTGTGTTCTATCCCCATGCCTGCCAAAAATATAGTATCAGTCACATAATGATTACAGATATTCTGTTCACAGGAACTACAGGTAAATAGGTGAGGTAGCCCACATTATGAGTAAATAATTGTGTGTTCAGATGTCACAGACTGTTAAAATCATTACCAGGAATGTGATAATACAGCATAAAATAAAGGAAATAAGTACAATAATAATAAAATAAAATAAATAAAATGTGTAATCTTGGTACAGCTGTATGCCTGGAGTGTCTGGTAAAGGTTGCTGCAATTAATACATTCAATGCAGGCATCCTTTGCAGTCACTGCTATTGTGTTATATTCCCATGCCTGTCAAGCAAGGCGTGATAGTTGTTTACTTTCTGTACTGTGCACATACATGTCTCTCAAGTGTCACACTATCACTTAATGTAATTAGTAGTGTGTAATCCATCTGTCACAAGTTTAACATACAAATGATTACTAACATTGCAAAGTATCACTACATCAGCCCACAGTACACCTTGGTAGTTGCATAGGTCCAACTGATGTGCAAGTGTTCTGTGTAGTTGTGTACCCTCAGTTGTTACTGCTTGGCCCATATTGCCCCATGTGGATAGCTTGAGAGGTATGTATGTGCTACAGCATCTATAGGGGACTTGTACACATAAAGAAAGGATAAACCTGTAGAATAGAAAGTAGCACTGTTATCAACTATATAGCCTATAATGGTATTAATGGACTGTATTTCTCTCTTCCCACCTCTTATCTTCATTTATGTATTATTGTTATTCATTGGCTATGGCTTATTATTAACAAATGTTGTTATATTAAACTGTATTTTGGGGCATATGTTTTATTATTGTTATGTATAAATGGTTGCATATTAACATATCTTTTTGAATTGCCAATTTTGTTGCCCTCATGCTATAACTGTTACTGGTATGCTGTTTGCATTCTGACTGTTCTGTTATTTATTGTTGCATTTCACATAATATGCATTGATTTGTAATCAGTTTATTTCCAATGTTCTGGCATGTTGTTATTACTAACAATGTTTTGGGAATAACTAACCGATCCATCACCACAATATGCCAGGGTAGGCAAGTTCCCGGTGATCCGCCTACCCTACCTCAGCTGGCCATGGCACCGGGTCCTGGCACATCTGTGACTCAGGCCAGTAGTGGCCCCTCCACTGCCCCTGCACTACCTTTGGATGGAGCTGTGTTAGGGGATGGGGCCTAACCTCCCCCTGGGAGTGGGGGCAAAGGGGCTGCTGTCACCCAAAGACAACTGCCAGTCATGGTGCACAGGATATTTCAGTGGACTTATGAACAAAACCTGCACCAGATTGAGGGCACACTGGCCAAACTGGTGGGGCAGGCTTGCCTTAGTGCCTAGCCTCCAGCACAGCTACCTTCAACGCAGTGAAGGAGCAGTGTCAACTGTCCCATCGGTGAGGATGTGAGTCACGCTGCTGCCATCTGGAGACACATACATCTTGGATTCCACAACTCCCTCCCCATCCAAGGATTTTACTCCCCTCATGTGTCACACAGTGCCCCTGTCTGCTATCTTGTCTGTCTGCTATTGCATCCTCTTCTGCCCAACTTACCTCCTACCTCCCCACACGTGCCTGTGTACCTTCTCCATCATTCCACTTTCTCCTTAAAAAAAGGGGGGGGGGGGCATCTGTCACACAAAAAATATCTGCCCATACATAGCTCTCCATTTTGTACATGTGTCTATTGGACACAAATAATGTAATCCAATTGGCTTTGCAACACATTTATGTTGTCCTCACCCCTCTCTCTGGAGTTTGAGAGTCCAAATTCATCTACAAAATCTGTCAAACTGCACAGCTCTTGCTGTTCAAGAAATGGAAAGCTATGGTGCTTTCCTACACCCTTCCTGCACATCCCTACCTGACTTTCACTTTGTTTTCCCACTGCTTGCTCCCATTTCACCACTGTCCTATCACCACCCTTTTTCTTTTCTTTTTAATTTTTTAGTGCGGATTTGTGTTGATGTAAGCAAAGCGCTGCGATATGGAGTGTCATACTGCACTGCACAAATCTGCTTAAATGAGCTTTAATGAGCTTTAATCATCTTATGTGTTTCTCACATGTACAAAAAAAATCACCTCTGCCATGTTTCAAACCCAGACCCCTATCAACTACAGCCTACTTCATTCACCCTTTACACCACACAGATTTGAATTCACACAGGTGTTTCCAGCAAAACATACTGATTGTCACTGACAGACTGATATTAAACTTAATGAGAAAATGAGAGTGTACCTGAGACTCTGGTGCAAAAATACACTAGTAGACACCCAAATATGTAATAATGGAAGTATATGAGGCCTGGGATAGCAGGTAAATGTTCCCTTTCATCAGCAACATCTTTAAACACAACCACTAAGGCATCAATGGCAAACTACATATGTTCAACTGGGACCCTGCTGCAGAAAAACTGCCTTTGAAAACCATGCACATACTGATGGATGCATACAATGTGTCACAGCCTGTATGTCTGCACATATATCTTGCAAATAAAGCTGTGGTAGCACTGGCTCAATAACTCAGTCTGTTAAATGTCTGCATGTAGTACATTTTGTCACACACAGTCCTGGGTTCAAATCCGGTGTGTTGTACTTCAATTATATTGTTGTGAAGACAGCAAGTAATGACTGAGTCATGCAATTTTAATCCCCACAGGTTACTGGCACTGAATTTATCTGCTACCCATTTTTACAAGTCAAAGGGCTGCAAGTAGGGGCACACTGCACATATTCGTATAGCCTAACCATATGTCACCTACTACTCTGTTATTGCCACTATTGCATAACAGATGTACCTTAAGCACATGTCTAGATTGGATTGTAAAGGGCAACCTTACCCTGGCTCTGCTCTAATGACAGGGCCTATACTGCTGCCACAGTTACACATATAACATGCTGTTCTCCAAAGTGTTCACATTTCCCCCATGTGTCCTAGGCTGCAGCAGCAGCTACAGCTTGGAGCATACACAGCTGTATGTTAAGGTATATGCTACAGACCTACCATACCTCCAAAACCCTTAGAACAGGGGATCTGGACACAACCATACATAAAGGGGGGATCAAAGGCGCAGAGATAGGGACATGTTTAACAGTGTGCCCCTACAAATATAGTAAGTTGATAGACTAGCAACTACTGAATTAGCATGCATATTCGGACAGGTATGAAGTCTGACACTCATATGTCTCTCTTCCCTTACTGACCTCAGCCCACAATGTATGCTAGTGAACTTCCAGATGACCAAAATGTCATGGGACACTGACCTAACATATGAGGCAAAACTGTGGACATACTTCATACACCTCCACAGTGGACAGTATATGTAGCTACCTTCTGCAATGCTGTAGTCTCCACCCCTCAGGAATGCCCATCTCAAAAACTAAGAAAGGGGCCAAGGCCTACATGAAGGCCTTAGATATTGCACTGTGGTGCCATGTCATTGGCTAATGATAGTGCAATTCAGCTGTTTTGGATGCAATTAGCAATTCTGAGCAAAAGATTGGTGCAGAGGCAATTACCTGTTAATGAGCATTACCTACAATGGGGAATGAGTCTATATTTAGTTTTAGTCACACAAACAGAGTATGTGCAAATCATTTGCAGAGGAACATTTCCAAAAAAGGAATACTTCACGCTACCAGGTATGTAATAAATTTCTTCATATGATGGGATGCAGATGGGAGGATGGAGATATGGGGAATAGGGATTACAACAATAGGCTTATATTAGAGCTACGGTATTGGTATTGGTGTTACTCTGCTGTCCAACACCTACAGGCATACCTCTTGACTGTCCCTGCTTTGAATCACATCTCCACTCTGTCCCTGTCAATCCCTCCTACAATGGTTGGCTGTTGTAGTATAGATAGTGGATTACACATAAAACATAGCGATACTAAGTAAGGGTATACACTCCTGTAACATCAAATTATGTACTGTAATTCACCTCCTCTCAGTCTGTCAGTGTCACACATAAATAGTTCTAACATTGTAAATGTGTCCTTGAATGTCCCTGATGTACCCTAGCTAAGTCCCTGTTTTGTTGACATCCGTCCCTGTTTGCTTGAGAGCTGAGCCTAACATGCCTCTCAACCTCCTACAGTAAGACAACAGGACAAAGCCATAATTAATGGGGGGACAAAGGCCCAAACTCAGCCACAGAGTATACATATTGGTTATACAAAGTAAGAATGTGACTAGACTTAACAGATATTCCTGTAGCAGAAGTGTTTTTTGAGGGGACTGATGTGTGACAGTCAGATTCAGGTATAATTTTCAAAACAGCAACCATCAATGATTGGCCAACCATTTGTCAGACATCCACGAGTTTGTACAAAAAGGACCACATCTATGAATCAAACATGTTGACATTTTGCAAACATCTGTATTGTTGAGAGGTATGATGCCTACAAGGAACATATACTACAGCAAGCTTGAATTGATGTCCGTCAATGTGACATACTGATGTTGCTGGACTGTCCCCATATAGTTGTTGTAATAGCACATTGCTATTTGTCCAACAGTGGCTGTATGACATATTAATAGGAATGTGCCCATTTGGGGCACACCACAGTAGACTGCAGTGTTGGGTGTAAGGACATACAGCAGAATCTGTCACGACACACAGGAACATAACCCAGTATTGCTACCATCTTGGTAATAGCCATATATGTAGTGTGTTGCCAGACTGTGGGGGTATGATGTGTCAGGGAGCAGTGGATAGTGCAGGCCATTATGGGTGTTTAGGGTCTGTACATAGTGGACATCCACATATCTGGTCCTGTAAAGTGTTCCCCTCTTGTTGTCTTGCAGGAACAATGTACCGACAGAGACATCTGCCTTTTCATCTGCAGAGAATGATGTTATACTGGATGCCCTCAGTTTCCACCATCACATCCTGCTTTCCTGAGGTCACCACAATTGTGAACAGTGGACAGCATTATGGGGCAACCTTGTGAAGGCTGTTAATCAAATTGGCCAACAGGACAGGATCTATGTGCAGGTCCAACACTGGGCCATGGATATGGTCAATGCTGCATGTCAAAGGGCAGCTGCTTTTGCCTGGGATTGTGCTGCCACTGATGGAGGCCATGTGACAGAACAACCATTCCCAGACACACATGAATTCCTGGTGAGCCTGAGAACAACCGACAGCTCCCAGGCATCCATTACACCATACATCCTGGAAGTGGTGCCACAGAATCCACATCAGAGGAGATTCCAAGTAAGCTTGCTATGTTCACCTATATAATACTGTATCAGTCATTGTGGCAGGCTCTACATACCAGTACATGAGTGTCAGATCTATCTGCATTGGGGGGTGGGTTATGGGTTATATGCACAGTTGTGCACACATACTCAGAATGTCAACAATATAGCCAGTATCACATTAGCTAATGTACATGTGGATATATGTACATATTGCCTTATAACACTGCAGCATTTTGTATTGCTGAATATACCTCTCCCCCACCTTATCATAGGTCCTTCAGGTGTGGCCAGAGTCCATGTTCCTGTTCCTGGTAAGTGTGATACTGTTGTTTAATAGATCATATATACCCTATGAAAGTTAAGGGCTGTCATTTTGCCTTATGCACAACTGTTGTGCTTAGCCAGAATAGATTAGTTGTATGTTCCATTTCAGAGCAGTTATCTACAGTGCATAGAATGGGGAATCACAAGTGTATGTATTTGTACAAACATTCACACATTTGCACTTATAGTTATGAGCAACTAAGCAACCTGCCATACATGAGGCAATTACTCCAAGATGCCCGTTGAAACACAATAGGGAAATGGTTCATACCTCAGGCAGTGATACTACAACTGGCATATCATTCTCAAGATAGGTTTACTGGGTTTTATGTGTAGTTCTATCACATGCACTGACATATTGAATACCTCACAGATGTATTGTACTGGCAACATTAACCGGATGTAGGTAACATCCATGTTATAAAGGGCCTGACTAGTCTGTGTATGTTGTCAGTTTGTGTGTTGTACATGGGATCAGAGATGAGAAGACGTGGGATGTGTAATACAGTTGTGGATCCTCATCTGTATGATTCTGTATGTAATAGTGCAGATATTAATGTACTACGTTTGTCTTGCTTCTCACAGGTGAATAGGGGTGTTTGGGTCTGTCTACCTCACAACCTGATGTCAGTGTCTCATCAGACTCTGATGATGATGGTGGCCATAATGAGGCACAGTTGGGGTTGTTGGGGGCTGAATCTGTCCCAGACATTAACATCCCTCTTCTGCCCCATCGTCCTTGCACACAGTTAGTATGCCCACACATACCTAGTCCCTAGAGGCCACAGATATTGGACAGTCAGATGGTGGTGACATAGAACAGGACAGTGTGAGAACAATGGCATCAGTAAGTGTAGACACTGGCCATAGTCAGTGAGCTGGTGAGGTTCCACACAGGCAGATTGATAGGGGTGTTCGAAGGAGGACTGCTACCCATCCGCCTCCAGTCACAGGTGTCACATCATGGGTCACTCACCACATGTTTCGGGCTGTCATGGAGGCACAGGCACATTCTGAACACAACACCAGACGGATGCTTAGGGTTATGCATGCAGCACAGTCTGACATCCGTGACTGCTTCCACCAAATTGGTGATGCCCTGGATCGATTCACTGATGTAGTCAGCAGACAGTGGGCTGAGACAGTGTCTGTCTTTGACAACACGTTGTCTGTGCTGAAACATCTGGCTGGAGTTGGGCATCAGACAAGTTGACATAGGTCAGCAACACCCTCTGCTGAGAGTCTACATGGCTGTGCACAGTCATGCTCCTGTAGTGGCAGCACCTCCAGTGCTAAAGAGAGAAGTGTGCTGTCCACACCACAATGTGGAAAGCCATGGGAATGTGGTCCTGGGTGGTCCCATAGGGACAGCAGTCACCATCAGTTACTAGAACCACATCTGACCTTGGGCATGGTGGTGCCAGTGCTACCCCTGATGGAGCTACTTCCCATGTTCATGGCCAGAGACCATGAACTCTACACTCTAACATGTATGCTCCAACAGCTGTCCAACATACACATGTGGCACTGGACTTGACTGTATACATGCACACACTCAAACTTCACTGTCACATGCAGGTCACCAACAGGCACACACAGCAACTCTCCATGGCCCATCTAACCAGCACCCCTTCCTGACTCACACACATGCTGTCAACTGTTTGGCACAGCATAGGCTTCTGGCAACCCCAAACTACACCTTGTGCATGTAATGATACCTGTGCCACATCCCTGCCATCTGTGCCGTCGATGCAGGGACATGCAAATATGTGTTTGATGCACAGGGTGATGATATTGTTTTAAATGTACATGTGTAGTGCAGTATTGGTACACCATGACAGTTGTTGCAGGCCACGACAGGTACTGTGTGCTGGCTTTGTGTATCTTTGTTGCATGATGTTAGACTGGTAGTAGTGTTACAGAATGACAGTTTTGTCACGGACCTGTGTATGGTTCTGTTCCAGAGGTCTGTGTGGTTAAAGTATGGACACAAAGTGGCAATACAGCAGCACAGGATGGCATGGCCGCACAGTGTAAATATGACATCAGCAAGGTACCACAGTATACGTGCATGGTTCCCTAGGTGCATATGTGTAGAACAGTGTGTCAGGGACAATGTGGGCAGTCAGTGCACATATGCAGCCGTACTTTGTGACAAGGTCTGCTACTCTTGATACATATCACCTGGATTTTCTGAATGTACAACTCTAGATGGTGGCAGACATCAGTTATGCCTAAGTAGATGAGGGCACTTTAGGGCCAGCAGATAGTCATAGGGCTGTAAAATGCATAACCATTGCACAGAAATTGCCCATGTGGACATATCCATAGTACTGTAAGAGGTTATGCTCACACACACACACACACACACACACACACACACACACACACACACACACACACACACACACACACACGGCTGATGAGATTAGAACCCCCTACCTCTCTAGGCAGTATGCAATATAGCTTGCAGTACTTATCACATGCACCACAGAGTTTCTATGATATTAGACTGCCAGCCAGTGCTCTTAAGGTGGATGACATCAGCAGGTCTTGTAGAAGAGGTCAATGTAGAGGCCACTAGTTAGTCCCAGGGCCTTAAAATGTATAACCCTTGCAGAGAGATAGGTCATATAGGCATGTCTGTACTGCTGCAAAGGGCTATACATACACACACACACACACACACACACACGCACACACACACACACACACGCACACACACACACACACACACACACACACACACACACACACACACACACACACACACACACACACAAAGATTTGTGATGTGAGATTAGAACCTCTATCTATATAGTAATATACACTATAACTCACAGTAATTATTTTATGCACCACAAGTTATGTCTGTGGTACATGTGGATGCAGACAGAGTACTTGTGGAGTAAGCAAAGTGGCCTCATGTTACACAGCATGTGTGGCCTGCAGAGTGATCCTGCTTGATAATGTCATTGTATCTAGTGTCTAGGAATGGGATACCTGTTAATACCCCTGCTATATGTGTACAGTTCCCAATATGGTCATGTGTGACTGGTTGCAGTTTGGTAGGTGGACATGTGGCCAGGGAAAATATGGCCTGTCCAAGGCATGTGTTGCAACCATTGCACATTACACCACCTGCTCTCTGGTGTCTGTCTACAGGGTGATATTCTGCAGGCACAGTGTTCTGTGGGTGAGTGGATTATGTACTGTTGCGGCCTTGGTCTGGTTCCATCAGACAACTGTTATGGTGTGTAGGTGTAGATAACCCCAGCAGTCTGAATGTATGTGGGGACATTCGTACATCTGCACACACATATATATCATACCTCTCAACCTTTTGGAGCAAGAATTCTGGACAAAGCCATAAAGAATGGAGGGCAAAGGCCCAAAAATAGGGATACTTTAACTATTGCTCTTAGAAGGTTGATAGAATAACAGATATTGCATTAGCATGACTTTTATGAAGGGTGTGATATCTGAAACTCACATCTGCCTTTATTTTCTGATTTCAACCCTCAAAGATTTGCCAATGATTTGCCAGACAGCCACAATTTTATGAGAGACTAACCATTAATATGAGGCAAATATTTGGAAATTCAGCAAAAATCTGCACAGCTGAGAAGTATGATCTGTATACATGTGTATAGCAGGGATGTCACCTTAACTGATGCTGTGTGTGTACATTATGTAACTGTGTTATGTAGATATATGTTGAGAGTCTTATGTATTATGTATCAATGTACATATATGTGGAGAGTCTTATGTATTATGTATCAGTGTACATGTTATATAGCTATATCTTATGAGATATATATATATATATCTATATCTATATATATATATATATATATATATATATGTGTGTGTGTGTGTGTGTGTGTTTGTGTGTGTGTGTCTGTGTGTGTGTGTCTATGTGTGCCACATACTGATAGAGGGGGTAGTCATTTGTGAGGAGGATAGGATGAGACAGATATGTATTCATAGCTGTCTGTATACACAGATGGTTTTCCACATAGCTGTTCTTTGGATGGTAGAGGTAACAGACATGGGCTCAAGTTAGCTAAGTGTAGGAGCATACCCGCTGTGACTGTCAGTACTTACAAGGTGACCCCAGGCCAGAGCTACCTGCACTCCAGTCCGGGATTTTGTGTGGTGCAGACCATTGGCTGCTGCACCTGTTTCTACAGTCCATCACTTCCCTGATATTGCCCAAAGCATCCCCTAGCTGTTTGCCGAACATAATAGTGACTCATACATCTCATCTGTGCAGATTTACACAGAATGTCCAGCTATTTGCCTCATATCTTTGGTCCATTTTATACCAAATTGTGTTTTTCTGGCACATTAGTGGCAAATCGTTAAAGATTGATGTTAAAAAATAATGACAGACATTTGAGATTCATACTATAGGAAATTCATGGCAATGCAAGATCTGTTATTCTGTCAGTTCTGTACATTTGAAAGTGCAATATTTAAAACTTGCTTCTGTTTTTTGTCCCACTTTTATTCATGGCTTTGGTCAGATTTGTTGCTCTAAGAGGTTGAGTGATATGATGTGACTGGGGTACATGCTATAAAACCACACACAGGGTGACTTTCTGCATACCTCTCCCTGTACATGTTTTTGCAGAATCTCTAGCATTTTGCCCCATATGTCTGCCCTGTTCCTCATACAGTTATGTTTTTTTAGTAATATACTATGAAATACAGGCACTGGAGTGTTGTAACCACTGACACGTGTGAGTGATGGGCCTTTACTTCCTGCAGCTAATCTGACCTGTTGCAACCCTCTGTTATACTAGCTTCCATCTAGGTTACTCAGAGCATGTATAATGTCTGTCTGTAGGTTTGGCCCTTTGTCCCCCCATTCTCTCTGGCTTTGTCCAGCTGTCTTGCAGTAACAGATTGAGGAGTTATGACAGTCTGTGGGTATACCACCACATGAGTATGTCACATGCAAATAATGCAGATGCTGCTGGATTTGAACCATCAACACCATCACCCATACTAATGTCCCTATCCCAGTAAGCCACACCAGCCACCAGAGAAAGAGGTTGTATTCCTCAAATTATCAACAACATACAGACATACACTGTCACCCCTAAATTATGTGGAAAATACAACGTGTGGCCAGGTTCTATGTCACAGCCCTGAAATTGTCTGGTCTGCTGATATATCAATGCAGACTTACTGTTATGGCAGTTGTATAGGAACACAGCTGTGTTGGGGTGGGTGATGACAAGCCCATGCTCTGCTGGCATAGACAGTCACGAGACTGTCCTGTGATCCCACTGTTTGGCATCCTCCTTGAATAATGTAGTTGAGTTTACAGCTATGTGGCCTAGTGAATATTATGGGGCACATACTACTGGACATCCCAAGTGGCTGTTAGATCTCTGCAAGTAGCCCAGTAGCCCAATATATTCCCTTGCATACATGCGACAGGTCCATACATATGCTACTACAGTGTAGTACCCCGTCCAAGTGGTGTACATGAAAATGACTTACCTTGCAATTGCAGCAGTTGAGAGACCTGTAGTCTGGGGCTGACTCTGTGTGATGCATGTTGTATGCAGCCAATACATGGTTAGATACAAGTTGTGTGGGCTGCCTGTCTGGCATCATTTTTAGTATATGTATGCAAGTCGGAGTATGATGTCAGTCCCTAGGGCCCTAGGTTGCAGGGCATGTGCTATGCATTGTCTCTTGGCCAAGGTCAGGCCATATTGGGCATGCCTACATCTGTCTACAGGTAGAACCTCTGGGGATTCCTCCTCTGAGTCCCTCTGTGGGTGTGGCTTTGGGTATCTAGGCACTGGTAAGGGGCTGTGTATCCCTTCCCTTTGTAAACGCTCCAGCCCAGAAATCCATAAAATATTTCCATTGTGAATGAAATCATGTGGGTTTTCTAGTATCCTTGAGACAAAAAGAGCAAGTAGTACTATCCCTTCCCTTTGCTAATCCTGCTGCAGCTGTTTCCGCAGGATCATATTGTGTAGCATGGCACATACTGTGAACATTTGTGCATATGTGGGTGGAGAGTACTGTAGGGGTCCACCAGATATATTGAGGCACTGAAACCGTGACTTCAGCAGCTCAAACACATGCTCTATGATGTTCCTAGTTTGTGCATGTGCCTCATTATGGTGTTCTTCACTAGGGGTGTATGTGCATTTCTGATGTGTGTCATCATCCACAGTTCCAGTGCATAGCCAGCATCCCCCTGTAAATGGCCATAGAGGATGTCCCCCCAGCAAACATCTAGTACAGCTGTGATGCACACTAGATATGGGAGTCATGATAACTGTCAGGGTTGCCATCACACACACTGATGATAATGCCATGGGCATTGAACACAACCTGGCAGTTGATGGAGTGATACCCTTGCAGTTGACATAGACCCTACCCTTCTCACCAGGTGGTGCCTTGATGTGTACATGAGTGCAATCTATGGCATCCAGTACCTCAGGAAGTGTGGTACATGGTAGAAGAGTTGCATACTGCTGGCCCTCTCCTCACGGGTGTGGGGTAAATATTTGTGCTCACCGGCATGTGGTAGCATGGCATCCAGGAACTGGAGTACACTGGACGCTGATGCCTGTGAGACCACCCTTGTGCCCCCAGTTGGTCTTTGGAAAATACCTGTAGCTAATATCCTAAGGGCTGCACATACCTTTGTTTCCACTGGGATGGGTTCTACTCTGTTGGCTCTGGGTCTGAGTTGAGGGTAGCAGAGCTCAGTGAGTTGATGTAGTATGTCCCTGTCCACCATGTAACGTTCTATAATCCCCACCTCATGTAGATCCTGGAAGGTTGCCCTGGGCCTGAACACTCTTCTCCTTCTCAGTCTGGGTGGATGGATTGTGTGAAAGAAGATCTGCAGCAGTCAGGCATGAGTGTTGAAGAAGGCAGGAGTGTAGCACTGAATCAAGAGAGTTGGCGACAGTTAACACAATACCCTGACCCCATGTAGAAAAAAATGGGAAAAAGGGGGCTGATGATGATGATAATGATTCAGGTCAGTTACAGCAGTCCACTCATTTAACTACTTTGAATGAAGATGAACAATTCAAGGTTTTGAATATTCATATGGTGGACGCAGATCTTCTTATATTTAGTCACACCTACAGGAAAAAAATAAACATCATGTGCAAGGTGTTGGGCAGGGTTTGGGCGGCCCATACTAATACACATCTGGTGGGGTAGCATTCTAATACAAAGCCAAACAAAACTGCCTGGAGTATTGACCCAGAAAGGTTTACAAATTCCGCCAAGAATGCACTCATCTATGTCTCTACACGAATTGTCAATTAACATAATATTTTGTAAACTCCGTAGTAGCAGCATTTGAAACCACCTTCAATACTGATGCACTGTTGGATGCATAGCTCGGAATTCATTACACTCATCAACATCCTGGCAAGTTGCCCAATCTTTGCACGTAAATTTAACTCCCATGGGGCAGACGGAAACGACCGTTGCAGGAGGGAAATCCAATAAATCGTAGTCCTTAGCACCTAAAGCAGTTTGTAGAAGTGACTCTGAAGTTCTTTTGTGTTCTCACTGGGGAGCACATGCCATTAAAGTTGTACTCATACAGAAATCCATCAGCCTTTTATCTGCATGGGTTCACTCCCCATTCTGTACTATTAGTCACAAAACTGCACCTCGGGCCACATTCTGTTGAATGTGTCTTCCACAACGAACAGTCAGTTTTTTCATCTCCAGTAATCCACCGAAACCTTCTCAATGCCTTAGAGCTGTCTGCACACACACCACCAGCAAGAACCAGTCCTATCCAAAAGTGTCCTCTACTGTTGCCCATCAGTAGTAAAATGGAATCCGTTGCCACTGTGTTGTGCACAGTCATCAAATGTCCCTTACTACCACTGCAGATTTTCTTCGCCAAGTTAAACCTTTGGTGACTATGGAAAATGCCATAACACTGGGTTCCAGTGCACACTGCACTTTCTAGATGGGATGCCACCACTCACCATATTCCAAAATCTGCAAGCATAAATAACCAAATGATGCAGAGCAGCATTCCTGCAGAAGACAGTTGCTAAACAACTTGCTTCACTCCAAGACCCAAATCATGCGACTGGTTCTTGAAACTGCAGAGTCAATTACTACAAAATTCCGGCGCCACAATTTTCAAAAAGACACACAAACACACTTACATATATTCCAGACCACCACAGAGTGTACAGGAAGGAAATACCTGTGGACTGTGATGCCCTGGGCTAAAGCACTGCAGACAGACACATTCCTTGGTTTAGTTACAGATCAGCTGGAGTCTACAAGAAGAGGAAAATGTTACAACCAATGCAGGCTTGCAACACTTGTACTTTTATCTGATGGGCCATGCATTTTCTATACGACTTACTATGCCATAGTCTGTATTGTGTGAAGAACTCAAATTATTTTTACTTTCACTCTTGGTTGCTGACTTTTTAGGCTGTAGTAAAGAATTAAAACTCCATGCTGCTTACAGAGACATGAAGCTAAGGTCTCCAAGTCAATGTAAAACAGACTGAGGTTTTATATATGCAACAGTTTACACAGTACCATCAGTGGAAAGAAGTAGCTCTTTTTGCAAATTATACCTAGGGAGCATCGGTGTCCAAATTTTAAACTTCCATTGTAGTTTCAGGTCACACACACCTTACTTTAAACTTTACTTGGCCAAAAAAGTTAGGGGCTTGCATATTCCATGCGTCTACTTATATATGAATTGAAAAGTACAGTTGTGTAAAATCTTACCATAATGGTAGATGTCCTTGCCTTCACCACTGCAGTATTCTTTACTAATGGGGATTCCCTGCTGTGAAGCCCTTCGTCCAGCCAGTTTATAAAAGTTTATTGTTACTTTAAGGTACGCTGAGCATCACCTGCTCACTCCTTGTGTAAGGTAGGGCATAAAGGTGACATTCAGGCATACCATCCTCAGAACAGATTGCCCCTGTAGGAACAGCAGCCCAAGGAAAACCAAGGAGAATCTGCATAGCCAGGAAGGGAAAAAGACCAAGGGTGTGGAGGGAGGGAGTGAATACTGCAGCGGTGAATGCAAGGACATCTACCATTATGGTAAGATTTTACACAACTGTACTATGTCCTTACATTCACCCCTGCAGTATTCCTTAATAATGGAGGAGTGCAAAAGCTCAAGAAGAAACCTGGGAGGAGGAAGCAACAGAGCCCTCCAAGAAGCCATGATGAATGGCAGCAGCAAAACCAGCTCTAGCTACAGAGATACCATCCAACTGGTAAAGTTTGGTAAAGGTATGCACACAAGTCTAGGTAGCAGCTTCAAGAATGGAATTAGCATCTAAGCCTTTAAAAAAGCACCATAAGAAGCCAAAGCTCTAACGGAATAAGCCTTTATAGAAAAAGGAAGACTCTCACCATGAAAAGTGTAACAAAAAGAAATAGCCTTTGAAATATAAGTGGAAATAGTTTGCTTGGAAACAGCCAAACCTAAAGACCTAGGATGAAAGGAAACAAGTAACTGGTTATACTTCCTGATAGCTTTAGTTTTATCCATATAAAATCTGAGCTGTATATGCACATCTAAGGTATGTAGCACCCTCTCACTGTCAGGTGGAGAAGCAAAAAGTAGTTAAATTAATAGACTGGTTAAGTGATAACTCGTTAACCACCTTGGGCATAAAATAAGGAGAAATATCAAAAAAGGTGGACAAGCCATAAGGGCTTGCAACTCAGACACCCATTTGGCAGAAGTAAGAGCTAACAAAAGAACTGTATTCCAAGAACAATGTTGCAAGGAAACTGAAACACCAGGCTGAAAAGGAGTCTGAGTCAGTTTTTCCCAGGGAGGAAGAACAGGCTTCCTGGGAGGTCTAATATTAAGAACTGCTTTAAGAAACTGCTTAGCCTCAAATCAAAAAGCTAACAGGGGAGTTAAAAGCAGACAAGCAGAAAGAGATGATGTGGGCCTTAATAGAAGAATAGTTCAAACCAGCATTAAGCAACTCACACAAATAAGACAGAACCAAAGGAACAGCCACAGAAAGTGGGTCCAGGTCACGAGAAAGACACCAAATAGAAAACCTCTTCCATTTAGATAAGTAGGATTTCCTAGTTGTAGGTTTTCTGGCCTCCTGTAGGACCTGCAGCACATCCTCACAAAAAGGTGTCTATGAGGAATCAAAACCCTATCACCCACGGTGTCAGTTGAAGCATGGACAGGTGGGATTGGATGAGAGACCCCTCATCTTGTGTGAGGAGATCCACCCTGTGAGGTAACTTGTGCTGATTGCTCCTGGCAAGATGCAGAAGTAGAGGGAACCAGTGCTGTCATGGCCAAAATGGAGTCACCAACAAGAATTTGGGACCGTCCTATTGAATCTTGAACAGGAGTCTTGGAATGTGATAAGGGGAGGGAATGCATAAAGAAACAGCTCCTTCCAAGAAAATGAGAGGGTGTCCACCTTCCATACCAGAGGACCTGGGACTGTGGAACAAAACAGAGAAAGTTGTCTATTCAGAGGGGAGGCAAAGAGATCTACTTGAGGAGTACCCCACTGGTGAACAATGTCCAGAAACACATCCCTGTGAAGCATCCTTTCATGGGATTGAGTGCAGGACCTGCTCAGATTGCCTGCCACAACATTCCGATCTGAAAGAATGTAAACTTCCTGAAGAGTCACTTTATATTGGATAGCCAGATCCTATACCAGAAGTACCAGCCAGCAAAGACGATAAGATCTCGTACCCCCCTGTTTGTTGATGTACCACATGACTGCGGTAATGTCTGTGAATACCTTGAGAAGACCTGGAGAGAAGAGAGGCTGAAAGGCCTGAAGAGCCAGCATAAGAGCCCTCATCTCTTTGATGTTGATGTGCTCCTTCCACTGATGAGGCAACCACACTCCCTGACCCTCAGGGGACCAAACATTGCTCCCCGTTCTACATCTGAAGCATCTGTGAACAGATCCTGAGAGGGAAGCAGAGGTTGAAATGGAAGCCCTGGATTCAGAGACAACTGCTGAATCTACCACATAAATTTGACCTTGAGGTACGGGAGAAGAGGAAAAGGAAACTCTAGATGATGCACATGCTGAAGTCATACCAACTTCAGAAACCATTAGAACTTCCTCATGTGGAGTCTGCCCAGAGGAAGCACCAGAATGGTGGAAGCCATGAACCACAGAACTCTCAGAAACTCCCTGGCTGAAATGGAGGCCAGGGCAAGAAGAGTTTGAAAGAAAGAAATGAGAGTTAATGCCTTTAGAGTAGGCAGGGATGCCAGCATTGGCACCATTTGAAACCTACAGCCCAGAAAGACATGATCCTGAGAAGGAGTCAGGGAACACTTGTTGAAGTTTATTGTGAACCCCAGGCTCTGAAGAAGAGAAATAATAAAATGAAGATTTTGCAAAAGGATGTCTGGAGAAGATGCCTGAACTAGCAGGTCATCCAAATAAGGAAAGACTTGGATACCTTGAAGCCTGCAAAAGGCAATCACAGGAGAAAGGCATTTGGTGAACACCCTTGGGGCAGCAGAAAGGCCAAAGGGCAAAGCACAGAAATGAAATTGTCAGAAAGCAAAAGAGAAACACAAAAATCTCCTAAAAAGAGGATCGATCAGAATATGGAGATAAGCCTCCTTGAGGTTCAGAGACACCAGAAAGGCCTGAGGGAACAAGAGAGGAAAAAATGACTGAAGGGACAACATCTGAAATGAAGGCACTTATAGAAAGTGGTTCAGATGGGAGAGGTCTAGAATAGGTCTCCAAGTACCTTCTTTTCTGGGCACTAGAAACATTCTTGAATAAAACCCTTTTTCCCTTTGGGACACAGGCACTTCTTGAATAGTACCCTGAGACAAGGGGTCCTAAAGAACCTTTGGGAAAAAAGAAGTTGTTCCTGAGGATGCTGAGAAATTCCCATAAAAGGATGATGGGAAATCTATGCCATGAAGTACCCTTGATGAATGATTGACAAAACCCAAGAATCCTGGGTGATCTGGAGCCAAACAGGAACACAAACAGAAACACGAAGATACAGAGGAATGTGGATGGTAATGGGTGGATAGTCAGGCAGTACCTGGTTTGTCAGGAAAGGAAGGCTTAAGAATCACTGCAGTCTGAGTGACCTTAGCAGGAGGATTCCATTTACTACCCTTTTTACCTTTAGAAGGAGGGCGAGACTGCCTACGAACAAAGGCTGGCTTAGAAGGGTAGTTCTACTGAAATTTAGGCATGGGAGAAACAAAGACATGCTTAAGCTCCTGTAAAGACTTCCCCATGTCCTGAAGAGACTTAAATAAACCAGCAGCTGCTTCTCCAAAGAAAAGAGCATTATCCAGAGAAGCATCCAGCAACATAGCCTTAATATCATCAGACAAAGGTTGAAGCCAAGGCCATGAATATCTCCTCAGAACCAAACCCGAAGCAGCAGCCTTTGAAGAGGCATCTGCAGCATCATAATTACACTTGATAGAATGGTGAACTACCTGAGAGGAAGTCCCAAGCAAGGAAGCAGAAAAAGATTTACCCTTATAGTCTGGAAGATCAGAAAGAACCTGACAGGCCTGAGAAAGAAGAGCTCTGTCTCTTGTGAGTCAGACAGAAATTTTTCTCACCATCCCACTCGGTAAGTGTTGTGTTCTTAAATACCACTGTCTTTCTAGTTGCCTGCCCCTTATGTTAATTTGACCATATATCTCATTTCCTCTCTGCTTTTGCTGGTTGGTGTGAGTAAGCACAACATTATCATTTTGTGAAATCACTCCGCTTCATCTATTTAAATTTATTGGCCATCCTACTGTATTCCGTAGTACCAGAATACAAAAGTGACCACCCCCTTTCAATCTATCTTGCTGTTTTAAAAATAGTGACTCTCCACTAAAGCTTAACTTTTTTAGACAGGTAAGACATGTTACCTACTTTCACATTTAACTCCTCTAGTGCACACTGCAGTGTTTAGGATAAACCATTTTAACCACCAGTTATTGGAGAGCCCACATTCTGCCTCTCAGTAGTGGTCCTGGAATTAGTGCTTCTGTTTTCTCCTGGTGAGAGAAGGAGTGCAGTTACATTATTTCCTGGAGACTACTGATCACCAGAAAGCTTAATAACTGCTTTATAGGTGACAACTTGGAATCTGTGCTTATATTCTGATCCTGGTGAGAGCAGGAGCAGAGTGCATTGATTCCTGACTCTTTCTGTTTGGAGAGTGAGTGTTTGTGCTTAACATACCTAATTGGTCTGATTGATATTCCAGGCATCTACCAGAAAAAGGCATCAGGCCTGCAGACCCTTGCAACATCTGGAACAAGACTGTAGATCACCAAACAGGCTGTGGCCTGCTTCTCTTTTTAGGATTGGTGCTAACATTTTGCTTCTGGTGAGAGAAGAAGCAAAGGAGTGTTGTATCCCAACAGAGAGAAGCTGTGCTGAAACCAGCATTAGTAGCCAGGCAGTAGCCATTCATGCGACTCCCCACTTTTCATCATTCTTGACAAGCTAATTCTTTATTTTCAGTAAGTAGTGCTTGATTTCTTCCTAACTTTAGAATATCTGCCTAAATACTTCATCCTTAAATTTTCAGGGTCTAAGTATTAGTTTCCCCTCAAGTGTTTGTCAGTGCTCTGTACAGACTCAGACACTTTGAGTGATATTTTTCCTGCAATAGGCTTCAGTACTTAATATATTGAGCTCATATCCAGGCATACATAGAGGTCAGTTCCCTGTGCTTTCTCCTATCAACCTGGTGAACTTGGGCAGCCTGAGACAATATAGCAACTGCCTGATGTACACAGGCAACCCTCTCCTCTTACCTCCCAACATTATGATTTGTGAGAGATGCACATATATAGCCAAATTGGAAGCCAAGCACTCTCCAGCCAAGACTGGATTAGCCAGTCAAGAGGAGAAGGTTAACACCTGCACCACACCCCATTCAACACATAGCCCTCCAGAACTTACAGCACCACAACCCTCACATAGTAATACAAAACACGCACCTACTTTTGCAGAGGTTCTCAGTAAAAATCTGCCCAAACAACAGAGACCTCCGAGGCAGAAATGCAAACAACCACCACATCCCAGCACAAACTATGAGACACATAGCTCACATTAAAAGTGTGCCACTCAACCAGAGCCCAAAAGGCAAAACAACTTACCCAATACTCTAGTCATTGGTGACTCAATAGTAAAGCACACTAATGTCCCACTCACTAGGTTGAATAAGAAGAAAGTTATGATCAGCTGCCTGTCAGGTGCCAGGATCCGCCACATAATGCACTCACTTAGGTCACTCCATAACAGGTACAAATATGACTCTGTCATTGTCCATGCTGTTGTGAATGACCTGAGACATACCTCCCTGGACTACATGAAAAGAGACATAGAGGAGCTCTTGGATCTTGTAGCCCAGGCAGGTATGACCCTAGCTCTGAGTAGCATCCTACCATCAACCAGAATGATACCACAGTACAAGCAAAACATGATTGATTTCAACAATTGGCTGCATTTCTGATGTCATTCTAAGGGGATCCAGTATCTGTCTGCCTGGGATGGCATGACTGACAGACCTTGATGCTTCACCAGAGATGGCCTGCACCTACCACCCCAGGGATTTCGAATACTGGCCAAGCCTCTTGCCACCCCTATAGTGCCTTTTTTAGGCAATGTCCTGAAGGCAAAACTACCACCATAACAGCTACAAGCAAACAAAATCTGAGGGTTATGCTGCTCAATGCTATAAGTCTAAATCTCAAAATGCACTCAGTCGAACCACTCCTTAAAATGGAGAACATCAATATCTGTGCAGTGACCGAGACCTGGTTCAAGATGCCAGAGAGCACCCCAGCACCACCAGGCTACAATTTATACCACACATTTTGGCCTATAAACCTGGACCGAAGCACTAAAGGTGGTGGTGTCTCCATATTCTAAAGGATATGCAGACCTCCAGACTAGCAGTCCAACATAACGCATTAGAGATACTTCAGGTACAACTAACCCTGGGTAAAACTGCAATCCAGGTTGTAGCCTGCTATAGATCCCCCACTATGTCCCTAGACTCCCACTCCACATTCCTGAACACACTGGAAAATATTAGGGTACAACCCAATACCCTTTTACTGGGAGACTTTAACTACCCCTCCATAAATTGGGAAAATTACTAATTTTCCAACACACTTGCTCAACGTTTTCTGGAATTTATTATTTCCAACTCCCTGGACCAACTCATTCTTACCCCCACCGGAGGTAAAAATGTCCTTGAACTGGCCATTACTAACATGGGTGACCGTTGCTCTACACCAGTAATCAACTCCTCCCTGGTCAGATCTGACCTCACTCCCCCTAAAGGAAACCACCGTAAAAAAACTTCTCCAAAGCCAATTGTGGGCTTCTAACAACAGAGGAGGCTAACTTCACGACACCCATGCAAATGCAAAATAGGTGCATGACTGCTGAATCATACAACAATACACTGCATGAGCATTCCTCCAAATAAAGGAAGCCAATCTGGTGGTACCCCACCATAAACATACTCTACAATAGAAGGAACAAACTGTTGCAAAAGGATGAATTCCCAAGACTGGAAAAACTCCCTGGTTAGCCTCAGCAAAAAACTGAGAGCCCTCATCAAATCCACTAAAGTTAGCTACAAAAACAAAACTGCTGCAGATTCTAAAGGCAGCCATAAGCCATTTGATAGTTATGTCAAGAATCCACATGGCAATACTCAGATCTGCTCTGAGTTACAGCACAATGGCAATACATATACAGAACCAACTGATATTCTTAACATATTAGCCGACGGATTCAGTGCGAACTTTACCTCCCTTTTACTCCCTAAATGGCCTTGCACAATACCTGAGGAATGCCAAGTCCCTATTATCACAGCTACACAGGTAAAAACTGCACTGTCCAAAGCCAAGAATACAGTTTCCATGGGACCTGATAATATCCCTGTGTGTGTTCTACATGAATTACAAAGTGAACTGGCACCACACCTGAGTACCCTGTTCAATCACAGCCTCATTTCTGGCTTTGTTCCTACCAAATGGCGCACTGCTATAGTCATCCACTCCACAAAGGGGGAACGACTACAGACCCTGGGAACTACCAGCCCATTAATCTGATGAGTCTGATATGTAAGGCTATGGAGCGCATCATCATGGACCTTATAAATAAGGACACTGGGAATTTCCAAACTCTGGAGCCCACACAGTTTGGGTTTATGAAAGGTAGATCATGCCTGCTCAACATGATAGACTTCATCGAGTCTGTCACCAGTGCTGTGGATGAGGGCAAGGTAGTTCTCACAACCCACCTAGATCTTGCTAAGGACTTTGACACCATCCCTCATTCAGGAATCATAGATAGACTCACTAAACTAGGCATAAACCCCTATGTCACAAGATGGGTTGCCAACTGGCTCACTAATAAAACCCACACTGTGAAATTAACGGACTGCAAATCTGACTACATACCAGTTACAAGTGGTCTCCCACAGGGATCGGTCCTAGGTCCTCTCCTGTTTGGCATCTACTTCTCTGAAGTTCAAGCCAACACAAAGGAACTCTGGCTGACCAAGTTCGCAGATGATTGAAAACTGGGAGCCATTATTGATTCTCCAACTGATGTAGACATTCTACAAAAAGACCTCACTGACACCAATGACTTGTACCAGAACCATGGCCTTAAGCTCAATGCCAAAAAGTGCATTGTCATTCCTTTTGGGAAAAATCAGTGCCCATGAACTACCACATAGGTGGTAGTCCACTAAACACTGAAAGTGTGATGAGACCTTGGGAAACAGGTTGACTGCAACTTCTCCTTTGATAACCACATTGCCACTTTAGTCAGAAAGTCCTTCGATGTGGTACAACTCATTACAAAAGGTTTTTCATCCAGGAAGAAAGAGATCATAATCCCTCTCTACTCGTCCCTCATTAGACTTATTATAGAATACAATGCCCCATTTGGTATGTAGCTCACTAGACACCTACAACAACTGGAAAAGCCACAAAAATGCCTCACTAAGAGGATCTTAGGCCTTAGACACATGCCCTATATGGACAGACTAAAAAAACTCCAGCTATACTCTCTCTTATCGCCTACTTAGAGGTGATCTCTGCTTGACCTACAAAGCCATGTCTGACCCAGAGCTGCTAGATATGCTACACCTAAAAAAATCCCATTCCCTCAGTGCCACACTGTCCAGGGACCTAAACATCATTACCACAATAAACAGAGCATGCTGAAGGGACAGGTTCCTAACCTAGAGACTTCCCATACTCTGGAACAAACTTCCCATTCACATCAAGCAGAGCACTTCACTGGCCCTCTTTAGGTGAAATCTTGACGAGTGGATGGGCAATAGGAAGTTCACCCCGGGGATCACTTCAGTGGCCTTGCATGACAGGGGCACTGAGAACTAACTTTGGGCGGCATGATGCCAGGGAATCTTTTTGGGCTAGGCTTATATAGGCTCTGGGACCATTAGCCTAGTACACACCTATGAACCTAAGACATACCTAGAGATATGGGTCTGATAATTAATAGGCCTAAAAGCTAGGGTAGATAAAGTATAATCTTTCTTACCCAGCCTAGCCATGGTCCTACTGTCCTTATCAGAAGGCAGGAACTTGGAAGAAGGAAGCAATTGAGATAGCTTATCAGAGGCTACAGACACCACAGAGGGGTCAGCAGCAGGACATTTAAATAAAAAGGAACAATCCTCAGGCACCCTTTAAAACCTATCAGACTTCCTGAGAGCAGGGGCAGAGAATCTGGCGCTTTAGGGGCTGTGGAAAAAAATCCAATAAAGCAGGCAAGACAGGAGTAATGGCCACAGGTTTAGGAGATTCCATTTGCAGTAACTCATAATGCCTCCTATGGATATCCAAAACCTGGGCACAATCCCACTTAAAAAGTCTATCATCCTAGAGATAATGTCCCCAAAGGAAATTTTCTCAGAGGGATTATCAAGAGTATGAGAATGCTCCTCCTCCTCAGACCCGTAGTCTAAAGGAGAAGGAATCTGGGCAGAATAAGCAAGGGAGTCATCATCAGAATCCACCACAGAAGAATGGAAGTCTCTGGGCCTTTTAGGGGAAGAGGCAGACCAAGGAGGAGCAGGAACTGAAACCCCTTGAAGAGGCCACAACAACAGTAAAGCATTAAATAACCCCTGAGGAAAGGCCTGCCACTCACTTTGTGGATCTCTAGTAGGAGAAGAAACATGGTTAGTTTTCTGTTTCTTCTTCAACAGGACAGCCATCCTGGAAACCTGAGAAGGCCCAGACTCAGGATGGTATTCCACAACTGCAGTATTAACCTCTTCCCTAAAGAGAAACTGCGGAACCCCACTAGATCCCTTAGAAAGAATCCACCATGGTTCCCTCTGAACACCCAAAATGGATGCCTGCAAAGCCTCGTTGGATGTGCTGCCTGCCAGATCCTCATCGGCCTCCAACCCAGACATGGTAGAAGAATCTGACAAAACAACCCAGTGAGCCTCTGGGTGCATAATAGCTTCAGGAGAAAAACCCGGTAGAGGCTGGACAGCAAAAGATTCTAGTCTTACATTATGCACCTTCTTCTTCCCAGACAGCTGACCCTTTGGGCAGGAAGTTCCATCCACAGTCCCCACAGCAAGAAGCTTAAATTGCTGGTTCTCAGGATACAAGGAAAGGGAAGAAAGCCTACTATGAAGAGTTTTGGGGACAAACGCCTGACAAATTGAACAAGACGTATAGTTGTGAGCAGCACCAAGGCAAAAACGACACTTATTGTGGCAGTTTTTATGGGGAATCAGTCTCCCACACTGACATTTACCCTTCCTGGATGACATTAACCATAAAAGCACTAAACAAGTAGAAAAAGTAACCAAAAACCCAACTGGGTACTTATCTGCAACTGTGAGGACTTCAGCAAACAGGAGTAAGCACAGAAAAGCCAATAAAAAGAAAAATGGTAAAAAAAAATGGATGTATGCAAGAGACCAGAAGTTAAAACAGCATTCAGACTGGTGGCAAAGACGTTATGAGGATGGTACTTCTGAAATTCACCTTTACCCTATGGCAATGCTCATATCTGCTCTGAGCTAAAACAGAATGGCATTAAATATACTGATCCCAAGGATATTGCTAATATCCTGGCAGATCGATTCAGTGCCAACTTCACCCCCCTCTCACCCCCTAAATGGCCCATCTATATAGCAAAATATTGCCAAATTCCAGTAATAATGGCCACACAGGTAAAAAACGCACTCTCCAAAGCTAAGAATACAGCATCCATGGGACCAGATGACATCCCGGGCTGTGTACTACATGAACTACAAAATGAAATGGCACCTCACCTAAGTGTCATGTTTAATCATAGCCTCACCTCAGGCTTCGTGCCCACTGAGTGGCGGACAGCTACAGTTATCCCACTCCACAAGGGGGATCCACCATGGATCCTGGGAACTAATACCCCATCAGTCTGATGAGCCTGATCTGCAAGGCCATGGAACGTATTATCATGGAACTTATAAACAAAGACATTGGCAACCTTCTAACACTGGACTCCACCCAGTTTGGGTTCGTGAAGGGCCGATCTTGTCTCTTGAACCTGATTGACTTTTTTGAATCAGTCTCCAGAGCCGTGGATGAGGGTAAGGCAGTTGACACAGCCTATATGGACCTTGCCAAGACCTTTGACACCATACCCCACTCTGGAATCTTAGATAAACTTACTAAGCTGGGCATTAATTCCCTACGTCACTCGATGGGTTGCCAACTGGCTTACTGACAGAACCCACACTGTAAAAGTAGCTGACTCCAAATCCAACTCCAGACAAGTGACAAGTGGAGTACCTCAGGATTCAGTCCTGGGACCTCTCTTGTTTGGCATCTACTTCTCTGAAGTGTATGCCAACACTAAGGGACTCTGGCTAACAAAGTCCGCAGATGACTGCAAACTGAGAGTCATTATTGAATCCCCAAATGATGTGGATACTCTACAAAAGGGTCTTACAGAAACAGATGCTTGGTGACAGAGCTATGGGCTCAAGCTCAACGCCAAGAAAAGTATAGTTATTCCCATTGGGAAAAAACATGTACCCGTGAATTACCACATAGATGGCAGTACACTAAACACCGAAAGTGTGATAAGGGTCTTAGGGACACAGGTGAACAGTGGTCTCACCTTCAATAACCACATTGCCACAACAGTCAGGAAACCTATGCCCTACCTTACACAAGGAATGAGCAGGTGACATTCAGCATACCTTAACTCAATGGTAAACTTTTGTAACTGGACGGATGGAGGGATTCACAACAGGGAATCCCCATTAGTAAGGAATACTGCAGCAGTGAAAGTAAGGATATCAGTTTTTCTAATATAGTGTATGAATTATTCTAAAATATTCCAACATACCAAGGAATGGTAGCACTGGATAACATATGGTAATGCAATTATCAAATCAAGATGTACCACTGGGGTCATGTTCCAAACTGTTTACCTTTACATGTTTGAAAGTCAAATGGTTGTACATGCACATCCGCGAACCAGATATGCAAATTCTGTAATGTCAAATTCCCAAATTGTCATAAAATAATTGAATTTAGATATTTTCAAATGTACCACTGCTGAAACAAGTGCTCCCATGGGTCGAAAAGGGGGTGACATTTTGTAATTCGGTGCTTCGGTTTTCACAATTTTGGAATATTGCAGTTTACAGTTCATGGAAGCGGGTTCAAAGATTTGACCTTCGAACATGTAAAGGTAAACCATTCCAAACTGTTGGGTTAGCACAGTAGAGAGCTTCTTCGATCCATATTCAAGTCTTGCCTTCCCCCCATGACATTAGTGACATACCTGTCATGTATACCCCATTATGAGGAACGTACTCACTTTGAGTTTTAAAAAGTACTTGTTCTTTGCTGCCCTATTTTAAAAAGGTCTATGAACACATTCAGTCTTAATTTTTAAATTAACCCACTTTAAAATTTAAATAATATTGAATAAATTAATTTATTAAAATAATGTTTTATAAGTATAACGTACACCGTTTACCCATCGTGAGCTCCCTAGTTGAAATTGTTAGCATCTATAAGCAAGCATTGCATTTTGCCTATTTGATCCATATTTTGGAGATGGAAGGTTGTGAGTTATGCATATGGGTGGGGTGTATGCTACACAGTACCTCCAACCACCCAGGTACTTAAGGTAAGGTAGTCCACAGAGCCACTCCAGGGCCAGGTAATAAGATTCAGAAACATTGTATAGTGTAGCCGCTACTGGCATTGTACAATCTCTGTTGAGCCTTTGGGACCCACTAAGTCTACATAAAGCCATTTGGAGCTCTACCTTTATGACAGCAGTGTATAGCAGGCATTGAGCTTGCCTGCAGAATCAGTGCTGTCAGTATTAACGTACACATGGAGCTGTACATTGTGGGGGCAATGGTGCAGGGTGGCAATACCTGCATGATGGCTTTGAGAATAGATGCATGGCAGGCAGGTACTATGGCTGTGGTGCATACATTTTCACTATCCTCACAATGTACAGGTAAGAAGACTACAAATGAAGGCAGTTTTTTTAAAAGTTGGAAAATACCTTGAAGTTTTTCTCAGCATGTTTCAATCATTCAGAATCGCTGTGTAATTGCATTTTCATCAGAAACAAACCTTTTTTAGAATGTCATGCTCCCATTAAAAAAGTGTGTTTTTTTGGGGGGGACATGTACCCCTTGGTTAATATATAACAACTGTCTGGTTACTGAACTCTGCAGTAAGGGAGATTCCTATTTCTCTACAGTGATCTCAGTGGAACCAATGATGTTTCAGGCGTTTGAACATTTTCAACTGGCCATTACAAGAGACATCTTCTATAGCCAGGCTTACTGACTAAAGTTCTTGCTACGCACACAGTGCCTTTTATTAAGCAGAGTACCCCAATGGAAATTCCAACACAGCAAACTCAAACTCAGATTCAGAAACCATAAAGGTGGCATTACTAAATGAATGGACTCTAAGTTGAAAGATACCAGAATATGATATTGTGCTGTAGCCTGAACACAGTTATATTTATCTAGTTAATGAGATATACAGTCAAATGAACAAAAACTCTCAACCATAGTAAGGTTAAACACATAAAATGTCATGGGATCCATAGGTAACTATGGAAGAGCATTTATATTTCTAAGAAACACTATCATCTCATGTCAAAATACCCACAACACAAATCTGGTGCTTATAGAGATCCAAACCACCTTGAACAAATGCAATTAATTGCCCTTATCAATGTTTCCTACAGATCAACATTACTGAGGGTTAAATCATCATCATCATCACCATCATTATCAATAACAACCCCCTTTCTCTTATGTTGTACACGGTGTTGGGGGTGATGCTTCAACTGTCACCATCTTTCTCCATTCAGTGCAACTCTCCTAATTTCTTCAATGGTCATGCCTGAATTTTTCAGGTCTTCCCTCATGCAATTCATATATCTCTTTGCTGGAAACCCCCATTTTCTGTTGCATTCTTCCTGTCTCTCACAAATCTTCTTCCCCAGATTGTCTTCTACTCTCCTGCGCCTGCAACTAGAACTACTTTTGCTTCTACTTTGATGTAGTCTTTTCTTTGTCTGTCCTACAGTATGCATCATTTTGCCTAGATCAGGCACTTCACCTCCAGCACCTCTACCTTCCTAAATTAGGTTCTCTATTAGAAGACCGAAGACGCATTCTTTTGAATGCATCTTGGTCGAACTCAAAAGCCTGAAACGGCAAAATATTGAAGCGGCTTTTGAGCAAATTCTTTCCCTGGGAAAGAATTTGCTTGGCCGCTTCATTACTTTGCCGTTTTCAGCACTGTAGTGCGGTCTCGGAGTTGGTATATTTAAGTAGGGGAGTGTGGGGGGGCACAGCCCCCCACTTAATGTAATGTTTAATGTATGTTTTTTTTTTTGTTTGTTTTTTTTTTTTTGTTTTGTTGGAAAGTTTGAAATTGTAAGCTTTCACTTACATAGACTAGATTAATCACCGCTCGCTTTTTTAACTGCTCAGTGATCTAATATAGACCCCCTAAATTACTCTGCCTTCACTGCCCAGGTTTTTGTATCATACAGTAGTACTGGTCACACCATTGCTTTGTATACCTTACTTTTCAGCTTCTTTGTTATTCTTCTGTCACACACTACCCATGACACTTTGTGCCAGCTAGCTGTAGCCCCTCTGATTCTAGCGTTGACCTCCTCATTCAGACTTCCATTCTCCACAACTACCCCTCCTAAATATTTGAAACTGTTAACCTCTTCCGCTACTTTTCTTTCTATCTCAATGATCAGTTTCTTCTCATTTCCCCCATTTGCTGTCATGACTGTTGTCTTGCATGCACTCAGTTTCATCCCACGTGACTTCAGTTTTGCAGTCTATTCCATTCTTCTATCAGTTGCTGAAGCTCTTGTTCAGAGTTTGCATGTAATGCCACATCATCTGAATGCAGCAGGTTTGTTGACATGTCCCCTCTGCAGTGTTTGCTAATGTAGTCCATCACCAGTATGAGCACAAGTGGGCTCAGAAATGAAGTCTGATGCACATGCACTCCCACTGGGAACTCCTCTGTGAGTCTAAACACTGTTCATATTGAGAATTAAAGATTAAACAAATACCTCTTGAGAGCATTAAGTTATCCAAACAGATAGGCACACATGCACATCTTAAATGGAGATGCTCGACATTGCCTATACTTTGTTAATACCACACTTTGTTAATACCAGTGCACTGGAGAAAATTATAAAACATCTACTAGAGGCTGTACTATCTTAGATCTGGTCCTTATCAGCCTAGATCTTACATGTACCTCACCCCACATCTCCTTAGCACTGGTAAATCTGATCATACATTTATCAGTTATTTTTTCCGTCAGGCCTAATGTACCAGTCCAACACCAAATGAGGCCATCTTTAGAGAGTTTTACAGGGCAAATCTACGACAGCTTTTAGAAAACCTAGGGAAAATTCTTAATGATCTTCTACAAATGGATCCTATTGACAGAGATGACACATTCACAAAAGATTTTTATGAGCACCTTAACAGCTGCATCAGTACTAAATAAAATGGCAAATTCAAGAATAAACCTCTCTGGTGGAACTTCTATATTAATAAATTATAAAACAAATGAAGGAAAACACCAGTAAGTTGTAAGGAACCCCCCCCCCATCCTCCTCCATCAAGACTACACTGAAACATGCCAGCAAGCTGCCTGAGTACCATTAGAAAATGTAGTGTATGAGTAATGTTGTAATATATATACAACAAAGGAAACTACAATTATTTTTTCTGTTATATCAAGAAAATAAGAAGTTTGACTAGCAGCTTGAGTGCCTGTTGGTGCTAGCCAGAGAGATTGGTAGTGAGTGTCAGCTTTAGATTTTTTATCCAGGGGGTGTGTGGGGTGGAGATGAACTCTGTCTCAACACTTGACCAACACTTGACCAACACTTAGCAAGAGCATTCAGTCGTTTTGCAAGCCAGTTGATCCATCTCTACCATAGTGCAGTCATAATGAGTAGCCAAGTAGCCTCCAATGGCACACTTCCCCTCAGAAGATAGCAGCTGTGGACTTAGAGGAGCCACTGCAGAGAAGTAGGGTGCTCTCAACAAAGACAGTAGGCTGGCTGCCTCCCTACTACCTGACACAAGCTGGAAATTTAGGACAAATAATAATTCTTGGACAGGAATGAATGGGCTGCAAGGATCTTGTTTAGCACTGGAATACTCAGATCCCATTCCTAGAAATCAAAGAGCCACCTGGGTGTAGTAGAAATGCCATCAAGCATGATCCTGCGGAAAGCAAAAAACAAAAATAAGCAATACACTTGGCACATCCATAATAATGTCACATATTCTGGTACCAAGGATATAGCCATTGTCTTAGTAGACAATTTTATACTAACTTTCCTGCTCACATTGCCCCCCCCCCCCCAACACACACACACACAATATTGCTAAAGATTTGTTTTTCTGTGAAAATCACTTTTGGACAAGTCTCAGAATTCCCATGAAAGTCAAAGGAATAGTTCTGTGGGATCAAATAACATATATGGCTGTTTTTTCCTCAATGCCAATGTGAACTATCTGATCCTCTGTATAAACTGTTTTATTCAGATTATCTACAGAGTTTATTGGTTCATAGGTACTTATTAGGCTTTTGATCCATGAGGATGTTTAGAAGCCTAGTCATACATTACCAAGAAGTTTTTAGTCCTTATATTTTAAGTGTGAATAACTCAAGAGGTGAAAAGCACATTTACATGTTGCCTGTATCCATTGCTACACTCTGTCCATTAGTTTGTTCCTTGATGCTTGGAGAGCAGCCACTATGGCTACTCTACAAAAGGGAGGCCCCACTACCAACACGGACAGAGGCCCATCAGCCTCTCTAGCTTCATATGTAATGCAACATGCTGTAGTAAAACTCATTAATGTGAACATAAGCAATTTAACTGATCTACAGCCCGATTAGTTTGGCTTTGCAAAAGGTTATACTGTCTCCTAAACCTAGTAAACTTCTTAGAAAAGGTTGCAATGTCTGGGGACAGTGGTCAATCTATGCATGATGCTTATCTCAACCTGGCCAAGGCTTTTAATTCTATACCCATGCTGAAAATTTAGATAAACAACATAAATCCCCTACATTGTATAATGGATTGCAAATTGGCACCCAAAAGATCCTAGTTTGTAAACATTGCTGGTGCATTCTCTGAAAAAAAAATGTAGTTAATGAGGAACTACAGTGCTTAGTGTCGGGCCCTATCCTCCTTGATAATAGGTTCATAGGTTCATAGGTTTATACTAGGCTATCTGCCCTAAGGCATTTATAAGCCTAGCCCAAATTATTGTGGCTTACGCCACCCCTTATATGAAAAAATACTGTGCCCATTAGTTTGTTGTGCCTCTGTCCAGCAGTGACACAGAGATGATTCCTGGGGTAAACCTACGATCTCCCATCCACAGGTCTAGATTTCTCTTGAACAGAGTCAGCGAGGTGCTCTGCCTCACATGGACCGGGATTTTATTCCACAGCATAGGGAGTCTCTGAGTGATAAATCTATCCCTCCAGCACGTCCTATTTATATCCGTGCTAAGGTTTAAGTCGCTTGCTCTAGTGGTTTTGGTGGATTTGGATTTTTGAGGTGGAGCATGTCCATTAATTCGGGTTGGACATGGCCTTGTATGTCAGGCACATGTCACCTCTGAGCAGATGGTATGCGACTGAATAGAGCTGGAGTTTCTTCAATCTGGCAGCATATGACAGATTTTGGAGTCCCTTTATCCTTTTGGTGAGGAACTTTTGGGGTCTCTCCAATTGCTGCAGATGTCGGGTGAGATACATCCCGAATGGGGCATTGTACTCGATCATTGGTCTGATAAGTGAAGAGTACAGGGGAACAATGACCTCACTAGATCTGGATGTGAATCCCTTCATGATCAGGTGGGCAATGTAGAAGGTCTTTCTAACCACTTTAGCAACGTGAGTGTCAAAAGAAAGGCCACTGTCAACCTGGGTCCCCAGGTCCCTGATAACCTCTTCTGTGCTTAGTGGATTGCCACCTATATGGTAGCTTGGGGTTACCTTGTTTTTCCCGAAGGGTATGACTATACATTTATTGGCGTTTAACTTCAGGGCATGGCTCTGGCACCAGCTATCTGTTTCCGTGAGTCCCTTCTGAAGGATATCCGTGTCTGATGCACTTTCCACTATGGCCCAGTTTGCAGTCGCCTGCAAACTTTGTCAGCCAAAGTCCTCCCATGTTGGCCTGTACTTCTGAGAAGTAGATGCCAAACAATAGGGGCCAAGGACCGAGCCCTGTGGGACACCACTTGTGACCGGCTTGGAGTCTGACACAGCGCCAGCAACTCTAACCCTGTGGGTTCTGTCCTTAAGCCAGTTTGCAACCCATCTTGTGACATATGGGTTTACATTTAAGCTGGTAAGTTTTTCTACAATACCCGAGTGGGGTATTGTGTTGAAAGCCTTGCAAGGTCAAGGTAGGCTGTATGGACTGCCTTTCCCTCATCAATGGCCTTGGTGACTGTTTCGAAGAAGTCAACCAAGTTCAAAAGGCATGATCTTCCCTTGACAAAGCCAAACTGGGTCGGGTCCAATGTCTGCAAGTCCCCTATATCTTTGTTTATGAGCTCCATTATGATCCTCTCCATAGCTTTGCAGACTAGACTTGTTAAGCTTATGGGGCGGTAATTACCAGGGTCCGTAGAGGCACCGCCTTTGTGGAGTGGGACCACAGTTGCCGTACGCCACTCCTTGGGCACGTATCCTGTGGTAAGGCTAAGATTAAACAGCTGCCTTATGTGCGGGTTTAATTCCTCATTTAGCTCATGTAGCACACAGCCGGGGACACCATCCGGTCCCATTGATGCTGTGTTTTTAGCTTTAGAGAGAGCAGCTTTCACCTGCGCATTTGAGATGTCCGGGAGGCTACACTCGGCTGGGATAGTTATCTCTCCTTTAGGGGCAGAGAGGGGGGGGTGAAGTTTGCACTGAACCTGTCTGCCAGTATGTTGGCAATGTCTGTGGGTTCAGTGATTTTTGTATCATTTTGGACTAATTCTGAGCATATCTGGGAGTTTCCACCCAGGTTCCTAACATAGCTGAAAAAGGCCTTATGATTGTCCTTTGAATCCATGGCAATTTTTCTCTCAAAATTGGCCTTAGTTGATTTTATGAGTGCTCGTATTTTTTTACTAATAATGATCAGGGGTGACTTCCCTTTTATGGATTTTGTTCTATCATGTAATAGCTTTCTCCTCTTATTGTAAAGTTCGTTAATGGCTGGGGTCCACCAAACTAGACGTTTGCCCTTTGTAGAAAGAGTCTTGGTTTTATTTGGGATTGCCTGATCCATGCAGTCCTGGAGGTGTTCATAGAAGGCATTTGTAAGGGCTTCCGCAGCTTGGGTTGTGGTTTCCTCTGGCTCAGGGGCCTTGAAGGATACCACACCAGTCTTGAGTAGTGTGAAGTTTGCTTTAGAGAAGTTCTTCACTATGGTCTTTTTTGCTTGGGGTGGGGGCGGGATGTGGATTTCCAGTGAGATTAGTTTATGATCAGATCTCACCAATGAGGGATATACTTCGGTGTGGAGCATTTTGTCCCCATGTTTGTGACAATGAGATCTAGTATATTTTCTCCTCTCGTGGGAACAGTGACTAGCTGTTCCTGGCATTTGAATTTATGAACTCCAGGAACCGTTGGGCTAGAAAGTTAGGGCTTGAGTAATGTTCCCAGTCTATATTCGGGTAGTTGAAGTCACCCAATATGATGGTGTTTGGAGATACATTTATACCCTCCAGTGTCTTCAGGAAGGCTGTGTGGGGTTCCTGAGTTTGAGAGGGTGGCCTGTAGCATGCTACAATTTGTAGAGCAGTTTTGCCTATGGTTAGTTGCACCTGGATGGTTTCGAAGCTTGCGTTGCCACCAACCTGGAGGTGTGAGTATCCTTTATGAATATGGATACACCCCTCCTTTTGTGGTGTGGTCCGGGTTTTGGGGCGGAACGCATGATATGAGGTAAAACCTAATAGTGCCGGGGTGCTCTCAGGAGCCTTGAACCAGGTTTCAGTTACAGCACAGACATCGATGTTCTCCATACTGAGAAGGGCCTCGAGTGCGTGCATTTTGAGATTTAGACTTCTGGCATTGAGCAGCATTACCCTCAGTTTCTTCCCATTTTTGTTTTCTAGGGTGGTAGGTTTAGAATTTGAGCCTTGCCTAAAAAGGCACTATGGGGTGGCAAGAGCCTTAGCCAATATCTGGAATCCCAGGGTGACAGGTGCAAGCCGTCCCTTGAAGCAGCGTGGCTTGTCAAGCATGTCATCCCAGGCAGACAGACACTGGATCCCCTTTGAATGACACCAGACATTAAGCCAATTGTTAAAGCTGATCATCTTGTCTCTATATTGTGGCATCATTCTTGGTGAAGGAAGGATACTGCTCAGGGTTAGGGTCATACCTGCCTGGGCTACATAATCAGAGAGCTCCTCTATGTCTTTTTTCATGTAGTCCAGGGAGGTACGTCTCAGGTCGTTCACACCAGCATGGACAATGACTGTGTCATATTTGTACTTGCCATGGAGTGACCCGAGTGCTTGTGTTATGTGGCGGATTCTAGCGCCCGATAGGAAGCTTACTGTGACCCTCTCCTTGTTCAGCCTGGTGAGTGCGACGTCAGTGTGTCTGACTATGGAGTCACCTATGACAAGTATGTTTGGTGTTGTATTTGGCCTTAAGGGCTGTGACTGCTTTGCACACTGCTTTTGCGGTTTATGTGTTGCTTGTGGGGTGTCCTGAGGTAGCAGTTGTTTGGTTGTCTGCTTTGGAGGCCTCTGCTGTTTAGGTAAAGTTTTACTCAGAGCCTCCGAGTATGTCTTTGTGTGTTTATGTGTTTGATTCAGTGGAGTGGTAGCATTATGTGAGGCTGGTTTTGTGGTGTGTGTAGTTGCCTTCTCCTCCTGTCTGGTCTTGCCAGTCCTGAGTTGAGAGAGCTCAGCCTCCAGTTTGGCTAAATAGCTGCATCTCTCGCAAGTATTTGTGTTATGTGGGAGGAGGAGAGGGTTGTCTGTGTACATGAGGCAGTTATAACATTGCCTCAAGATTCCCAGATTCACCAGCTGGACCGGAGAGGAGATTGACAACTGACCTTTGGACATGCTAGAATAATATTGGGAAATCCTTAATTGAAAACAAGGGCCAGTGGGGAGTGAGGGTGTAGTGCTTTTAATTTTTAGTGCTGACTTATATAATTGCTTTAGTGAGCAAGTGCCAGGTAACTTGAGTGCAATGTGTTACAAGTAACTAAATGCAAAACGACAAACAGTAACTTTCTTTCAAGTGAAACAAGGAAATAAGTACAGTAAGCAATGCAGATATCACTAGTGATCCACAGAAGCGCTGAGAAGTTGCGTATTAGGTGGAATTAGCTTCCAGGGAAATAACAAGCAAACAAACAACAAGCATATAAACAAAGCTAGATTCAGTAGGCCTGGATCTAGTCTATGCTAGAGCAAACAAGGTGAACCAATTTCAGTAAGATACAGTTCAAATATTCAGGCACTATAAACCTTTAACCAGAAAATTCCCAGCTCAGAAGGGCAGAGTCCAGCCTCTTCTCCCACAAGAGTGCAGACCACGAACCTTCTTAATGTAAAATAACTGGCCTGAAGCCCAAGTGCCTAAACCAGAACTAATACACTTGGACACTGGGCTCTCAATCAGCAGTTCCCAACTTAGAAGGATGAAAGCTACCTGTCCTGCCACCACAGTGCTTGCCACAAACCTTCCTAATGTAAAACAACTGTTCTGAAGCCCAAGTGCTTAATCCAAAAGACTTGAATGATAGCTACACTTTAATCAAGTTACAACCAAGCAGTAATAAATACCATTGAATACTTTAGAGAATGTCTGGATTAGTGCTCAAGTTACACAAACAAAGCTAGATCCAGCAGGCCCGAATCCAGTCTATGCCACAGCAAACAAGGCGCACCAACTTCAATAAGGAACAGTTCAGATATGCATGCACTATAAGCCTTCAACCAGAAATTCCCAGCTCAGAAGGGCAGAGTCCAGCCTCTCCTCCCACAAGAGTGCAGACCACGAACCCTCTTAATGTAAAATAACTGGCTTGAAAGCCCAAGTGCTTAAACCAGAATTAATACACTTTTAGAATAACAGACACTGAGCCCTCAATCAGCAGTTCTCAACCTAGAAGGATGTAAGCTACCTGTTCTGCCACAACAGTGCAGACCACAAACCCTCTCAGTGCAAAACAACTAACTGGTCCGAAGCCCAAGTGTTTAAACCAAAAGGCTTAGAATGAGTTACACCAAGCAGTAATAAATACAATTGAGTATTTTAAGATGATGCAAAAGTAAAAAGAAGTAGGTAAAACACAAGTACAGTAAAAGCAGATGAAATTTTTTTTTTTTTTTTTTTTTTGAACAAGTGCTGAGATCAAAGAAACAGATTTGAGTGCTGAAACTAGAAAACTGGCTAGTTATAAGAAATAAACAAGCTAGAAGGCTTCCCTCAAACACAGAAGGGCTTGGGGGCTCAGAAGCCTACAAATAGTCTGTACCACTTAACAAGAAGGGCAGGAAATAAGCTTAATTTTTTTTTTTCTATTTCCCAGATGCTCTCTTTGTACACAGTAGTACATACAAAGTAATACTTTTGCAGGTGTCCAGGTCAATGTCAGAAATATGTTTGACCTAGTTTGCTGCTGCAACAAGGGCTGGAATACATTCATACCAAGTATAATAAATCAGTCTCATATTAAATGCAAAACAGTGAAGCACAAATAGGGCCATAAGAGAGACGAGTACCTATGTGGACATCTCTCTCTCTCTCTCTCTCTCTCTCTCTCTTTCACTCTTATTTGATCATCATGTTTTCACCTTAGCAAGGGAATCCTTCTATCTGGCTTAGCTAATTTCAAACAGAATATCCTGAACATCCAAGTAAGTCATTGTACCACTGTCCTCTTCCCTTATTAGACACATCATCGAATGCAAAGCACACACTGTGTTATGTACATATCCAAGCATATCACTCAAATGGAAAGGCCCCAAAGATTTCCAACAAAGCAAACTAAAGTCCTGAAATCCTTCAGTGATCCCAATAAATTAACATAACACCCCTTATACTCAGTAGCCTTCCAGCTGCTCCAGGTTAATGGATGTTCATTTTCTATCCATGAAAATTCAATACTTTCTGACTTCCTACTTCTTTGTAAAACCAGATGTTCTGCAAACACCCACACCAGAGAATTTAATTTTCACCAAGAAATAAACAAGGCTTACTGGTGGAGGGGGTAATAGGTTCCTAAATCAAAATATTCCCACCATATGAAATAAGTTACTACTACAGGTCTAACAAGATTCTACTACCCTGGATACCTTTTAGGCTAGTCTTGGCTGGATGAGTCGACTCAGTTTGGGATTTGCACACTGTTAAGTTCTTGAAAGGAGTGGCACAATCTTTTAAGTGTTTTTGCTCCTAAAGGTATATATGGCTAGGCATCGTATAGTTCCAGTGATTTCTAGCCTTGTATTATTCCTGTGAGAGGGTGCACAGGAACCAAGCTAGGAACCTCCATAAGCATTCATATCCACTTTCAAATCAGCAGTGCTTATTAGGACCAAAAATGCAACTGTTGTAAAATGAAGTAAGTCCCCCACTACTTCATGAAAGATTAACACACTAATTTTAAAGGCTCTTAATTTTATTGGAACACCATTTATTTGCGTCTTATAGTTTTGCCTCCAAAGGTCATCTGAAATCACAGGACTAACAGATGTAGCATCACAAAAAGAGGCCAAAAACTTTAGTCATTCATTTGTTAACATTGCAGGAAAAGCTCAGAAACCTAGTAAATAGGGAAGTACATTATTCTGCTGCTTTTAAAGTCTTCTAGCTATTTAAATCAGATTTGAATATTTTTGTGTATTTTACTGTGTTTTCTATGAATTTGAAATCTCTGCTTTTAATTGAAGTTGTTTTGCAGTTTGCACTGCAGTTCAAGTGGTTTCTGGGCTATTTGTGAACTAATTAGTGTTGCTGAACACAGGTGGTTTTGGCCTGGTGTGCCACTTTTCTAGATCTTGTAGTTGTTATCCCAGTGAAGAAGGGTAGTTGCTATAATTCTGTGGAAGATAAAACACTATTGGTTAGAGCTTTATCTGTTTTATTGCTTCTTTTATTTTTCCTGTTTATTTTATATTGCATGGAACTGAGCTTAGAAACCACAGACATAGGCGCTTTCAGGTGTAGCTTTTCTTAATATAACCAACTCATCAAAATCCTATCAGTACATGGGCTGTTGCTACTTACAGGCACAGTAAACTAGGCATAGTTACATAGCATGGAGACCTGATCACCCAGCATCTCAAAAGTAGCCTATAGCAGCCCCTTGTAGTACTACATTGTACAACTTAGCTCAAAGCCACTACACATTAAACTCAACACTTCTGTTACACGATATTTCTGAGCTGTGCTTATCAGTCACATATAAGCCTAAGTTATACATTTACTTAAATTGATATTCATGCATGACTACAATATCCACCCCAATGGATAATTTCTCAGTAGACCATAATCTTTAATTTAAGTTCTGCAACTCTCTGTAAATCAAATCAAGTTTTACTTCACACTGGACAAAATGGAAGGTCAGCCTACTTGTGTTCCCTCTGTTTAAGCAGAGTAGCAACTACCTTTTTTCAGAAATAATGAGCTCTTACTAAACACAGATAACTCTGTTTGTGAGTAGTGCAAATATTTATGTGATATGAAGGCCTCACTCTCACAAAACAAACAAAAAAAAACAGTTTATGAGTATCATTCTAACATACCACATGCTATACACCCAACCATGACACATAATATGTCATTTGCTAATGTTGTAAAAAATTCTTACCTAAGCCTACTAAATCCATAATGATTAAGTCCCAACAAAACATTAATCAAACATTGCATCACATTATATCACACCTTTAATAAAGAGTCACTGTAAGGCGAAGGGTCTTAACTCTAGTATACCAGAACATTCCACAAGCCAAACCGCTTTAGTGATTAGTGATGCCATAGTGAGGCACACAGATTCCCCACTAATTAGGCTGGTCAAAGATAAGGTAACAGTCTGTTGTCTTTCAGGCACCAGGATCTCAGATGTCTCAAGGGCCCTTACAACATTGGCACCAGACATATAATTACGATGTGGTAGATATACGTGTAAATATGAATGAGTTGAGGTGAAAAACCCTGAGGGAGATGCAGACAGATATCTATGAGCTATTTACAAAAGCAGACAAGAACCTGATGCTGAGTGGAATCCTCCTTTCTCCATCAATGATGCATAGATATAAGGAGGAGATGACTGCCTTCAATAATTGGCTAAAAAAATGAGTGTCATACTAGGAGGATTGTGTAGGTGTCAGCATGGAATGAGATACTTGGCAGTCCTACTTACATTGTGAAGGATGCTCTACACTTTTCATTCAAAGGCTTCTGCTTACTTGCTAAAGCCTTTGCTGCTCTCATAGTGCATTTTTCGGGCAAAGATCAGTTAATCAACATTCTAAAGTAGCAAGCATATCAATAATTAAACATTATCCTACAGATCCATGCCCCCATCAGCTTTTCAACTGAAAAACAAAAATAAAAATTGTGACATTTTGTACTGGCATGTTGGTACAATGCAGGAACTCTTGATTGCGTCCCCAAAAGCGTTGTGACTGATGAGGCTGCCTCCTTTACCCCACCCTTGCAACACTACTGGGAAAGATTAAGAATCTTTCTTTCTATCGGGTACTTTTGACTCTTTATAAGATGCTCTTTCCTTTTCTAAATCTAGAAAAGATCAGCAATCTTCAGGAAGAAATGGACTGGAGCCATTACAAGCCTAAAAAAGGCAGACAGATCTGAATGAAAGACTGTTATAACAAAAAAACAAAAAGACTCATGAAACTGGAACATTAATACAATAGATTAAAGCAGTTATCTAAATAAAGTATTATTTTTGTCTATTTAGTAATATTGAAACTTAACACAAAACTAGGGGCCAGATTCATAAAATATTGCTGCATCATGCTAAGCAGGCATGATATGCATGTTCTCGTGAAGAATTCAACACAATGTTTTACATGGCTTGCTCATCTCATCCCAGAGCTGGTGTGACTTAGAAACACTAATGACTTGAGAACTAATTAGCATATATGTACATTGTGGCCAAAGGGGCTGAATCTGCATAATATAAAACATGATATGTACCCATCCTATGCATGAGTACGTACACTCTGGTATGGTTTTGCAAGGATCAATGTTACTTGTATGTATCTGCTTATTTAAGGTATTATTATGTCATATAGACTACCCCACACTTGTGCAAATGATGATGAGTGCTCTGCCATTATGACATTCTACCTTCAACTTCCTCCATCTGATGCAGAGTGGCCAGTCTACGCATGGGTAAGCATAGCCTGGTGTTTTTGTATGCATCATGCTTACTACTGTTTGTATCTGCTTAGCTCTTATATATTTATGTAGAAAAGCTATGTGCAATATGTTGCCTCTTAGCTGCTGCCATGGAGTACCGTGCCCACCTCTATCTGGCATGGTCATCCCCTGCTGCTGCTGGTTCCTCCTCTTACTCCTCTTCTGTCTCAGTTGCAGTTGCATGTCATTTCAGTAACTGCTGTCTCTAGCCACCCTCACCCTGTTGTATCTGCTTCTTCAGTATTATATTATGTAGCATGGCACAGATAATTAGATATTTTTGCACACATGATGGGATTGTACTGTAAGGCTCCACTAGATGTATCCAGACAGTGGAATTTTGACTTCAGGAGCTCAAAAACACACTCTACTATATTTCTGGTTTGTGGGTGGCCATGGATTATACCCTACTCTGATTGGTTATATGGATTTCTCTATATCATGGAGGTCATGAGCCAAGGTTCAATGGCATATCCAGCATCTTCCACTGGATGTCCCTGTGGAAAACCACATCCTCACAACTGTTGGTAATGTTCATGTGTACCACATGTGTGAGTCATGAAAACTGCCCAGGTGGCTTACATGCATATTGTAGATGATATTCTGTGCATTATAGACCCCCCAACAGTTAACAGAGTGATGCCCTTTGCTCATACCTCTCACCCTTTTAGAGCAAGAAATCTGGATGAAGCCATACATAATGGGGGGATGACAGGGGCCCAAAAATAGGGACACGTTTTGAATATTGTTCTTACAAACTTAGCATTTTGAAAGAATAACAGATTTTGCATTAAAATAACATCTTCCTGAAGGGTATTAAGTCTAAGACTCAAATGTTTGTCATTATCTTCTGACTTCAATCATCAATGATTTGTTAAGGATTTGCCAGGAAACCACAATTTTATGAGAAACAGACCAAAAATATGAGGCAAAAATCAGGACATTCTTAGAAAATCTGTACAGTTGAGAGGTGTACCTTTGCTGTTAACTTACCTCCTTCCCTGTTTACCAGGTGGGCCTTTATTTCAATGTGGGTTCAGTATATGTCTCCTGGTACTTCAGGGGTGTGGGATATAGCATAAAAGTCCTGTTTGGTGTTTGTTCTCTCCCCCCTGGGGTATGTGGGAACCTATATGCTCTGCCACATGATGAAGCAATGTATCATGGGACATGCATCATATTCTTGAAGCAGATGCCTGAGATGCTCCAAATCTAACCCCATTTGGCCAGCGAAAGGTCCCTTGTAGCTAATATATGTAAAGGTGCACATACCTTTGTATACACTATGACGGGTTCTCCATTATTCCCACTATGCTGCAAACAAGCTGACACATGTCCACAGTTTGTTGTATGGTGATCCTGTCTACTAGATAATGGTCCCTTATGTCTGTGTCATGAAGGGCTTTATAAGTAGAGTATGGTCAGAAGATCCTGATCCTTGGGGGTCATGCCAAGCACCAGCAGCTGTCACTATAAGACCGTCATCCAGACATGTTTACAATTTCTGTGGCAACCCCTACAATTTTTTTTTAAGTTATCTATTTGAATACAAGTATATGACTATGTTCATTGCTAATGCATGAATGACATGGTTGAGCATCATGTTTGCATTTCTCAATCACTCACCCATGCATTTTGGCTTTGTTGCAATACCTTGTTTTGCAGCTGTGCTTTCTGAATCATACACACCCTGTTCATCCACAGTCATCCTACAATTTTGCTTAGAATGATGTGGTGATGGTTTATGAATCCCTGCCTCTATCTGCATAGGGATCCTCTGTTCACTTTGAGGCAGTTCTGGTTTCAAAATGGTATTAACTTCAGAAAGGTGAATCAGACCTTATATGATAAGAAAAACTGAGGTAAATGAAGTTGTACAATATATTTTAGTTTCTCATAATTTAAATTATTTATAGTTAATTATTTAAAATGTAATATGAATGCTAGTTTGTTAGGGTGAGTGGTAAAAGTGTAATTGAAAGTATCTTTTAATATCAGCAGGAAAAAACAAGACCAACGAATGTTTTTGTTTGACAGCTAAGACAGAGGATTAAGGTTCCAAACTGTTAATGAGCTGCTCACTTTAACAAAGGGTACATGGTTTGATTCCTTCCTCCCCCATTTTTCTCTTGTGTATCTCAGAGCATGTCACTTAACCAGACAGTGTTCTCAGTTTGCCCATGATAAGAAACATTTCTGTCCATTGGTATTACCTAGTTAACAAATGCATAAAATTTAAAATTAAAATTAAAGAAGCTAGTTATTCTAATGGAATAGTTTAAGTAAAACTAATAAAAACACTTCTGCTACATTACTATTGGCATGTTTTTTATATATAAATTATTACATGATCTGGTGCATGCATTTTATTCTAAGTCATGTGGTTTGGTATGTGGGTTGACTGCAGAGTTTAGTTGTTTTTGCTAAACATAATATGCACACTGCTTCTTTTTAATTGCACAAATACAATATTTAATACGTTAACTGGAGAAGTTATAAAATAGTGAGTAAGGAAAAAAAATCGAATTATTTTCAGCAGATGGGGGATCATGTTCTTCTTTAAGAAAAGTTTTATTAATTTAACATATCAGCAATATATACATAGAAAGGAAAAAATTCAGCTTGACATATTGTTATACAATGATAGGAATACATTGAATCATCAAAGTAATCTTAACACAAGTAACACAAGAAGAATGTTGGTATTTCAATGGCAACATTTCAATATTATCCAAACAACTAAATGTCTTACCATGATTTATAGATCTTATTCTGATCACTTATTTTCAGTTTTACATAATATTTTTGTTAAATTTTAAAATTCTATGAATGTAAATACTAAATTCAAATTCCAGTTTTTGTAATAACTTTCTGGCAACTGCCAAGAGAGCCTAAAAGAGTTTTTGCTCATTGGCTTTTACAGACACAGGAAGTGGAACATGAATTTGTATTGCTGATCTAGTTAAAGAACAAATATCAGACCATAATGCCATTAAAAATGTACTTATCTCTTCCAAATATACATTTAAATTTTCACAGTCCATAAACATGTATACAGTCGGTTCCCATTCAGAAGCCTGAAACATCATAAGCCTGAAAATCAAAATCCTGAAACCAAAAGCCTGAAAATTCAGAATCCTGAAAACTCAAAATCCTGAAAGACCAAAATCCTGAAACTCAAAATCCTGAAAACACAAATAATGCTAATATGTCACTATAAAGACACTAATATCTACCAACTGACCCTGACCCTAACCCTAACCCTAAGGTCCGTCACTATCGCACACTCACCTGACCCGCGCCCTAACCCTAACTCACTTAAACCGCCCCTAACCCCAATATTTGTCACTATTGCATACATGCCTAACCTGCGCCCTAACCCTAACTCACTTAAACCGCCCCTAACCCTAACATAAAACCAACCGCACACTTACCTGACCCCAACGCATGACCTAACACCACAGGGCTAACAATAGCAAAGCCACAATGACATCAGTATGTCTATTTTGTGTTTTCAGGATTTTGAGTTTCAGGATTTTGGTCTTTCAGGATTTTGGTCTTTCAGGATTTTGAGTTTTCAGGATTCTGAATTTTCAGGCTTTTGGTTTCAGGATTTTGATTTTCAGGCTTATGATGTTTCAGGCTTCTGAATGGGAACCATACAGTCATATTTTACATCTTTATTACATCTACAACAAACTGAATAAGTCATTTTACTAAACTTTCCCGTGTAAACTTGAAGAAGTATGACTAACTGATTTAAGTGTCACAACTTTATTCTTAGTATCTATTGAGTACATCAATCCACCACTATCTAAAATGTTTCAGAATTTGTCATCAAAATAATAATAATAATAATAATAATTATTATTATTATTTTATAATTAACTTATATAGCTTGGACAAGCTTTCTTTGTATGTTAATCGACCTTAGATAACAGTACTCATATATCTATGTAATGGGAGAATACATTCTGTTTCTCTCATATTATCCACAAATTAATTTAATTTCTTACTGATGGATAATAGTAACTGGTTACAGATTCATCCGACTTATATTCTTTATTAAATATTGTGAGGACTTAGCTTTTCTTTTTTTCAAAACAATCAGACCATAATACTACTAATCCATTCCTTTTTAGTAAATTCATTATAACATTGTTCTAAGTTTCCTTAAATCTAGCAGTATGTACAATAGGAAAACACAAAAATATCCACTTTGATATTAATGGAGTTTTAAAAAAACATATTTCATAACTGTTTTAAGAATTGATTTCATATATGCAGAGCCTAAAGACTGAAAATGAGTTTTTTTTCTAAGGTAAAATTTTTAACCAGATGAAAGGATTATGACATATTTCTGATTTATCATCTTTAATAAATTTATAAGAATTTATTATAATCTGCTCATGGATGGTTTTCCATTAATTAGTGTAGGCTGAGTCTATCCAAAGAGCAATAAGTAATAGAGTTAAAACTTTTAGTAGAATAAGACTCTATATTTGGGAAGCAAATACCACTATACTCCCATAATTGTATATGATTTCTATAAGCAATTCTTGACTTTTCAGGATACCACAATAATGAAGTTAAAATGCAATACACACACACACACACACACACATATATATATATATATATATATATATATATATATATATATATATAAATGTAGCTCTATATATATATATATATATATATATATATATATATATATATATATATATATATATATATAAAACCTATCCTCAAAAGTAAAATTAAAAAAAAATCCATTTTTAAATAAGAAGTAACACTTCTTAATAACTTTTTCAAAATTATTGTTAATAATCTTACTCACATCTGGATCGATTTTTATTCCTATATTTTAATTCTTTTTCTTCCCAATTATATTTATATTTATCCTTAAACTTACTATCTAGCAATTGATTTAACACTAAAGTTTCATTTTTATTGCTATTAAATTTCAGCAGTGATACTTCTTGAAAGTTCTGTAATTTCCTAATCTATTTCTGCAATCAAATCATTTAAATTTCCTACAACTAGTGAAATATCATCTGCTGAAAGCTGTATTTTAGATTGCCAATCTCTAATAACTGAGAGTCCATCAATTTTTCATTGCTTCTTATACTATTAATAAAGGGTTTGATAACTAATGCAGATAATAAAGGGGACAGGAGACACCTTTGTTTTCTGCCTTTGTTTAAAGAGATACCTTGAGAAATGTAAGTTCCAATTTTAACATATTCTTTGGTGTCTCTATACATTTTTTTAATATTCCAATAAACCATTCGGGAAATAGAAATGCTTCTAAAGTTTTAAACAATTAGTTCCAATCTACAAAATCAAAAGCTATCAAAATATCTAAGCTAATTATAGCCAGTTTCTTGTTCATTCCATTTACTAAATCTAGGATAGTTACTACCCTTTTTATATTATTGTATGGTAATTTAATGACTATAAATCTTGTTTGATCTTTACTGATAAAGTTATCTACTATATCTATTAATCTTGTGAATAAATGGAAGTAAATATTTTATAGCCTACATTTAATAATGAAATAGGTTTATATGATAAGGCTAACGTATTATTCTTTCCTTGTTTAACTATAGGTGATAGTACATAAAATTTCCATGTGGGAGGAATTATTTTGTCACTCTGCTTTATCCAGAAAATGTCATTTAGTAATTTTAAAATATTTAAAGGAAACAGACTATTTAACTCCATAGTTAAACTTTGTTTTCTTTTTAAAAAAAATCTGCTTGTCCTGGTGTTTTTTCTTCTATGTGAGAGGTAGACATTTAAATTATCTAGGCTGCCCATTTCACATGTTTTTTTTTTCATCTGTTAATTTTTCTCTTGAGTGATACTTAAATACTCAATAAGATTCTCGGCCTTTGTCTTTGTCTAAAAAGATTTCAAGCCTGCATAAACTAAAGCACTGCTGCTAATTCCCTGTTGTGTTTTCTCATCCACTCTCCCCTTTGTTGATCTGCTTTTTGAACCTGCTGATTTTAAACTGCCCAATCCTACTGTAAATTGAGCTTAATAAGCTCCTCCCTTTGTACACTGCTGCTGATATCCTGAATTATTTCTTTGTCTTTCATTATGCTTATATTGAAAATGTGCATTGTGCCTCACTTTGCCTGTTCTTCTTGATCTGACTTCATTATCTAGTTAGCTGTTGGATAAAGTAGTGTATTTTGCACTCTAGCAAACACTTGTTTTTACATCAAAAGAGGTCAGTGGATTTTCCATCTAATTCACTGGGAGGTAGCCTGGTCTTTTTAGGTTGAGGAAACACTTGAGATTTATGAATGTAGTTTTATTGGCTGGAGATATTAATCAGCTTATCTTGTTTTTTAGTGCCTTTATAAATTCTCTACAATTGTGTGGCTCTTGGCTCATTTATTCAGAAGGAAAGTATTTTTTATAATAATCATACTTTTTAAAGCTGTTTAAAGTGCACTACTGTATCTATATCTTTAAGTTTGTTTGTTGCAGCATTTTGTACTGTTTAAGTTTGTTTGTGGTAGTATTTCATTCCTGACACTATTTTACTGTGCTTTTACATTAGGAGGACTGTGATTATTCATGGCAGTAGGTGTTGATGTGGTATGTAATAGCTGGAAACAAACAAAATGGTTATAGATATATTTTTGCACATATCTGCAATTGATTTTCTTTGTTCTGATACCTAGATAGTGTAGACTAGATTCAGACCTGCTGAATTTAGCATGTCATTGATACACTTGAGCACTAAACCAGTCATCTTCCATTATGAATTGTTCCTCTGCACTTTTGTGGCAGAAGAGTGTGGATCCAGCCTTGTCTGAGCTGGGGCTTGCTGGAGAAAGGTTCATTGTGTATTTTCTTGTTTGTAGATTAGCTTAAAAGTGTTTTATTTTGCCTCTATTTAAGCCTCATGTTTGTGCGGATTTGTGCTCAGTTATCCAGAGCTGCTCTATGTTTGGCATCCTTTACCAGAGGTCTAGAGTGTTTCTGCTTTAATCCAAGGCATCCAAGGTAAAAAAACAAGAAAATAAGTATATGTCGGGATTCTTCTACACTTTTTGAACTGTATTTTATCAAATTGCTGCATCATATCTGTTTTTTACTGTTTTATTGTTTCTGACTGCTTCATTCTCTGTACTTGATTTACACTGTTCATATACCTAGAGAGCACAGACTAGATTCAGACCTGCTGAATGTAGCCTGTTATTGATGCACTTGAGCACTAAACCAGCCATCTTACATTAAGAAGGGCTCCCTGAACCCTTGTGACAGAAGAGTGTAGATTCAACCTTATCTGAGCTGAGGATTGCTGGAGGAAGGTTCATTGTATGCTTTCCTACTGATAGATTAGCTTAAAAATGTTTTAATTTCACTTGTATGTAAGACTCACATTTAGCGATGGCTTATAAGTACCCTATATAAATGCAAATGCTTTGAAACTCAGTTCCTTAGACATCTGTCAGTGGAACCCTCCCAAGCTTTCCTACTGCACTACAGGAGCACTGAGCAGTGTTGCCACACTCATCATCCACAGCCTTCAAACAAGTACCTTGACTGGAGCAGGTTTCACAGCAAATACAACATTTTAATGTAAAAGTAAGCACTTTCATGCCCCAAAGGATGCTTATTCAGACTTCAATACATTCAAAAAAAAGACCCAACATATTTATAGTGCTAAAACCAATTAAAACACAATCAGCTTAAAACAATCACTCAATGAAACAGTGGAACAATGTAAAAACTTCTTAAAGTAATAGGTATATGTCTATACTAATACATATGCAAACTATTCTATACAATATATATGAAAGAAGAAATGCATATATTAAAAAGAAATGCATATATTAAAATACATATATTAAAACATACTGTACATATTCTAAAGCATTAATCTAAAAATGGGATATATATTAATAGAATCCGTATATGCTTTAAAAATATATAATTTAATGTTTCAAAGGTCTATCAACAAAAATGGTCTGAGTGCTACCTTGTCATTGAGGCCAAGGGCCCTGTCAGCCTGCATCCTAATGATCCATTTGATTTCCTTCTGCTCTGTATGATTCTTAAAGTCTCCTAACCTGTAGGTACGAGGAGTAAACTCTGTAACTAAGAATAAAAACTTGTGTAAAGTTCCATGCTCCAAAACATGTCTTGTTAGGGCATTCTCTTCATCTTCTCTGTTGATAGCATAAATGTGTTCCCTAACCCTATCTCTCAGAGTCCCATTGGTCATCACTATATAAAAAGATGGACATTTGGTACAATAAGCAAGATATATGACATCCCTACTCATACAGTCAGCATAGTGTTTAAAAGTATATGTATGTCTAATAGTAGAATGTATAAACTTGTCCTGATTGCTCATGTATTGACAATGGTTACATTGTCTTCAAGGATAAGTTCCTTGTCTCTGAGAGACAACAGGGCTATTATTAGATGTGACATCCCTGTAACAAAACATTATTTTCAATGACTTATTTCGATATGTAAAGATTGGTTGTAAACCCACTACATTACTTACCTTCTCATCAGATTCCAAAATTGTCCAGTTCTTATTCACAATATCAGGTATAACCTTATTATTATTAGTGTAAGGTAAGCAATGGTATAAAATGTTTTATACCTCCTGCATTCAGACAACAATGACTCCTATCCAGAGGTGTACACAAATGCCCTTTGTAAAATGAACACTTAAGCAATTGTATACACTTGGCTGTACCTGACTGAATTAAAACCAGGTCCTCCCAAAAATAAACCACCCTGGTGAACCTCAGGTGTTAACTGATTATATAAAAAAAGGAAGAAATTGATGTCTAAGAACAAGAGGGAACTTACTCAGCAGAGGAAGAATTCTCTCCACAATATGAACAAGCAAATCTGAAATCTTGTACAGTCCTCCAAAGCTAATTACAAAGGTAAAATGGCATCCCTAGCTAAGGATAATCATAAGGTATTCTTTAACTATATCTGAATTCTAATCTAAAAGGGAATGCCTAGGTATGTGCCAAACTGGTTGTAGATAGCACCACTCATACTATACAGGAGGAAATTGCCAACCTGTTAGCTGACAGATTTGGCACAGACTTCACCCCACTGTCCCCACAAGCCATAACCCCAAAGTGTACCTAACAACAGTCCTCTGCCTAGTATCTCTAGAGATCAGGTCATACCTGCACACTCGAAGCCCAAAAACACAGCTTCAGTGGGACCAGATAACATCCCAGGTTGCTTATTAAGCAATCTAAAACAGGACTTAAAAGACCCACTTGTTCTCTTTAACCATAGCCTGAGAACTGGCTTTGTTCCAGCAGAGTGGAGAAGAACTAAAGTAATTCCATTAAACAAAAGGGGATAGGCCATCAACAGACCCTGGGAACTATAGACCCATAAGTCTAACCAGTCTCATCTGCAGAGCTATGGAAAGAATCATCATATACCTTATCAACAAGGACAAAGGCAACCTTCAAACTCTAGAGCAAACCAAATATGGCTTCTTTGAGGGTAGATCATACACATTAAATCTAGTAGATTTCTTTGACAAAGTCACCAAAGCGCTGGATGAAGGCAAGACAGTGCATACTGCCTAGCCAAGGCTTTTGAAACAATCCCCCACTCAGGTATCATTGAGAAACCAGATAGGAATTAATCCCTATGTCACTAGATGGGTAGCCAATTTCCTCACCAACAGAACACATACTGTCAAAGTTGGTGCCTCCACCACTACCAATAGACCCATCACCAGTGGCATAACAGAAGGTTCTGTGCTTGGCCTGTTACTGTTTGTAATCTATTTCTCAGATGTCCAGGCTAAAATTGATGGACTTTGGCTTACCAAGTTCGCCGATGATTGCAAATTGGGTGCAATCACTGAGTCACCCAATGATGTTAACATATTACAGAAGGGGCTAATACTTAAAAATGACTGGTGCCAAAGGCAAAGTCTAAAACTAAATGCAAAAAGGTGCATTATAATCCCCTTTGCAAAGTGGAATTCCCTGCTAATTGCACTACTGACAGCACCCCCTCCCCCCAAGTTCAAACTCAATGGTTCTGGAAAGTCAGGTAGACAGCGATTTGTACTTAGACCACCAGTTTCCACAGTAGTAAGGAAAGCCTTCTACATTGTGCATCTAATAAGTGAGCGCATTGCATCCAGGACTAAGGATATTATAACTCCACTGCACTTGACGCTTATCAGACCATTAACAGAGTACAATGCTCCCTTCTGCATGTACCTCACCAGACATCTGAAGCAGCAGGAAAGACCACAGAGGTTTCTCACCAAGAAAATACAGGGCCACTATGACTTATGAGGATAGACTGAAAGCCCTGTCACTTTACTTTTTATCATATAGGCTGATGAGAGGCAACTTCTGCCTGGCATACAGGACAGTCTCTGACCCTACCCTGATGGAAATGCTGCACCTCCACAAGTCCAAGTCAAATAGCACAAGAGTCACTCACTCCAGGGATCTTAATCTACCCTCTGACATTAACAGGACATGCTGGAGAGATTGATATATCTCCAAGAGTTTTACATTACTCTGGAATAAAATTACAACTGATGTGAAGCAGAGCTCCTCACCGACCCTGTTCAAGTGCAACCTGGACAAATGGATGGGAGACTGCAAATTCACTCCAGAGTGGCACCCATCTCCCTCATGGACAGGGTATAGTCAGTGTTTATCATAGACTTATTCTGTGAATTCCATCCATCTAACCAAGGACAACTGATGCAACTCGGGATTAACATGGCTATGCTTGTAAGGGCTCTAGGGCCGCTAGCCTAGTAACTTCCTATGAACCTATGAACTATCTAACCCTGGAGCTTTACTATTTTTACCTTTTATTAAAGCATCTTTAATTTCTATCAGGGTAATAGGCATATTCAACTGAGATATTTGTTGGCCATTTAGTTTGCAAGTAATATTTTTCTTTAAATAATTGTCAATTTTTGTAATGTTCAAGATTTTTATCTTTATTTCAGATCCTCGTGGAATTTTTTAAAAATATTAAGCACTTCCTCTATATCTGAAGTAAGCTTATTAGTGTAAGGATTTCAGATATGCCTTTCTGCTTAACATCTTACTTATATTGGCTAATCTATGTAGAGTGTTGAAGTCATTGCATAACTATGAAATGTTATTTTTTAAAGCTATCTGCACTTTATGTGTTTAAACTGATATTTTGTCATGTGGCTTCAGTATTATCTAATTTATTTGTTTGTTGTTCATATCTCGCTTTCTGTATTTCATCTTGTATTTGCAACAACTCTTTATCCCATGTTTCATTTTATTATTGGCCCATCTCCCCATTCTATCTTTAATATATACATTTTTAAGGAGCCCAGTAATATGACTTTACTAATCTGACCATTATCATTCAAAGATTAAAAAAAAATCTCGATTTGCTCCTTAAGGTAGTGCTTAAATTTGTTTAATTTCATCATATATACTGGGATTCTATACATAATCTGAAATTTCCATATATCCACTTCTATATTAATACTTAGTGCATTATGATCAGATGGAGGACAAGGAATAGTTTTAAAATAATTCAGTTTATTAAATAAACTTATAGAGTTATACATCCTATCAGTTCTAGTTTGTGTCCCATGTGCATAAGAATAATGGGTGAAGAACAACTTATCCTCTGCTTTTACTAGTAAATCAACCAAATTATTATTACTAATCCATCTATTTAGTCCTTTAGCTGATTCCAGTATTTTAACTGTCTTCAGTTTGCATGTATTTATATACTACATATGCAGTTAAAATCCCTGATAAAATTATACTATCCTTCCAATGACTTTGTAATACATTTTAGTGATCTTTATCCACTCTTGCAGCTATTCCAAGGATCCAGTAAGAATTAGCTAATGCATAGAATTTGCAATTATATTTAATTATCACTAATGTATACATTCCTTTAGGATCATTAAAGGATTCCATGACCTTAGGTATTGTAGTGGATTGTTTCTAAAGTATAGCAGTTCTGCTCCTCTTGTTGTTAAAAGAAGCAGATGATAACATTTCATAACCTAAGTTATTTAAATATTTTATCCCCCAGATTTAATAAATTCCATGTAGGAATAGGGCAAGCCCTACACAGAGTGTACTGTGGCTATCACTGCAGCTTCCCTTCTGCTGCGCACTTTGCATATTAATTAAAGTGCACTACTGAGGGAGAACCATGTAACATGGTTACTGAATCAGTGTAATGGATGTATTACAGTGCTTGGAGATATGTAACACACCCCCTGCAATGTCAAAGTGCCAGACGGCACTGAAATATAAAAGTTAAAGGTGTTCCCTTCCCAAGTGTTTTTTTTTTTTTTTTTGTAGGGGGTGTGTTACACTGTCCAGAGATGGGTAACACACCCCCTGTACTGTCAAAGTGCTGAACGGCACTGCAATATAAATGTTACAATGTCATGTTCCCTTTTTTTAATTTTTTTTCTTCTTCTTGTGTTTGCGTGGCATGGTGCTTAGCAATGAACATGTGCCAGACATCTAAAAATAGAAACTGAATGTTGTTTTTATAATTTTAATGGAAAAGGTCATGTTTAAGCATAGCTGAGAGGGTTTGTGCGGCGCGTTGCTCAACAGTGCTTAAACATAACCGAAAGCTGTATAGAAATATATAGGTGAAATCTTCCCTTCTATGTTAGGTGAATGGTTAGAATCACAGTCTTGTGTGCATTAGGTGCATGGTTTGAATACCCAGACAGGCCATTCAGCTTTTACATCTGATAGCATTAATATATTATTTTTTTTTTATTGCCATAGTTATTGATATTTATTAACCAGGTTAGTCCAGCTGGTCCAGAAGCCTGTTTTCAGTGGAGATATGAGGATAAAAGCCCCAGCTGCATAGAAGTGTCCAATACATTACAGTCACACCCCAAGATAATGTAATTAAAATACATAGGGTTTGGTCATATACAGTAAAATAAATACACATGATAATAAAGTATCATTACTGGACAATTCATGTAAATATATATTTTATTTATTATGTAAAAGCCTAGTTTTCCCTGATCTAAGCTGTGCTAAGCATTGCTAAGCCAAGCCAAGCAACACTTCAGGACCTTGTTTAGCAGTACTTAGCAATGCAAAACTCTGCTTAGCTGGTTTGGGCACTGCTAAGCATTCCCAGTGTACGCAGTCCTCAGCTCAGGTAACCTGGTTTGTGCACCACTAAGCATTGCTAAGCATTGCCAGTTTAAGCACTGTTCAGCTAAGCTTAGCTGGTTTGCAAGGTGCTAAGTTTCACTTAGCATTTTTAAAACTGGTCCAGTGGTGGCATAGGGTGGGAAAACAGCCTTGTTCAAGCTGAACAGGTGGGAATGCAGCCAGAACCTGTTGTAATTTAATCACTGCAGGAGCTATGGCTGGAGTTGGAGAGGGTGCATTCTTCCGGGCACAGTGCTAGGGCATTTCGGAGTCCAGATCATGGTTGGGCTCCTTGTCGAAGACCATGGTAACTGGCTGCTGCACGGTCAGTACCAGGGCTCTGAATACAAGTCAGATACCTGGGACAGGCTGGCATGTGACCTCACCACTGCAATTGGAATCCCCTGCACTGGTGTGCAGGTGCGTCATCATTATGATGACCTGAACTGAAGGAAGGGGAGCTCTTGGCCCAGTGGATCCAAGATGCTCGGGACCGCAATGTCCCAGAACATTAGTAAGTATAAGAACCATTGATTTACCAAATTCTGGTATGAATATCTGATAGACAGGTACGCATAATGGTGTGTTTTCCCACCACAGCTGCAGAGGAGAGGGCTCACAACCTGGAGGCCCATGCAGGGTGCTTGGCCAGGATGTGCCAAGAGTGTGGTGAGTACAAATATATCTCGCAATATATAGTAATCTTATTAAGAAAGAGTACAGTAGTAACTGCCAATAGGTATAGTCTGTTGTGAGTGTACTGCAATGAATGTATACATAGACCTGGACTGACATAAGTGAGTATTGCCAGGTACAGTTTAATATAGTTGAAAGTATGAAACACTCTACTGTTACAGAAAGAAAGTTAATATGGCTTTAATAATGTGTGGGAATAACATGTGCATACGGTATTAAAAATATATGTTCTAGTAATAAAGTACACTGTCACTGAAAATGTGAAGGGAATAAATTAACTCCACTCCTAATCTACATGAAAAATAACACAACTGCAGTCAGAATTGTGAAGAAATAAAAGTAGTCCTGCATAAATTGTGTAATAACAGATGTCTTCCAATGTCTGCATTATTTTAAGTGTGGATCAATAAAGATTATCAGCTGTACACTAATCACTGTGTCATGTCACCCTCAATAAATCTGTGTTCTGTGAATTGTTGTGTGCATTTTGGGCTGTTGTTCAAGAAATCAAATATTACAGGTTTTGTGAAGTAAACATGGATATAACACCACAAAGTGACCAAAGGTTGGCCAATAAATAACTGTCATGCTAAAGTGTAGATGTGGAGTTGTTCAAAAAGATATAATGCAATATGATATTTGTTCTGCACTAAGATCTGAACCTAAAGTAGTACTGTCTAAGGTATTGTAGCATGTTTCTCCCAGGATTTTCTTGTGTTAACATTTGCATTTCAGCTATATGCATCCCTGAATGTAGGTATGCTGATGCAGACAAGTATGAAAGTGTAATAGCTGTAGACTGCAAATATACCATCTGCAAATGTATATGGGTCAGGTAGGTAACCCAGCTCCCCGATAAAGTCTGTACAAATCACACATATTCCCATCAACTAGGGGTTAATTGTGTACACCTAGATTCCAAGTATTAATACATAGTTCACCTACTATCTCTGCTCTGTTATGCATGAATCTAATGCATGTATGGTCAACTGTCACTGCAGTCTTGTGTGACACTCTTCCTATATTACCAGGTCACACTTTGTTACCAGGTGAGCTTTGGGTACATATCACTCAATTAACACAAAGCAATAGCCCACTAGCTCAGTGTGATAAGCAATATATATTTTGTTTATTTTTCCACACACAAACAGGGGTTTGAATCCATGGACAGGTGCCAAGATATACTTGTAGTAACAGACAAGTAGTACTGACTATTTATAGAAACAGCTATGTAGTGTTAACAAATATTCTCCTCACAGCATGTACAGGTAAATACATCTGTAGTAACTGTATGAAGAGTATACCAATGTTTGTGTCCAGATGTAGTAATGCATAAACAGCATTTCTCAGCAATGTGATAAGACTGCATTACATAAAATTACTTGAAGCACAGTACTATTCCAAGATAATAAGACAAATTAAATGGTCTATTGTTGGTATGACTGTATGCCTGGGGTGCCTGTGAATATCTGCTGATATTCTAACCCCATGCCTGCCAATGACAGCAGGATAAGTGTAAACTCTCTGTACTGTGCATGAAACATGTCTGTCAAATGTCACACTGTCATGGATAGTGATCACTGCTGCCAAAAACCTTGGACACAGATATAAACCCAGTTGAAGTATGCCAGTAGCACATTCACACAACAACAGTGCAGAGTATACCTTGGTAGTCATATATGTTCCCCTAACATGTAATAATTCCCTGTAGTTATATACCTGTAGGTGTTACAGCTTGGCCAATTTCATCCTGTCTGGATAACTTGAGAGGTATGTACATGCCACAGAAGCTATAGGGCACTTGTAGAGATAAAGAAATGGCAGACCTATAGAGTATTGAGCAGTACTGTTGCGAAAAATATAGCCTGTACAGTTGGTAATGGAATGTCTTTCTCTCCACCCACCTCTTATCTGCATCAGAAATTATTATTCCTATCCTACGTGTATGGTTCCATTTTCATATATGTTGTTCTCAAAACCTAATGTTGGGCCTTGTGTTGTATTGTTGGTGATATATTACAATGGTTGCATACTACCATACCTTGTTGAATTACCAATGTTGTTGGCCTTTTGCCATAACTGTTACTGGCATGCTGTTACAATAATGACTGTTATTCCATTTATGCCTGTGTTCTGTATGATATGCAATTCTATTGTTCTGGGTTAATTGAAACACCCATGCATGCTGTTATAACTAACAATGAAATGTTCTGTTCATGACTAACCAATACACTTAGACAAACCTCAACACCATAGCACGATTGGGCAGGCCGGTTCCAGCGGATCCACCTATCCCACCTTATCTGGCCATGGTACCAGGCTCCCAACACATCTGGGACCCAATCTGGAGCAGCCTGCTCTGCTGGTCTTGCACTACTCATGAGTGTTTTCTCCCTCATGTGTCATACATCACCCCTGTCTGCTGTCTTGTCTGTCTAAAAACATGACCTCTCCTACCCAACCTACCTCCCCAAACATACCAAAATCACGTCCACAACATTCCACTCTCTCCTTAAAAAAAGGGCATCTGTCCCACAATAAAAATATCGCCCCATAAATAGCTCTCCATATCATCCTCACGTACACTGCCATCAATCATCCCAGCAATTAATCAATAAAGTTATGTTGCCCACACTCATCCCTGTGGGATGTGAGACTGCAATTTCCAAATTTTCCACAATGGGTCTATATTAGAAGACCGAAAGTTCAAAATCGCGAATGCTCTAAAGAGCAAAAATGCTGGACCTCAAAGTGCTTTTTTTTAAAATCGCAGTACAGTGAAGATCAGAATGCTTGCTCTTTCCTCACTGTAGTGCAATCTCAGAGTTGGAATATATATTTAGTGGAGGGTGTAGGGGGCACAACCCCCCACAATAATGATTTTGAGGTCTGGCATTTTCACTCTTTAGAGCGTTCGAGATTTTAAACTTTCGGTCTTCTAATATAGATCCATCCACAACATGCACATCTGTTACTGTACAAGAAATGGAGAGCTATGATCCTTTCCTACACCCATACTGCACATCCCTACATGCCTTTCATATTGTTTTTTCCCCCTGCTAGCCCCATTTCACCACTTTCCTATCACCCCTTTTTTTCTTTTTTTTTTTTTTGGAAATAGTGTGGGTTTAAGTGGGACTAAACACCGCTTAGCATCACGGCGCAGCTCACAAACCTACGCAAACCTGCTTAGAACTGCTTAAAATTGCTTTAATCACCTTATCTGATTCTGACACTGTTTTGCAAATCAATAAAATAAGCACCCCTGCCAAATCTCGATCTTAGGACCCTGTGAACTACAGCATAGTGCATTATGCTCACTAGGCTAACTTAGCTCTGGAGAATGATTAGTGTTTCTATAAATATATCATGCACTGTAGTGATGTCACATCAGCAAAAATACACACTACTGCCAAGTACTGAACCCAGGACTCTCTAAACTGCAGCCTAGTACATCAGCCCAATAGGCCACCTCAGCTTTGGATAATAGCTGCTGTTTCTATAAATATATCACGCATTACACTGATGTCATCATTGAAAACACACACCCCTGACAAGTATTGAACCCAGCACCCTGCCAACCGTGTCAGCATAGTGCATTAGCCCACTAGGCCACTTAGGTATGAAGAAAAACTGGTGTGTTTATAAACATATCCTGAGTGCCAGTGACACACTACTTCTATATATAATTGGATAAATTACAGCATGCTTGGGCCTGTGATGCAGACACTGAACCAGTACACAGCCAAATACATGTTGATGGATGTACATGAGGCCTATGATATCAGGTAGAGCTGACAACTGCACAGACTTTTGCAGAATGTCTACAGTTGTGCCACCTATGTATGGCATGGTTGTCATAAACCTGTTCTGTATGTTGAACTTTTGGCAAGTCAGTGCAGATTGAGGTAACAAAATTAGGACAGACAGGTCAGTGTCACACATCATACCCCATCCAAACACACATGTTCGTGCAAATCCTGTGTAACACACTGTATGCATGCACATATGTCTTGTAACTACACCTGCCATAATAATGAAATCAGTAGCTCTATTTGTGACATACCTAGCATGTGTGACATCTGGACACCCACAGTCCAGGCCCACAGTCCAGTTTATTGCACAAGAACTGCAGGCTTGTCAATACAACATAGAAATAACTGAGCCCTACAACATCCAGCAGAACTGGCTGCTGCTACCGCAGTCACTGTCACCCACAGTAGCATATCAAAGGCCTCTTGGGTGGGACACGTGTCACAAATATGAATATGTGTCCTAAATGCCACCTACCACTCTCTGGATGGCACTATTATGTAACATATGTACCAGAGGCACATGCCTCATCTGCACTGTTATAGGTACACTCACCCTGCCTATACTGTCACAATAGAGCTGACACTGGTCCATCACTTGCATATACAGCTTCCTATCCACCAATGTGTTCACAATCCCCAGTATGACTCCTGGCAAGAATGCAGCAGCTGCAACCTGCTACACATGCAGCAGTATGTTCAGCTACCTGCTACAGACCTAACATGCCTCCCAAACATCTAGAACAGACCATTCACACAATACCCATGCATAAAGGGTTGGGGGGAATGGTCAGGTGACAGGGGTATGTGTCACAGTCTCCCCCTACAAACATACATAGCTGATAGACCACTGGCAACTGCAGCAGCATGCACATTCAGATAAAAATGGTGTATGACGCTCATGCCTGCCTGTCGCTTTACTGACCACAGCATACATTGTTAAACAGTAAACTGACACAGAATCAGAAAGTCTGTTAGCAATAGGCAAACATAGCATGCAAAGCTGTGGACATACCACATCAATCCCAACAATAGACAGTATTTATACCTACCCTCTGTGATTCTATAGATCCCACACCTCAATAATGTCCTCCTCATAGGCCAGGAAAAGGACCAAGGCCTACATGAAGGCCTTAGTTATAGCACTGTGTTGCCATGCCATTGGCTATTGAAAATGCAACCCAGCTGTTCTGGATGTTATTAGCAAGTGTGAGTCGCAGATTGGTGCACAGGCCTGCAAAAGGCAAACTGCTGCCTATGGTAAGCAGGCCTGTGACTTTCTTCATGAAGACACACTGCACTAAGAAAACTAACATTGGATTTCTGCTCACAAAAAAGTACAGCACTATACCAGGTATGTCATAGAAATCCTCATGTAATGGAATGCAGATGGGGGGATGCAGTCATGGAAAATAGGAATTCCAACAGTAGGTCTCAATAATATATCTTGGAATGACATGTTGCTGTTAGTCAGCTGTCAAACACCTACGGTCTTCCATTTTGGGTCTGTCTGCAGTGACATAGATCACAGCTCTGGCCCCAGAGTCCCCCCAGCAATGTTCAGCTCATGTACAAATGCCACTAGATTGTCTGTTGTACAATAGTGACAGCAACTACTAGGGGATACAGCTGGCATATCACATTGTGCACTGTGAGCCCCTCTCAGTCTGTGAATGTCATACAGATATAGTTCAACCATGGTTCAGGTGTTCCTGACTGTTCCTGATGTACTCTGGCTAGGTAACTGTGTACTTCACACCTGTATCTAATTGCCTGACAGCTATGGCTAGCAAACCTGGGGACCCTCTGCAGCAGGACAGCAGGTTATAGGCAGCAGTAGTGGGGGGACACAGGCTCTGCATCAACAGCAGTATGTACATATTGAGCATACAATGCAAGGGAATGAATACAGTACCAGATATTAATGTACTATTACTGTGTTCTGAGGGGCCTGCTATGTCACAGACACATTCCCCACAGTCTGAGTACAACCATTACATATTGTCCAACTGGTTTCCCAACATCCACATTTGTCTGGCAGGGGGTCCACATATATCAGGCACATGTACACATTCCACAAATATCTGTGTACTACAGATGTTGGACACCTATGAAGAGGAAACCCTACACCACATTTGCACTGCTCTCGGGTATTGTGTAGCACACATGTTGCTGGAATGTCCATATATACTTTTAGTACTAGTCACGTATTTGTCGGACGGTAGCTGTATGACATGGTACTGTAACTTTGCACATAAGGGACACACCATAGTATTTATTTATTTATTTAATTTGTTTTACATTTGTTAACCGGGAGAGTCCAATTGGATATATGTCCATTTTCAGCGGAGACCCGGGGAGAAAAGATCCAGAGCAATAACATCATTAACATGAGAAAGGCATGTTAACTAAAAGTAAACTCAAAAGATAGGCACAGCAGATCAGCAAGAGATGTTTATTTTCACTCCACAAACAAACTTCACAGAACAGAAACAAAAACAATAACGCTGCTACAGTTCTCAGCGCATTTTTGTCGACATGCACTTCTTCAAAAAAGCTAAACAGTGCTCAGTGTGCTAAATTTATAAGTCAGATGTTATTTGAATCTAACAATGGTGTCTCCTAACTAATTAAAATGTTAATGCATTCAATTAACATCCTTGTTGCTGAAATTGCAGATTTCTTAACAAAATCAAAGAAACAATATCACCATCTAGTGGTGAAACAAAAACTTTACAGGCAGGAATACATAGCAAAAATGTATATAAATATTGTATGCTCTAAAAACCATTTTAATACATAAAAAATGTACCTGTGTGCAAAATATTTGAAAAACATATAAAAATGTATGTATGAAAAATATTAAAATGTGTATAAAATATATATAAAAATATATATATATATATATATATATATATATATATATATATATATATAAATATATATATATATATATATATATATATATATATATATATATATATATATACATATATGTATGTTGTTGTTGTGTCTTTCAGCTTTTCCTGATTAGGGGTTGACACAGCGGAACTCCAGTCCACTAATGATTGACAGTTGATTTTTACGTACCGAGTTGCCAGCTCTGATGCACAACGTTCAACGAAGGTACGCCCATTCACGCCTATCTCCACACAGAAGACGCTCTAGCTGAGAATCGAACCGGACAACCGCAGCACCACCACTGCAGTGTATGTATATATATATATATATATATATATATATATATATATATATATATAAGTACAACTGATATATGGGTGAGTGGTTATAACTTGGCTGATCTCAACTTTGATACAGGTTTTAGAGAGATCATTTCATTTAAACCTGGGTGACTGCTAGCCTCAAGCATTAATTGCCAAAATAACTCTCTGTATTCTAAAGAGGCCTCCCAAAGACCACCCCTGGGATCGGGGGGTAATACCTCTATGACGAAAAATAGGAATTTTGCAGATTTACATGTTAAAGTATGTTTAAACAAAGCATTGTTAGTGTTTTCCTTCCTTACGTCATATAGGTGCTCATACACCCTTTGTCTCAGCCTTCTCTCGGTATTCCCTATATAAAAGGAATCACATGCCTCACAGGTCACCATGTATACCAAACCACAAGTATTGCAATTTGCAAATCCTTTAGTGATGATAATTTTGCCTCTACTTTTCAAATATTTTTACTCACCTTCATTGATGCTGACACAGTAATGACAGCTTTCACATTTATGTGTACCCAACTTGTTTGAGAGATGTGTGACCTGTTTTCCACCCTCAAGTATGTTCTTAATGTTACGCCCTTTTTTAAATACTACTTTTAAGGGTTCTTCAAAGTTCAGATTCAAATCTGAAAAACTGGCAATCCTATTCCACTTGTCATTAATAATATTTTTAACTATGTTGGTTTCGCCGTTGAAAGTAATAGTCAAAGGTGAATTGTAGTGTTTTATATCTACAGGAGAATTGTTTTTAGGGCTGGTGTTGCCAAAAGTTTTTGTTGAATTCCCCAGGATAGGCAAAAACCTTGTGGTCCTTGCTGTTTTTACTTCTTGTATCAGTCTTTCTAACAAATCATCGGGGTAACCTCTTTCTCAAAACATACTTGCAATAAATTCACATTCTATCTGGAAATCTGTCTCATCTGAGGTCATCCTACTAGCTCTTACTAGCTGACCCTTGACAATTGCCTTCTTTTGATAAGGGGGGTAAGAACTAGAAAAATGCAAGTATGTGTTAGAAAAGGTCTCCTTCCTATAAAGTTTAGATTTCAACCCCTGATTTGTTCTCTGTATGCTCACATCTAAAAAACTAAGTTGGGAACTGTCTGTTTTGTAAGTAAATTTTAGAAAATCGGTGGTATGTGAGACATATTCATAAAACTCAAGAAACTGGTCAGCAGTGCTATTCCAAAAAAGATAAATGTCGTCCAAAAAACTACCATAGTAATTCCACAAAATTTTGAAATGGGAATTGAAAACACATTTATTTTCCCAACTGAGTAATATAATGTTGGCACAATGTGCACCCACGGCTACACCCTTTAATTGTCTGTAATACTCACCCTGAAAGTATATAAAATTGTTTTTCAAAATTAAGTCCATAAGAATCAAACAGGTAAGAAACGCTTGAGGCTAGCAGTCACCCAGGTTTAAATGAAATGATCTCTCTAAAACCTGTATTAAAGTTAAGATCAGCCAAGTTATAACCACTCACCCATATATCAGTTGTACTTATATATATATATATATATATATATATATATATATATATATATATATTTTTATACACATTTTAGTATTTTTCATACATACATTTTTATATGTTTTTCAAATATTTTGCACACAGGTACATTTTTTATGTATTAATTAAAATGGTTTTTAGAGCATACAATATTTATATATATGTTTACTATGTATTCCTGCCTGTAAAGTTTTTGTTTCACCACTAGATGGTGATATCGTTTCTTTGATTTTGTTAAGAAATCTGCAATTTCAACAACAAGGATGTTAATTGAATGTATTAACATTTTAATTAGTTAGGAGACACCATTGGTAGATTCAAATAACTTCTGACATAGATTTAGCACACTGAGTACTGTTTAGCTTTTCTGATGAAGTGCATGTCGACGAAAACGCACTGAGAACTGTAGCAGCGTTATTGTTTTTGTTTCTGTTCTGTGAGGTTTGTTCGTGGAGTGAAAATAAACATCTCTTGCTGATCTGCTGTGCCTGTCTTTTGAATTTACCAGTGTGAGTTTGGGCACATTGACCACTTATTTTTATTTACTTATTTTATATGTTAACCAAAAGGTTCAATAAACAATATATAGAGTACACAATCTTTATACTTCTCACAGAAGTATAGTACATATAGGATAGTGAGTTAACCAAAGAATGTATTTGCCAACATTCACAGGCTACATTAATATATACATGTTATAGAGGTGTTTAACAGCAAGTATAGCAGGAAGATAGAGTAGATAACTTCATAACTCATTTCTACACATGAGAAACATACTCTGTCCTTTAGGTTTCTTTACAGTGTTCAGTGATATGATTACCCCAGGCAGACTTTACAAAAGCAGTAGATAAGCTGTTACTCTAGTTTCTAGAAACAGAGACATATGAGTTACTATCCAGGGGTCAGAGACATATGAGTTACTATCCAGGGGTAGTACAGGTACATAATCTGTGATTCAGGAAGTGTGTTTTGAGTAGTTTTTTTGAATTGGATGGTGGAGATGTTATTTATTATGTGTGCTGGAAGGGAGTTTGAGATTTTAGAGATGAAGTGGCTATAAATGGATCTACCTGGCTCATTTTTAAAGTTTGTTACCTTAAGGAAGTGTTAGGTACTTGATCTCAGGGATCTGGTAGTAATGTATGGCTGGAGTAGTTGCTGCAGGGCTGGTGTGTTGCCTAGATGATGTAGTACTTTGTGAGCAAGTGCTAGTTGGTTGACTTGACAGGTCAGGGGGAGTTCTAGCCAGTTGTGTTTGTTTAGGCTTGATGGGTGTGGACACATAACAACACAGTCTGTTATAGCACACAGGCCATAACTGCTATACCTGGGATCATACAAGGATACTAGGCTATGGGCCCTGTGCCCTCATAAGCCTAGTCTAGATTTTAGCCCATGTGTATGCAATGCAGCACCTGATGCCACAGTCCAACAGGGACACAGGTGGTATCCCAAGGGTGTATGTGCTGTTAACCATCCAGTTACCCAGGTTCCATTTGCAAAGATGTAAATAGCTACCCTGCCTGATGTGGAAAGTGTGTCCAATCCACAGCAGGGTGAGTGTGTGGGATACACATCTGAGTTGCCAACAAGCCCAGATGATGTTACACATCCGGTTGAGGGCTGTGTGTGAGTTAATATAGTGAAGCTTCAGTTGCATTTGTGCAGTAGTCCCAACAAAGTGGAGTCTGTGATTGCCTTGTATGCCAGGCAGAGGTCACCTCTGAGGATTATGTATGAAACTGGGTAGAGGGATGGGGCTTATAGCCTATGTGTGTATGGTAGATGTTTGAAGTCCTGGTATTCGCTGGTGGGGAAACTCTGTAATGTCCTCAGCTGCTGCATGTGCTGTGTGAAGTAAATGACAATCAGAGCATTATACTCAATAATGGGCCTTACTGGGGGAATACAGGGATGTTATGACCCCCATGTCCCTGGATGACATTCCCTTATGTGTGATGTGGGCCATGTAGAAGGGTTACATTACAATGGAATCAACATGGTGGTGAACTGTCATGTTGCCATCAACCTGTGTGTACAGATCCCTCACTACTAATTGCATGTCCAGGATGTTGTTAGTACTGTGATAATTTGTGGGGACGTCAGTCTCCCCAAAGGGGTTGACACTACATTTCCTAGTATGCAGCCTGAGACCATGTTTCTGGCACCCATCATGTGTCTGTGTGAGACAATCCTAGGCAGCTGTCCACATTACTAGGGAATCCAGTGACAGCACACAGCATGCAGTCATCTGCAAACATGTTCACCCATAGCCCAATGGCTGTGCCCTGCACATCAGAAGTGTAGATCACACATAACAGAAGCCCAAACACAGAACACCAGGTGTGCCACTAGTTATGGGTCAAGTCCTTGAGGTGGATTTCCCTATATGGATTAGGTGGGTCATGTCAGCATGCCAGTGTGCTACCCTGCTGTTAACATATTGTGTGATGCATACTTGGGAGTGTATATCTGTTATGGCCAAGTGGGTTATACTGTCAAAATCTTTCTCCAGGTCAAGGTAGGCACTGTGCACTCTCAACCCCCTCCATGGCTTTGGTGACTTTGTCAAAGAGGTCAACCGAGTATAACAGACATGATCCCTTCCTTGACGAAGCCTAACTGTGCATGATTGAGTGTGTGAAGGTTGCCAATGTCCTTGTTAATGAGATTCACTATAAACTTTGTTATGGCCTTGCAGATCAGCCTAGTCAAGCTGATGGGTGTATAATCCGACACATTGGTGGATGCCCCACCTTAGTGTAAAGGGGTGACAGTGGTCATCCTTCACATGGTTGGGACAAAGGCGGTAGTCAGGCCTCCCTTAAATACAGTGCTTTATAATGTTGTAAGGCCATGCTTGGGGTTATGTAGGATGCATCCTGTGATGTGATAGGCTCCCATGGTGGCTGTATGCCATGACTTTCACATGACAGTGGTGACCTGTTCACTACATATAGGAGAAGGGGGCAGGTACTGAGAACATCCTGATGTACTGATGGGGAGACAGGGGGAGAAGCCTACACTGACTCTGTTAGGCATCAAGTATGCTAGAACTAGAGCACTGGTATAGGTGGTGTCCTTGTCTACCACAAGTGAGCAGATCCAGGTGCTTCCTCTGTTGCAGACATATGTGCAGAAGGGGAGATGATTGTCTGTAGTGGATATCGACAAGGTGGGCTCTGTGTTTGCTGTGCAGGTTTCTAGGAGTGATCCCATTCACTTGTTCATGCTAAGGAGACACTGCTCCAAAATGGGCATCTGCTCATACTCTGTCTCAGATGGTGGAATCTCATCCCTGTTATAGACACTATTTATTTTAGATGTCCACCAGACATGTGTATCTATCCTTGCAGAGAATAATGTAGTCCTGTCGGGTATACTTGGCTCCATGCATCTATACAAATGCATGTAGAGAGTGTGTGTGTATGTGTGGATATTGGTGGCAGTTCCTACTGAGGGGTTCAGGGCTGTGAAGCTGTGTATACCACCCCACATGAGGCTGTATTCCATATTGGAGGTGCATGTATGTCTGACCCTAGCTAGATTGGTATTGTGGGAGATGGTGACTGCAAACATGACCACATGATGGTTCCTTTGCCATGGAGGATGACACTGTATGGATGCTGCAGTCGTAACCCATTTTTTGTAATTTCAACTCCAACACACCTTCACCTCATGTTGGGTAAGCCCCTAGCTGCACCAAGGTGTTTGTAATTCCAATGTTGATGGCTCTCTGGCCATTTGCGTGCTGGCATGGGTACCTCTTCCAATGTATGTTTGGGTCATTCAAGTAACCCAGGGTCAGGGTACAGACCCAAATCCTAATAGAGTTGATGAGGTCCAGATAGGCAGAATGGGCTTCCTGGTCACATGTGCTGACTTGTAGCTAGCTGTTGTTTGAATAGGTATGTTGGCAATGGTAAACTGCCTCTGCAGTGACCCTGGTGCATCATACTGCCTGCACAGTATGGAGGTGTGTATGTGTCTCATATATACTGAATCCCCATGTCCCATGGCATTACCACCCACACTTTTGGGTCTGACTGTATGACAGGATGGTTGACCAGGTAAGGCTGGGGTGCTCTCTGCAGCTTTGTACCATGTGTCTGTGACTGTACAGATATCAGCATTTCCCAGGGTAAAGAATGATTGCACTCAGGGCAGAGTCATGTGTAGATTCCTAGCATTTAGCAGCATGGCCTTCAATGTCTGCTGTGCTGACAGTTGTATGTTGTTAGTGATAACCTCACCACTTTTCCTAATGAAGGCACCATGGGGGTGGTGAGAACCATTGTCAGACGCATGAAGGCTAGTTGAGACATCTTTGGCAAAGCATCGCGGTTTGTTGACAATATCATCCCAGGTTCTCAGGTACTGGAACACCTGGAATATCACAAGATAACACACCACGTTAAGGTTAATCATTTCCTGATTGTATTGCGGCATCAGTCTGGGTGACAGTAGAATGCTGCATAAGGCTAGGGACATGCCTGCCTGGAACACATAATCAGCGTGCTCACTCATGCCTCACTGCATATAGTCCAGAGAGGAACATCTCGGGTCAGGCATGCCAACATGGAGTGTGACAGACACATGACAGTACCTGTTGGTGAGAGGCAGCAGTACATATGCAATATGGCAGATTCTGTTACCTGACACACAAGTAACTGTGACCATCCACATATACAGCCTGGTGAGAGGAACATCAGTGTGTCTCACAATGGAGTGTCCTATGTGTAATATGTTTGATATGTGGCAATGCCTTCATGGCTGTGAGACAAAGGTGTGTGGCTATGTGTGGTATGTGCTGCGTAGGCCTGTGGTGCTCAGGTGTGATTTTGCCTCAGAGGAATCCTTTGTGGATATGTATGTTGAGGATCTCTGCAAATGTGTGTGTGTGTGTGTGTGTGTGTGTGTGTGTGTGTGTGTGTGTGTGTGTGTGTTGTGTAGGTGTGGGTGGTGTGTGAGGTGTACTGATTGTGTTGATAACCTGTTCAGGAACAGATATACTGGCTTGACAGGGAGTGACCATGGACTGTAGGTTCCTAATGTAATTTCTTCTCTCACACAGTGTGTTCCTTGGTGATCTTTGTAGCTGCTTGTCCATCCCTGTACATGAGGTAGGTGCAACACTGTGCCAGGATGTACATATCAACTGGACTAGCAGGGGAAACTGTAGGACATTGTCCAGTCATATATTCCCAAATCTGAGGGAGGAAGGCCAGGGAGACCTAAGGGATGGGGCTACAGCCCAGGTGCTTACTACAACAGTAGGAGGCTGACACAACTGCATACAATGTACACAGGCTATGAACAAGCAGTAATAGGTGCAACAGGAGCATGCATTTGAACACCTTATAGGACATGCAGCAAGTAGAAGGAAACATCAAGAACAGGAGGGCAATGCATTATATAGTGCCACTATGTTGCTGATAGCCACATACATACTGTGGTGTTAGATGGTGAGGGTATGATGTGGGAGTTAGCGGTGGACAGTTCTGGCAAATGTGGATGTGCAGGGTGTGTACATAATGGTGAGCAATGTATGTGTTCATGTGATGTGTTCTCCTCTTCATATCTTTCAGGAGGGATGTCCCACTGTAGGAATTCACCTTTCTCAGAGGCAGAGACTGATGCCATCATTGATGCCATGAGACTCCATCACCAGATCCTGTTGTCAAGAAGTTGCCATAACCAGCAAGAAGGTGCTGCACTGTGAGCAGGCCTCAGAGCATCGGTTAATCATGTGGGCCACCACGACAGGAGCTATGAGCAGGTGTGACACAGTGTCACTGATATAATACATCATGCATGGCAAAGGGCTTTAGCTGTGGCCAGGGACTGTGCTGGCACCAGTAGAGGGCCTACTATGCAACAACCACTCTCAGCCATAGAGGAGTTTCTGGCAAACCTGGATTCAGCTACCAGCTCACAAAATTGATCACATCATATGTCGTGGAGGTGGGTGGAACAGGTTCCACAGCCAAGGAGAATCCAGGTAAGCCTCCAGTTGTCATCATGTTAATACTGTAGCATTTATAGTGGCAGCCTCTGCATACCTGCACACATATGTCAGGTCAATCTACATTTGTTGGGGGGGGGTTGCAATGCACACATGTGCACACATATTGTGAATGTCAACAATGTGAGTAGTATCACAGTTTGTACTGTACATGTTGATATATGCACATATTATCCTGTACCAATGCCACATTTATGTCTGCTGAGAATACCTCTCCCCCAGAAATCCATAGGTATCTCTGGTGTGGCTGATATCCATCATCCTGTTGCCAGTCAGTGTGGAACTGTTTTCTTATGGCTCATCTATACCCAAGGCATGTTAAGGGCTGCCAGTTTGCCATGAACATAACTGTTAAGCTTAGCCATATTGCAATACATGCATGTTCATTTGTGCAGGGGTGCACTGCTGTGCATTACATTGGTAAACACTATAGCATATTTACAGGTGCTATAACATATTAGAATGTATTTTTGTGAAGGTGTAGGCAGTCTGCTATCAAGGCATGCATTACTATTGTGGAAACAGGTGCACTGTGTTGTAGCTGAAGGTCAATCACATACACTGACATGTCACTTATCTCATAGGTGTATAGTACTAGCAACATTAACTGGTCATAGCTGTACTGTATGTTGTTAATGGCCTGTCTTGTGTGTGTCTGTTGTGGTCTGCTTGTGTGTTGTGTATGGCATCAGTCATAAGGTGTGGTCTATCTAATGCATTTGCGGCACCTCACCTGTATGTGTGTGTGTGTGTGTGTGTGTGTGTGTGTGTGTGTGTGTGTGTGTGTGTGTGTGTGTGTGAGTGAGTGTGTGTGTGTGTGTATCAGCAGACATTATAGTGCAGGAATTAATGTAGTTATGTTGTCTCTCCCTCACAGGTGACCATGGGGGCTGGAGTGTGTCCCCCTCACAACCTGATGTCAGTGTCTTATCAGACACTGATGATGATGGTGACCATAATGAGGCATAGGTGCAGTTGTTGTGGGCTGAATCTGTACCATTGGTTAGCATCCCACTTCCTCCCCCAATGTCCCCCACACAGTCAGTATGCCCACACATACCCAGTCCCCAACTGCCACAGATATTGGGCAATCAGAGGGTGGTGGCATCAAACAGAGGAGTGTGGCAAATATGGCATCTGTGACTGAAGACATTAGCCATAGCCAGACAGCTGGTGAGTTCCCACATAGGCAGATTGAAAGTGGTGCTTGAAGGAGGACTGCTGCTCATCTAGCACCTGTCAGAGGCCTCACAGCACGTGTCACCTGATACATGTTTTGGTCCATCATGGAGGCACAGGCATGTTGTGAATGGTACACCAGATGGATGCTCAGGGTCATGGATGCCACACAGCCTGGCAGGCATGACTCCATCCATGGCATTGGTGATGTCATATGTCATTTTGCTGATGTAGTGGATAGACAGTGAAGTGAGAACTTGTCAGTCCTTAACCGTGCAATATATGTGCTTGAAAATGTGGTGGCAGTAAGGCATTGGACACGTGAATGTAGGTCAACATCAGCTGAGAGTCCACATGGCCATGCACAGTCACACTCCTGTAGTGGCAATACCACCCACACTACCAAAGGGATGGTGCTGCCCACACCACAACATTGCAGGCCATGTGCATGTGGTCCTGGGCAGTCCCATGAGGGACAAAGACCCAGCAGACACTGGTCACTGTCAGCAAGTAGTACCACATCTGGCCCTGGTCATGTTAGTGTCTGTGGCACTCCTGGTGGAACCACTTCCTATGTTCATGGTAGCAGATGGTTAACTGTACATTCTGCCATGCACGGTCCACAGCTGTCCAACATACCCTCATGTAGGGCTGGTACATGGTTTGATTGTGTACATGCACATACTCACAGATCACTGTCTCATGCAGGTCACCACCAGACACACACAGCTCCTCTCCGTGGCCAGCTGACCAGCATCACTTCAGGCACACACACTCAATGTCAACTGTGTGGCACAGCCTAGGCCTTTGGTAACCCAACACCACACCCATGTGAATGTGATGATACCTGTGCCTCATCCATATCATCGATGCAGGGAAATGCTAATATGTGTCTGATCCACAGGGTGAATATAGTACACTTAATGGCAGTTTGTAGTGCAGTAGTGTTATGCCCTGTAAGGTGCTGTCTGCTGGCAATTGTCATGTGTACACATCAAAGTATATGCATCTTTGTACCATGATGCTGTAGTCCTGTTAGTATTGCTGACTGACTGTTGTCTCCCAGACCTTATTCTGTTTCTGTCTCAGGTGTCTGTGTGTCTATGTCATGGTGACCTGCTGCCAATACAGCAGCTCAGGATGGCATAGTGACAATGCAGAAATGTGACATCACCAAGGTATGGCTGTATATGTGCATGGTTACCTAGGTGCGTATGTGTAGAACAGTGTGTGAGGGACAATGGGGCAGACAGCATAATTTAATACCCCTTGACACAGCATGCTACTACTGATACATGCCACCTGGGATTTCTGTAGGATCACAGGTTCACAGGATCATAGAAGGTTAGTAGGGTAATGGCCCTAGGTCCCTTACAAGCCTAGCCATTACTTTATCCCCAACACAATCATCGATCATCACCTGTTACCACTGTCATTGAGGGACACTGATGCAACCCTTAGGAAGGATTTGCGGTTTCCCATCCACTCATCATGGCTGCACTTGATGACAGTCTGCATGGTGATCTGAGTACATGTCTGGTACGTGCATTCCTGAGACAGGGCAGTCTCTGGAAAACAAATCTGCCCCCTCCAGCAGGTTTTGTTGATGTCACATTTCAGATTCAAGCCTGTCATAAATGGGCTGCTGTGGAAGGGCTGGGCATAACATTGCCATTTAGGTGTGCCACAGCCCACCTGTGCACAACCTGTCCAATACCAAGTAGGGCGCTACTGATTCAAGGCTGTCTGCATGGAGCACATGTTGGAGGCAATGGATTACCTTTGTGGGTAATACTATGGCCTTTCCAGTTGCTGCAGATGTCTGGATAGGTGTATATCAAATGGGCCATGGTATTACATTATTGTTGTACTGACTGAGGGCTATACAGCGGTAATGTCCACCTTTTACCTGGATGCACTCCTTTTACTTATGTGGTGAACCGTGCACAAGGTTTTTCTGACCACTGCCACTACTGATGGCTGAATGCAACAGTGTTATCAACCTGAGTACCCAAGTCTCTCAATGCAGGCTGTATATTTATGGGGTTGCCATTGATGTGGGAAATAGTGGGGCCATGTCCTTGCTGTATGGTAGGATGGTACTGTTTTCTACATTCAGCTTGAGACCAGGACCTTGCCACCATTCCATACCCAATGTAAGACCACATTGCAGTATGTTAGCTTCAGTTGGTCAGTCAGTGACAGACAGCACACAACTTACAGTCACCACAGCCTTAGGCAGCATCTCCAAATATGGGTGGTGGCAGTTAGCATTCATGCCTAAATACATGTGGGTCAGTGGGGGCAGCCAATACTTACAGGGCCTCCACATGTCTACATATTACACAGACATAAGCGACATAGAGTAGGGTTGCCACCTTATGAAATGTGCAATCTGGGACACTTCTGTTAGTACTCCAATACTGAAAAGAACAGAAACTTCCCAAAGAAACTCGTGCACGAAAGGATGTAAATTCTTTTCTTTTATTCCACAATCCTATAGCAGTTAAGCGCTTTCAACTGGAACCCAGTCTTCTTCAGAACAGTCAACAAGCACCATAACTTCCTTTTTATACATAAACCAATACAATCATTTTAAAAATTGCGCCAAAACATTTAAAGGTATAGTGCACATTCAGCAGCAATGACCATAAAAAATCAATATTTATAATCTTCCTAGATATTTGAATAAACCCATATCTAGTGTATACAATAATTATACTGTCAAACTATTAAACTATATAAAATATTTATAAAACATTTGTATATTTAAAATTATTTTTAAACATGTATGTAAACTATATATAGTATATAAAAAACTAAAAACTCTATTTCATATTCATACTACTATCAATATTGGAAGACTTGAGACTTTTTAATAAATCAATAAGTATATTACCAATACTATAATAACTCAATGACTTATACTAAGAGAGGATCAAGAAAGGTTTAATACTGATGGACTCGTTTAGTCCTGGGGGTCTAGTAGCGTCTAATAAAATCTGCCATCTGCTTTCCAAGGCAGCCAGTTTCATCTTCCAGTTTCCCCCAAATGTTGAATAACTAATGGTATCTATGATAGCAAACTGAAAAGTGTGCTCTTTACCATATTCATGGATATGTTTAGACAATGCATTCTTCATGTCCTTCCTCTGAATACGGTAAAGGTGTTCATATATACGCTTTTGAAAACTCTTTCAGTCTTGCCTATGTAATACATAGGACAAGTACAACATGTAGCAATATATATCACCCTACTTGTGTTACAATTTCCAGTTCTAGTTCTAATACATGTAGAGTTGAAGTTTTTAAGTCTAATGTATCTGGATTCATTAATAAACTTACACTGTTTACATCTGCCGCATTTTGTTGTACCTTTGTACATATCCTTTGTGGCATTATCATAATTGGCTTTCTCTAATAATCTTTTTAAATTAATGCCTGTCTTATATACAAATTCAGGAGAATTTCCCACATTACGTTCCAAATTCGAACTAACAAGTATATTCCAATGTTGTCGTAATATGTCCTTAATAAAACACGTATGTGGAGTGTAAGTCAAAATACATGCTCGACTAGAATAACTGGATGGCAGCCCTTCATGTTTTTCATTAACTATATATTTACCTAATAAAGGGGGGTACTTCTTACCCCATTCATTACCCACATATTCAATTGTATCCAGGAGCATGTGGTCCGGATATCCACGATTACTAAATAATGTCCTAATGGTATCAAGTTCCGTTCTCATCACAGCTTCTGTCGAAGACATCCTCGCTGCACGGATACACTGCCCCTTTACGATGTTTTTAAAAATGTGTGGAGGATGGTTACTTGTAAAATGTAGGTAATCATTGGAAAAAGTTGGTTTACGGAAAATTCTAGAAGTGAATGTATGTTGGTCAAGACCAACCAAGACGCCCAAATAAGCAATGTCCACAGTACTAGTTTGATGAGTAAATTTTAAAAATGTAGAGGATAGATTGATGAAAGCCATAAATTCTTGTAATTCCTCTATAGAGGCCTTCCACAAAATAAAAATGTCATCCAAAAATCTGGCATAGAATGAGATGTGAGTATAAAATGACTCTTAAATAACACTTCCTCTTCCCATTCCAGCATCACCATGTTGGCAAAGATGGGGGCACACGCACCCATAGCAACACCTTTGTTTGCTTGAAATATTCCCCTTGAAACACAATATAATTGTGATCTAACACCAGTCCCATCATGTCACACAACAACACAACCTTGTCCCAACTAACCCCTGCATGTTTCCTGAGGCTATTTGAGAAATGTTCGATTCCTAGTTCTCTGGGTATACTGGAGAAAAGATCGACCACATCAATGGTGACTAAGATGAGGTCTGGTCTCCAATATTCATGTTGTAATTTGCCCAAAAAACTCCACGAATCTTTCATGATGTGTGGGATATTTCCATAAATGTGTTTTAGTTGATGATCAATCCATTTCCCTATGTTATAAGTCTTGGAATGGGAGCCGGAGATGATGGGTCTGAAGGGTGGTTGCTCCAAGGATTTGTGAAGTTTGGGTATGCCAACAATGGTTGCCAAAATGGGGTGGTCATTCTTCAAAAACATATAAGTGTCATTTGTAATCCTGTTGTCTATTAAATATTCCTCTATAGCCAGATCTATACGATGGTGTCCGATGTTAATCTGATTTAAGGAGACATTTTCGTAAGTGTCTGCCTGATTTAAGATGTCATAAATACAAGACTTGTATGCTTCAACATAAAATACTATGGCCTTTCCAGTTGCTGCAGATGTCTGGATAGGTGTATATCAAATGGGCCATGGTATTACATTATTGTTGTACTGACTGAGGGCTATACAGCGGTAATGTCCACCTTTTACCTGGATGCACTCCTTTTACTTATGTGGTGAACCGTGCACAAGGTTTTTCTGACCACTGCCACTACTGATGGCTGAATGCAACAGTGTTATCAACCTGAGTACCCAAGTCTCTCAATGCAGGCTGTATATTTATGGGGTTGCCATTGATGTGGGAAATAGTGGGGCCATGTCCTTGCTGTATGGTAGGATGGTACTGTTTTCTACATTCAGCTTGAGACCAGGACCTTGCCACCATTCCATACCCAATGTAAGACCACATTGCAGTATGTTAGCTTCAGTTGGTCAGTCAGTGACAGACAGCACACAACTTACAGTCACCACAGCCTTAGGCAGCATCTCCAAATATGGGTGGTGGCAGTTAGCATTCATGCCTAAATACATGTGGGTCAGTGGGGGCAGCCAATACTTACAGGGCCTCCACATGTCTACATATTACACAGACATAAGCGACATAGAGTAGGGTTGCCACCTTATGAAATGTGCAATCTGGGACACTTCTGTTAGTATTATGAGGGTTGGCATGACAAACCATACCTACGGCAAGTGCAATGGATGGGACTTCTCTTGGTCTTCCAATATGACATCTTATTTTTTTCACATTTCCATAGCTTATGTTATTTCTCATAACATTAATGTGTTTTTGATGACAATAACTGTTTTATGCAACTATTACACAACTTTAGGAAATGATGGTGGTCCTACAGTCTTGGAACGTATGTATTGTTTGAGTTGCTTTCACAGGTCACACTTGGCCAAACATGGACTGCAACCTGCAGGTTGGGACAAATGGCAGCCGTATCTCTCACCTGTACAGATTTCTGCAGAATGTCCTGATGTTTGCCACATATTTTTGGTCCATTTTTCATAATGTTGTGCTTTTCTGCAAATTAGTGGCAAGTCATTAAAGAATGAAGTTAGACAGTAATGACAGATATTTTATTTTCAGACTTCATACCCTTCCAAAAATTCATGCTACTGCACAACCTGTTATGCTGTCAACTTTGTATGTTTGTAAGAGCAATAGTTAAAATGTGCCCCTATTATTTGGCTGTTGTCCCACTTCTCTATATGGCTTTATCCAGATATTTTGCTCTAAGGGGTTGAGAGGTGTGATAGTGGGCCTAACACAGCCAGACTGTTGTAATGGGATATACACTCACACACATAATCTCACAAAGTTCCTTGTTTTGGGAAGAGCACCCCTACCTACCAAGGTATAAGCACTATAATACTACATACATATTGTATGCACCATGGATCTTATGTGCCTACTGAGTGTCTAATGGTGGATCTAAGGTGAATGATAGCAGCAGGCCCTGTAAAGTAATCCAATGGGGAGATTAACATGGTGGAACAGGCCCTCAAAATGGTATAACCATTGCACAGACAAGGTAGCCACATTGCTACAAGGGATATGCCTCACTCACACACACTCACTTACAGAGTTGCCAGTTGTGAGATTAGAACCCCTACCTATCTAGTTGTACATACTACAGTGCTATGTAATTATCGCATGCACCATGGAGCTTATGTGCTTGGAGAATGTCTAACGATGCATCTAAGGTGAATGACAGCAACAAGCCCTGTAAAGTAATCCAATGGTAAGGTTAACAGGGTGGAACAGGCCTTACAATACATTGGTATTGCACACACAAAGTCAAGACATACACAACGCTGCAGGAGGATGTAGCTACACACACACCCTGAGCTGCCATTATTGCGATTAGAACCCCTACATATCAAGCTGTATACACTATAATACTACATACTTATCACATGCACCACAGACCTTATGTGTTTGCAGAGTGTCTAACAGTGCATCTAAGTTTGCTGACATTAGCAGGCCCTGTAAAGTAGTCCAATGGGGGGTTCACAGGCATGTACAGGCTTTAAAATGCATTGGCACTGCACATACACAGGCAGGAACTACACACAGCTGCAAGGGGATACATTTGCACACATGCTCACACACTGAGTTGCCATTGCTGGGATTAGAACTACTACTTATCTAGCTGTTTACACTAAAATGCCAAGTAGTTATTGCGTGCGTCCTGGAGCTTACGCTTTTGGATGGTATCTGCTACTGCTGTGGGGGTGGATGACATCATTAGCTTCTGACAGGGAGGTAACTGATGTGGAGGACACCAGTTACAAGGCCATCAAATGAGTGACCACTGCACAGACATAGGACTGTTGGGCATGTGTATTCTGTGTATGTGGAATATATACACAAGCACACACACAAGACGGCTAATGTGAGATTAGAAATCCTAGCTACCTACTGTTACATACTACTGCTTACCATACTATTTGCATACACCACTGGTTACAATTGATGCATGAGGGCTGTAGCACAACAACACACTATGCCTTTCTGGGTCTCTCTCTCTCTCTCTCTCTCTCTCTGTCTTTCTTTCTCCCCTTCTGCCTGCCTCTCTATATATGATATATATATATATATATATATATATATATATATATATATATATATATATACACACACACACACACACACACATATATATATATATATATCCCCAAAACCAAACATATAAAAAAGGAATCACAATAAAATTTTATAAAAACCCAACACAAAGCCCCAATATAAAAATTTTTGGGAAAAAAATAAATTGGCACCTTTAAAAACGGGTAAAAATTTTAATAGAAACTTTGGGAAAAAACTTAATAAAGCTTTTAAGGGTTTTTAACAAATTAAGATTTAAAATGGAAAAAAAGAATAAAAAACATAAAAAGAAATAAAACAGTAACATAAAAGGAATTTAAAAAATTAGGTAAACCAAAAACAGAATTCCTACACAAAGCGCTGAAAACTTCTAAAACAAAGCGCAAAACATGTTAAAAAAAAGGGCCAATTTAAATTCAAAAATATGAGCAAAACAAAAATTAAAAATAAAAAAAAATAAATAATAAAAGGTAAATTCAAAGATTCACCCCATTAAAAACAAATAATCAGACTAAAAAAAAAAAAATTTGAAAAAAGGCAAAAATTATCAACCTGCCAAGAAAAAATTTATAAATTTTCAAAAACCAGTATTATTAAAAAAGGCAGAATGTTTAAAAAATTTAAACCCCTTAATAAAAACATCAAAACCTCAATGCAAAATATATAAACATGTTACAAAAAAAAGTAAAAAAAACCCTAAGAAACAAAAAATAGAAAAACCCTTTAATCCTGATAGGAAAAGGGAACACAAAAACGAAAATAAAAAAACCAAACCCAAAAAGGTACTAAACAAAGAAGGCCACCCCAAAAACCCAAAACGGCACGTAAACAAAAACCAACAACCAGAACAACGGAAAAACAAAAAAAAACAATTAAAATATATATAAAAATCGGGAAAAAACAAAAAACAAAGAGGGACAAAAAATTTGCAAAGGCCCAATAAAATGAGCCCCACGGGATCTCAACAAATTGCCAAAATGGTTGAAATAAATGAAATCCCTAATAAAGGCAAAAAGAAACACAAGGTCAAGAAAAAAATAAAAAACAAAATATATGTAATAAAAAATAAAAAACGCAAAAAAAATAAATTTCAAAAAATAAATTATAAACCAAAATTATGTATACAAAAAGAAAAAAACAAAAATGTAAGGACAAAATTTAGGGTTAGAACAAACGGTTAAAAAGGGGAATGATAAAATTATAAAGCACTATACATAAAACAATTAATAAAAAATGAAAAAAGGGAGTAAAATTTAATAAAACCCTTCAAACACTTTAACAAAACAACAAAATTAAAAATTACGGAAGACTAAAAACAAGAAAAATAAATGCATGAAATGGAACCAAAAAAACCATGGGAAAAAAAACCAATGAAGTAAATCAGAAAAGAATGAAAATAAAGAAAAAAATTAACATTTCCCAATTAAACTGTTAACAGAAATGGTTAACCGGGAAATAATGGTTTCCAGGGTAAAATCTTACCCTGAGCCAATTGGTCTTTCCCCCTTTAAAATTTTTCCTATTAAAATCTTAATCAATTTAAATTCCAAAGGTTTTAACCAACTGTTTCCTTTTTTCATAAAATTTTAACATAAAGTCTTTTTTCCCCAATTTTAACCCCAAATCCGCAAAATAGTAAAAATTTAACCTGTAAACCTGGGTAAACAAAAAAAAGAACATGGGGAAAAATAATTATAATTTGGATATGACAGGGCCACGGGAAGTGTAACCATTGGAAAGTTTTTGGGATCCGCTCTATAAAAAGGTTTTTCAAATTTCACAGGCCCTTTTGGAATTGGATACCCACAATTTCTTAAAGGTTCCCAAATTCCAATTTCTTGTATTTTTTATGAATCACCGATATCTGGTGAATAAGTGAGTACGGCCCATGGTTACCAAAAGCAAAAAAGGGATTGGCCTGCCCCCCTTTTTGGGTTTAACCAAAAATTTCCTGAAGCCCCTGTTTCATTCCATTAGTTTGGGGTCCCCCTTTCTTTAATGGGTATAGTCGAGGCCAACCTTTCATCATTAAATCCTAATTTAAAAATTTGGTAAAAAATTTTAAAAAACCTGGGATCCCTTTTACCAGCAAAATTTTCATGGATTCCTTTTTAAACGTAACTATTATTGCCAGTAAATTGTTTAACAAAAATGTCGAAGGGGAAATATCCTGTGAACCCAAGCATCCTTCTAGGGCAGAAATGAAGCTGAGGCAGTCTGCTTCAGTTCCTTCCCACAAAAAGGCGTCATCAACGAACCTTTTATACATTTTGACATTTTTGTAATCAGGATGTTTAAAAGATGTAACAATTCCCAGTGATGGACCACAAGGTTGGCATAACTGTTTGCACAGGAGTGCCCATGGCAACTCCCATTTTGAAGGAACAACTGATCCTGGAATATAAATATGTTGTTCTCTAATATCATCTCTAGCAGGCAATTTATCAAAATCTGCCTGCTATTGCTGTAACTAGAATTGCTAACCATGATCTCTCTGATGGCCAACATCCCTAAATCATTGGGAATACTCGTAAAAGATACTTGACATTCATGGTAACTAGCAACATATTTGTTCTACTTCTATCCAGCTCAAACCCTTTAAGAAATTCAACTAACTGATATGAGTCCTTCAAGATGACAGGAATATCATCCACTAAGGCTAAACCCTTCCAAAAGGAAAAATGGAGGAACCCCTTCACCAGCAACAAGGGTCGGGTACGGGTTTAACCCCTTGGATTTTGGGGACCCTAAAGGGAGAGAAAATTTTCAAAATTTTAAGAGTTCACAGGATCTGTCCACACATTAAGAGGTGAAAGTTTTAATTAACCTTCACAACTCTATTCCTCTAGTGTCCTCATATACTTTGCCCTTAAATATACTTTGGCAATGTACTAAAAGGGGTTCAAAACCACTGCTCCCCTTTTCCTTGTTTGACAAAAATTTTTTTACTTAAGGGAAAAATGGACCCCCCTTTGCTAATTTAAAAGTTGATCTCTTTTATTTGTTTAAAAAACAAAAAAATCCTCTCACACATTTTCTAAAACTCTCAACTTTGGAACATAGGTGTAAATCTCTTGGTTTAAAAACTTTTACAGTATTAGTCCAACACCTTTTCTTTAAAGAAGACTTTAAGAGCCATTAAAAAACTCTAAATCTTTTGGGGCATTTAAAATTGACTGAGGGAATAAAAACCCTTCTCTAGAAGGCATGTCTGGAAAGACAATATAAAGATATGTTGTGGAAAGGGAAAAAATTTTTGTATTTGGGCATGTCGAAAACCAGTTTTTCTCCTTTTTTGGAAAATTTTCAAACCCCCTTTTTTCCTTGGCCTTCTCTTACCGGCCCCCTCTTCCTTTATCGGTAAAAATGGTTCCTGGGAAGGGCCTTTGGGGCCACCTTGTAAAAATTTGGCTGCCTGCTGGTTAGGGGGTGTTGTAATATCCCCCACCAGTTGTCGTGGTAAAAAACGGGCCCCGGTGTAGAATTAATGTTTTTCTGAAGGAGGGCTGTAAAAAACAAGGTAGTTGGAACGGCTGTAGATATCGGAAGGACCAGTTGTGGAAAACCCCCTTTGTTGTGGTTGGAGGTCTTTTTGGGCCAAAAAAACCCATTAGAAAATCATCATCTCTGGTTTTTTTGTTTTTTTTGAGCCTACATAGGATTGTCCCCCAAAGGGATCAACCCCCTTGAATGTTTCTTAAAGCATTAATAATTACTGATTGGGGTAACTTGTTCCTGAGCTCAACTCCAGTGGTGAAAAATTTCTAAGTAAATAATAAGCTGAAACCTTGTATGTTAAGGTCCTGCCTTTCCTTAACAACGGGGGTTTGGGGCCATTGAAGGCAGCAAAACGCGCACCCTAGGCACTATCTTAAATTTAAACTGTTGGCACCTTTGCCGGCTAATCGCATATATAAACCTTTAAATTAAACAGTCTATTGAATTCAGAAACCCCATTTTGGGTGGTTCACTCTTGGTTGTTAACCCAAGAAAAAAATTTTTTCAGTGCTTGAGGGCCCGAAAGAATTCATCCTGTTTCCGGAACCAATAAGTTCAAATTTTTTTTTGTCAAAACAGCAAAAAAAAAAAGTCAACAAGACAAGAAAAAGGGTAAATGAAAACACAAAAACAGGAACACACCAAATCCACTGAACCCCAGAGACCAATGAAAACTTCTTTAATGAAAAGGAACAACCCAAAACCACTTCTTCAGGTTAATAAAACATGAAATTGAAGCCTTTAACAAAATTTTTGGGTCAAAATGGCTAATCAGAAATAATTAATAATTATAGCCCCTAACATTTAAAGGGGTTCATTAAAAAATTTAAAGATTAAACATAAAAAAGAGAATAAAAACATTAAGGAAAATAAAAATTAACATAAAATGCAAATTAAAACAATTTACACCAAAAAAGCAAACTTCGTAAGCTGACATGCAAGCCGCTGAAAACAATTGCTTAAAACAAAAGCAAGTTCGGTAAAAATCAAAATAGGTCTTTAAAAAAAACAAAAGAACCACAAAACATTAAAAAATACTTTAAAAAAATAAAATAGATAATATCCCTAGAGGTAAAACCCCAAAGATTCATCAGCCCCTTATCATGGGCAATAATCAGAGCTAATAAAAAAAAAGATATATTTGATCAGAAGGGAAAGTATTATCAAACTTCCTACAAAAATCCATGTAATAAATATTGTAAGAAACGGAAATGTTTTTTAATTTGGTAGAAATGCCGGTTAATAAAACCCTTAATTTCCCTAAAAAACATTATAGAACCTACTAATGCAAAAATCCTAGTTAAAACATAGTTGACTTACAAAAAGGTAAAAAAAACTCAAAACCAAAAGAAATAAAATTATTTTAGAGAAAGGAAAGCCATCGAAAAAACAACGAAAAGGCCCTAAAACACCCTTTCCAAAAACGTCGGACTAAACAAAGAAAACCACCTTCATCATAACCATCTGATAACCACTAAAACCGGAAAAAAAACCAGAACCAACTGAAAAATCAAATAAGTTTGATAAAATAGAAAAAATAATAAAGCATCAGAGGAGGGGAATGCAAAACATATTTGCCTATAAAGATGGTACAAAAAAAGGGAGCTAAGCCCCAATAAGATTCCCACATAATTTGCATAAAAGGGAGGAAATATTGTAAATAAGAACACCATAAAAAAAAAAAAGAGAAAAATGATTAAAAAAATATTTTAAAGGAATAAAAAAAAAAGATCAAGATAAAACAACTAATTAACGAACAAAATTTGTTATACAAAAACAAGAGTTATTAACAACAGCAGTTAAAAATAAAAGAAAGGAAAATATAAGGGAACAATAGGGAAGGCTTGAAGTGAGAAGGTTTATAAACAGTTAAAATTGGACCCTAAATTCCAAACCTTAATAAATTATTTAAATTTATTAAATTAAAAGTAAGTCAACCATAGAAATCACCAAAAACCTAAAACATAAAAATTAAAAAGAAATGAAAAATTTAGGAAAAAAATTAAAAAAAGGAAAAGGATGAACATGCGGACACAAAAATTGAAAGGGAAAGGGAAAAACCAAGATATAAAAAAGACAGAAAATTAAACAAGTCCCAATAAATTTGATCCTTTTAAAACGGGTTTTAACTGGAAAATTGGGTTTCCGGATGTAAATGTGCTTAAGGAAAACCAACTTGCCCTGCCCTGTAATTTTCCCTTCCTAAAAATTAAATTCCAAAACCATAAATTAACTTTTCAAATTAGGCGTTTTCCAGGCCTACTTATTATTTTTAATTATAAAGGTTGTACCCTACCAATTTTTTGAACCTATAAAAGCCTACAGAACCCTTTAAAATAAAAAAAATTTATTAATTGAAACCTGTTAACAAAGAACCAATGGTGGAAAAACAAAAGGACCTTGGCCGTGAAAGTTGGCCCTTTAAATATTTTTGCTAAATACACGGCCCCAATTTGGTGCCCCTTTTGACAATCCGAATTTTAATGGTTTTTGGCAACCAATCCATATTGGCCTAGGTGTTTTGGTACAAAAACACCCTTGGTTCCAAGTTGAGGTTACCTTCAGCTTTTTAAACCAAAATTCTAAGATCCTCTTTTTCTATTAGTTTAGAGGATACCTTTTTCAAAACCTATTTGACCAAGCCAATATTAAATTCAATTCTTCTATATAATTGGTAAAATATCCCAAAAAAGGGGGTAAATTTAACCGGAAAAGATTTCCATGGCTTTTAAGTAATTTTATTGGCAGAAATTTTGGAAAAAAATTTTCGAACGGGGAAATTCTCTGGAATAAAAGGGCCTTTGCAAAATAAAGGAGTCCTTCCCTTAACAAAAGGACTTCAAAACTTTTAAATTTAATTTTTAAGGAAAAAGGGAAAATTCCAGAGGGCCCAATTGCATACGTTTGAAAAGGGCCCCCATTTTAAGGAAATCCAATAAAAATTTTGTTTTAAACCCCATCTTGGGAATTTTCAAAATTTTCCTGGGGAAAAAATTAACCATTTCTCACCAACTTAATATTGGAAACAAAATTTTCGACACCAGGTAACACCAAAATTTTTCCTTCTATAGAAACCTTTAAGAAATCAACTAACTAAAACCCCCCAAAAGGAAAGTCCCCTTGGCCCAAAAAGGGAGGGAGGTAATCCATTCAAAAATGGGTGCAGGACGGGGCCCCTTAGGTTTGGAACCTTAATGAGGCAGAGGGAATTCAATTAAAAAGTTAAGATTACTGTCTGCCCAAAATTGGGGTGAATTTAACCTTTAAATCTACTCCTTTTTAGCTTATTTTAATTCCATATCCTAAAATTTCCCCCCGGGGTAAAAAATTTCCTTTGCACTTTCTATATTTTTAATTTAAAAAAAACCCTCTCACTTTGTAACTTAATAAAAGTTGCACCTTCTTTTTTTTAAAAAACTAAAATTCCACACTTTTTAAAATTTCTTGGAAAATTTAAATTAACTTTTGTCAAATTTTACTTTAAACAACTTCTTTTTTAAAGAATTTAAAAGCAACATTAAAAAACTTTTAAGTTAAGGATCACTTAAATGAGACTGTGGGGAATAAGTTATCTTTTTGGGTCTGGAAAGAAAATTTTATTTGTTGGGGGGAGTCTTGTTTTGGGGGGATTTGCTTTTCTTTTCCTTTTGTTTGGTTTTCCGCCCCTTTTTTTCCCTTTGGGGCCTGTTGCGGCCCCGGCTCTGAGGCGGTAAAATGTCAAAAGGTCCTCGGTTAGCACCTGTGTCAAAAATTTTGGCCCGGGGGGGGTTTGAAAAAAACCCCCAAATTGGTTGGTAAAAAAGAAGGCCTGAAATAATATTATTTGGGAGGGGTTTGCAAAACAAGGTTCTTTGGAACCTTGGAATCCTGGGAAATTGTTCCCAATTTTCATTTGGATTTCCGGGGCCAAAAAAATTCCTTAAAATTTGTTTTTCATTTTTTTTTTTCTTTGAGTCCTTTAGTTTTCCCAAAAAATAATCTCCTATTAAGTTTTTTAACTTAAAATTCCGTTTAAAATAGGTATTTCTTAAGCTGAAAATATTCAGCTAATTTTTAAAAATGTTTTAAGGCGCCATCCAAAAGGGGGGCTGTTATCTTGAAGAAAAACCCTCCCTTCAATTTAAAATGAAAAATGCCTAGGTGCACCTCGGGTCCTCTCGGGAAAAAATTTTAATTTTAAATTTTAAATTCAGTAATTACCCCCCTTGGGCCTTGGTCTGGTTGTTCCAGGCCAAAAAAAGAATTTTTTTGAAACCCCAAAAATACATCATTTTCCTGGGCGGAAACAACAAAATGAACCCCAAAATTGTTTCATCATAACAGCACAACAGCAAAATAAAAAAAGGTCCAACAACTGTAGCAAGAGAACAGAGGCTCCAAGTGGAAAACACAAGAAACAGGAACACACCAAATCCACTGGATACACCACACAGAGGAATCCACAATGTAGAAAACTTCTTTAATGAAGAACTGGAACACACAAAGCTCTTACGCATAGTAACACTATGCTTCTTCAGGTGTAATAAAACATGAAATTGAGCAGCCTTTTATACAAAAGCTCTTGGTGCTCAAAACTGGCTAATCAGAACACTAATTGAATAATTATAGCATTCAAGCTAAGCTAGTTTAAAGGGGTATCATTAACAAATTCAAAGATGTTAAACATAGACAAAAAGAGAATAGAAAACATATGAAAGAGCATGAATAAAACAGTTAACATAAAATGCCAAAGCGCTTTAAAACAATTATGCTGTCACACCAAAACAGCAACTTCTGGCCTAAGCTGACAGTGCAAGCCTGCTGAAAACTCAGAGTTGCTTATAAAACAAAGCAGCAAGTGTCAGTGATCAAATACATAATATGGTCCATATTTCAAAAAGTTCACAAAATATGAGCAAAAGAACCACAAATACATTAATAAAATACTTTAATAAAAAATAAAATAGATAATATCCCTAGAGGTAGAATCGCTCAACAGAGTTCATCGTGAGCCCCTTATCATAGAGCAAATAATCAGAGCTAATGCATCAAAAACACCAGATGATCATATTGTTGTATCAGTAAGGGCAAATAGTATTATCAAACTCTGCCTAGCAGAAATATCCATGTAATAAATATTGTCAAGAAACGGCAGTGTAGTGTCATTAATGAATAGTGCAGAACATGCCGGTTAATAAAATCAGCTTAATATCGCCTTCTCAATGAAAAACATCTATAGAACCTACTAATGCACAAAATCCTAGACCTATATAACATAGTTGACTTACACAAAAGGTAAGTAATAAAACTCACCAGTAACGGCAACAATGAAAATAGGAATAAAACCGTTGTAGCATCCTGTATGCACGGAAAGCCATATGGCGACAGTCAAAACAACGAAAACTGGTCCGACAGTAAAAAACATCCTATAACCAACAGCAACTGTCGGACTAAACAAAGAAGGACACACCTTCATCATAACCATCTGATCAACGGCTTTACGTAAAACCAGGAAAACCAACAACCAGAACCAACTGAAAAATCAAATACTGAGTATTGATACAAGTATATGAAAATATATAATAAAGCATCAGAGGATCTGGCGGAATGCAAAACACTATTTGCCACTATAAAGATGTGCACTCCTTTTCTACAAACTAAATTATATATAAAATATAAAATGTATATGCGCTCTCTCTCTATATATATATATATATATATATATATATATATATATATATATATATATATATATATGTCTATATTAAACCAAACAGATCCAGATATATCTTCTATGTGCCACATGTAAGAATAGGGAGAGACAGTTTAGGTATACATAGCTCTCTGCATGCACAGAGATATATGGACATCACAGTTCTATAATCAAATGTGGGTTCAGACATGGACTGAAATTACCAAAGAGTAGGAGCATGCCCAGTATGACCATCATTAATTGCAATGGGACTGCAGGCCAGAGCTGCCTGTACTCCAGTCCAGGATTTTTTGTGCTATAGTCAATTGTTTGCTGGACCTGATGGAGCAGTCCAGCACCTCCCTGATATATTGCCTGAGGGATTTCATGGCTGTGTGCTCTCTGTAATATCTGACCATATGTAGGATGTGTACAGCATGTTTTGGACTGAACGAGTTTTGCATAATATGTCTGGTACAGTTTGTATAGCACTGTGATTTATTGATACATCAGTGGTAGATCATTATAGATAGATGTGAGGAAATGCTGACAAACGTTTTGGTTATTGACTCCATACACTGTAGGGAACCTATGCTACTACACAAACTGTTGTATTCTGCATTTTATACATTATTCTGACCAGTAGTTCATCCTTCCCCTTATATGTGGAGTTTGTCTTGCCCTGCTCCAGTTCCTGGCTTTGTCCACAGTTGCTGCTCTATGTAGATGTAGGCATGCTGTAACTGATGTAAGGGATGTAACACCACACACAGGGTTATGGACTTCGCATCTCTGACTGTACCTGTTTTGAAGGTTGTCCAGCATAGTGCCCCATACATCTGCTCTGCTCCTTAGACATTTTGTCTTGTACTGTTATTATAGGACTACATGTTGCCCATACCTCTCATACTCTTACAACCATTAATGTGGATGGGGCCATATATAACAATGGGGCATAAGCCCAAACATGGGAACAGGAACTGCAAATGTTATGACAAACAGAACAGATATATGAGCCATAAATGTGGACATTCTGTTAAACTCTGTATATTTGTGGGGTATCGTTGGTGCCCACTGATTTGTTGTAAGTACTGACACAGTTACGTGACAACCTTTATATCCTGCTGCTACACTGACTTGTTACAACCTGCTGTTCTACTAGCCACTGTCTAGGTTCCTGAGGGCTACATACTGTCCATATCCATGCCCCCCTGTCCCTCCATTGTGTCTGTCTTTGTCCAGCTTTCTTGTAGTAAAAAATACTGACATATGGACAGTCTGTAGAACTCCTTCCATAGCTGTAGCTCACATGCAAAACTGTAGTTGCAGCCAGTCTTGAACCATGTACCCCATCAACCATGTTAATGCACTTACCCATTAAGCCACAGCAGCCACCAAACAGTGCAGTTTACTTCCTGATACTATCAACCACAGACAAACACAGCACTTTGACCCCTGCATATTGGGGAAATGGTACATGTTACCAGGTTGATTAGGACAGCCCAGTGATTGTGTGGTATGTTGCTATTACCTTGCAAACATACTGTAACTGCAGTTGCATGGGTACATGGATGTGTTGGGGCTTGGGGACTCTAGCATTGAGAGACAAGCATCTGTCCTGTGACCTCGCTGTATATCATTCCCTCACATAGTGCATTGGGTTTTGCTGGCTTAGGGCCTACTGGATATTAAGGGTAGGGTAGCATTGGACGGAGAGGTCATGTTGTCTACAGCTATCCCAGTAGCCAACTCTATCACCTTGCATACATGTAGCAGGTCCATATATATGCTACCACAGTCTACTACCCCATTAATTTCTTGTAAAGAAGAGTGACATACCTTGTGCCATCAGCGATTGAGATAACAGTGCTTCAGGACTGTCTCTGTTACATGCCATACACAGTCAACACATGGTAAGGTACATGTTGTGTGGTGTGGCTGGCATTCTTTTTACTATGTATGTGAGTCGGAGTGAGGTGTCAGTCCCTAGGTCCCTAGGTTGTCAGTGCATGTGCTATGCATTGCCTCTTTGCCAAGTCCAGAGCATACTGGGCATGCCTACATCTGCCTACAGGGATAGGCTCATGGGTTCCTCCTGCGAGTCCTCCTGTGGCTGTGGAGACCTTGGCACTAGTGGGGGGCTGTGTGTCCCTTCCTTGTGATGTTCCTGCAGCAACTGTTTCTGCAGGATCATATTGTGTAGCATGGCACATAGTGTGAACATGTGTGCACATGTAGCTGGAGAGTACTGCAGGGCTCCAGCAGATATATCAAGGCAGTGGAACCATGACTTTAGCAGCCCAAACACACACTCTATGATGTTCCTAATTTCTGCATGTGCTTCATTATTGCATTCTTCAGTAGGTGTGTGTGTGTGCATTTCTGATGGGTGTCATTATCCACGGTTCTAGTGCATAGCCAGAATCCCCCAGTAGATGGCCTTATGGGATGTGCTCCTTGGCAAACATCTGGTACAGCTGTGAGGCATGACAGATGTGGGAGTTGTGATAGCTGCCAGGGCTATCAGCACACACATTCATGATAATGCCCTGGGCATTGCATATGACCCAACAGTTGAAGGAGTGATACCCCTTGCAGTTGATGTAGATGCTACCCTCTTCAACAGGTGGTGCTTTGATGTGCACATGAGTGCAGTCTATGGCATCCAGTACCTCAGGGTAGTCTGCTACATGGTGGAAGAGATGCATATTGCTGATCCTCTCCTCAGGGGTATGGAGTAAATAAATGCGCTCACTGGCATGTGCTTGCATGATGTCCAGGAACTGGTGGAGTACCCTGGATGCAGATGCCTGTGGGATCACTATTATATCCCAGATGGTCTTTGAAAAATAGCTGTACCTACAATTCTAAGGGCTACTCATTCCTTTGGTAAAACTAGGATGGCTCTGGGTTTGAGTTGAGGGCAGCAGAGCACAGTGAGTTCTTCCAGTATGTCCCTGTCCACCCTGTAGTGCTCTACAATTTCCAGCTCATGTAGGCCCTGGAAGGTCATCCTGTGCCTGAACACTCTTCTCCTTCTCAGTCTAGGACTATTGTCAGCATCATCATCTTCACTGACTTCAGCCTTAAGCACATAGAGGTATAGCTGAGCATCAGCAGCCCTTAGCATTTCATCAGTTAAAATTCCCAAGTGTGTACTCCAATGGTGCAGCCTATGTGGGAAAATCAGAGTGTAGGGTGCATGCATACTTTATAGTGGTGTGATGCAGTTGCAGCCTGTGTGATTGGCTCAATATGCTGCATTCCACCTGATAGGTATAGCATTGGGGATTTGAATGGGCCACTGTCTGTTGAATAGGGCTTAGCAGTCATTTCTACCTGATTGGCTTTCCCAGGCAATTTTTATTTTTTTTTTCCCTATTTCTTTCACTGACTGCAAAGCAGTGCAGGGTGCAGTGCAAACTCGTGGAGCTAGTGTAAACAATGCTCAGCAGTTTTGACACTCCCACAACCCTGACCACGCCCAGTTTTTCTTAAACTTGCTAAAGCATGCTCAGCAGCATCGGATACACCCTGTTTAGCTCTGCTTAGCTGAGCACAAACAGGCGCTGTTAAGCTCCAATCCACTTTAACATACTGTGACACACCCTTTTGTGATATCAGCTACCTACACCAATATGGTTCTACCATGGTTTGTACTTCCAGACACAGTGGTCCTTTTTGCTACTCAATAACCCTGGCTCATTTACGTGCATCTAATTGCGTATTCCCTGGACACTTCACTACACTGTAACCTTGCACTGTATGACTCTGCCTACTGGGCACCATAATGCAATACTTTTGCAAGTGTCTAACTTTCATTTTATAAACTTTGTATTTCTTTATTTATTTTTTTCCATGACAGCATGACAGCATGTTTGCATGCTGCTGCTCACCAATTAAAAGTGATATATATATATATATCTATATATATATATATATATATATATATATAGATATATTTAAAAAAGTGTACTTTTTATTATATTGCATCAGTTTTTGGAATTACTGGCCATAGTTTTGGCCATTTGCATGCCTATTGTGCACTATTCCCCTTTTTAGGGGCTTTTACAGCCCCTGTTTAAATTTTACAGTCCAGTACATGGTTTCTAACCGTGTACATTTCCTACATTTCCTACACTGACACGGCACCTACATGGGTGGCTTTCTGCTTGATGAATCATAAATCAACCTCATTTGCATTGTTTTTACCAGCTTATGAGGTGATTTGTATTCTGCAGGCACCTTTGTGCCCGCATGTTCGTGCATGCCCCTCAGCCATATTTCCAGGGTCACTCAGTGGCCATTTTCCATGTTCGGACTACAACACTATTTCTACATGACGAATCACTCGGTGTAGGGTTTATTGAATTCCATGCCATATCTTTATCTTTGAAATGAATCTCTTGCAAGAATATAATGTCTTCTGTATTTAATTTTAGATATCTCATTAATGATTTCCTATTGTTGCCATTATTTAGATAATAGATTAAAACTATCCATACTTTGAATTTAAAAGCTTTATTTTAAAAGTTAATATGGAAAATATATCCACCATATTAAATTAATTATATATAAGAATCTACTGTAGTCCTCTGACACTATCTTGACATTCCAGATTTTTGAATTTTTCTTTTCTACAAACTAAATTACTAAAATTCAAAAATAAAAACTAAGACAAGCCTACAACTATAACTGTATATCCAGCTATCCTCAACCCCTTTTTCCCATTTTGCACATGGGCTGAGGTGTCACTTCAACAGTGACAATCATCTCAAACTAAGGTTCACAGCACTGAGTGGCTAGCCCTGCCATGGGAGTTCATCCATACCACTCACTCACATGCACACTTGAACCTATGGCCAATTTAAAGTGTCATACAGTATATAATACTAATAAAACACAGCCTACCACAGATACCAAATTCCTAGTCTGTCTACTGAACAGTAAAACAACTAAACTCTCATTCTATCTATCTAGCAGCACCTAAAAACTCACCAAAATGCTAGCTCAAAGCTACACTGACTTACTAATAAGTAATATGATATTATGTATAGATTAAAATAATAACAGACTATTCATTTAGTCATATAGTTTACAATTTTGTACTATTCTCCAATAATAATCCTCTTCTATTAATCATAGACATTAAATAATCTAACAAATAATATGCTACGTACCAATTTATATAATAGTAGTATAAATTACCTATTTAATATTTATCAGTAATATGCTCTTATTATAACCAGATTTTTAAATAAATAAATAAGTATAATAGAGTGGAACCTGAAGAGATAAAGACATCTGTTAACTTACAGGTCACAGGTAATCTTATCATACTAAACTATAACACAAAAGAGAGATTAATGTACATATACATGTCAAATGACACACGCATATTATATAGTGCTAACAAAAGCTCTGAATTAGTTTTTAAAGTACAAGTGGCTATTTTCAAATTTCTGTAATATTCTTAACACACCACATATCAAAATATTTTAAAAAGCATTAGCTTATTAAACTACTTCATAAAATATGCACATTACTGAGGTTGAGGAGAATGGCTTACTATTTCTATGGAGTCAAAAAAGCAATCTATATTATATTCAAAACTTACAAAGTGTTAATTTAAATTGCAATCTCCTTTCCCAGATTCAAACATTAACAAATCCACTTTACTTTTTATCAAAATGAATGTACTGATTTAGCAATAAAACACTCACATTTTAAATTTGACTTAAATGAAAAGGAGTTATTTCAAGTAGTCTTCGTGAATCTAATATCATTCAACGTGTGAAAACTTCAAAGTTCATGACCAAGCTTCAAATTTCAGTTTTCATATTATTTTGAAATACTTTATATGATATTCTATATGATTTCCTATGTAAAGTATATGAGATCTTGTACATTCACATTTCTGTTATATGCATGTATATGCAATAGACAGCTTTCTTAAAAGCAGTTTGTTATTTAAATATATGTCTGTCTTAATTTCTCACTAGTATTCTACCTTATTCTATATATTTTAAATTTCTAAAATCTTCCATTAAAGAGCTATTTAATCTTCCGTTCTCTAGTAAATATTATAGCATGTGTACATATTTCTTAATTTACCGATACTACTGTTTTATTAACCTTACATAGTAGATAATGCATTCCTTATGTATATGCATATTCATAACATGTCTACTCTTATTCATTTCAATATTACTAGCAATTTTGACTATATATAAAATAATTCCTGCTTATTTAATTTGAATAAGTGTGTTTAGCCACTCTGAACTGCTGTTCTGATCTATGCTTTACATGTTGATATCAGGATCTGGCCACAACATTTGAAAATGACAACTCACAGCACACAGCAGCTGCTAATTTCCTTTGTAAATTTCTCATTCTTCTTAGTTCTTTAAGCTGTTCTAAAAAGTAACAAACATCTAACTTTACTTCCTTTAGTTACTATGTAAAGTTAATATATATATATATATATATATATATATATATATATATATATATATATATATGAAGGGAGAGAGAGAGAGAGTTAAAGTTAATAACACTGCAACATAAGCTGTTAATTTATTAAATGTTAGCAAATGATATTTTACAACATTACTATATATTTTATATATAATGTTATATGTATATGTATATATATATATATATATATATATATATATATATATATGTATATATATATATATATATATATATATTATAACATTATTATAGTTTTAATCTTTCCAATTCATGTCTAAGAAAGAAAAAAGGTGTTATTTTAAGTAGTGTTTTCACATATATACTTGAGAAAAAAATAGAATGTTCTTTTTCTTCTATCACAGACATTAGTGGTGGACTTTGACCTAGATTTTCTTTAGCACAGCTCAAGGTGGGAAAATGTAGTAGATGGCATCAGCAGACCATGTGTGAGACAATAGGTTGGGAGGGCTGTATGAAATGGATGTGTAGGCTTGTGCAAGTATCAAAATACTGGCAATCCATGCCCTTGGAGAAGTAATTGCAGGATACCATATCTACTCTGCTGACTAGATACTTTATTTATTTTTTTATTTTTTATTTATTTAACATTTGTTGACCGGGAATGTCCGACTAGGTTCCACAGAGCCTGTTTTCAGCGGAGGCCCGGGGAGAAATGCTCCAGATGCATGTCTTTGGAATGTGGGAGGAAACCGGAGTACCCGGAGGAAACCCACGCAAACACAGGGAGAACATGCAAACTCCACACAGAAGGCACCCCAGCTGAGAATCGAACTGGAGAACCTCTTGCTGTGAGGCAACAATGTTAACCACTGCACCACTGTGCCGCCCAACACACACACACACACACACACACACACACACACACACACACACACACACACACACACACACACACACACACACACACACACACACACACACACACACACACACACACAGTCGACCGCAGTGAAAACTGAACCCCACATATCTAAGTGCACAGACTACAGAACACAGTACTTAACACAAGTGCCATGCCATAAGTCTGATCGATACAAGAGTGCAGGTGCACTTATAGTAGATGGCATCAGCAGGCCATATGGTGCACAACAGCTTGAAAGGCCTGCCTAAGCACATAGCTTCATAGCATTATATGAGGCTAGCAGCCTAATAGCATTAATAGCACTAGGATGTATAAAAGCCTAGCTGTGTAGCAACACAAGTATCCTTATTGAGCATAGTTGGATGCTTGAGTTTAGCAAAGTGAGGCTGTAAGCACCACCAACTGATCCTGTCCATGATGGAGCACACATTATTATTTATTACACTTTGTAGTGTGGTTGATATATATATATATATATATATATATATATATATATATATATATATATATATATATATATACATATATATATATGTGTGTGTGTGTGTGTGTGTGAGTGTGTGCTGAAAAATTACTGAGACCCCAGTGTTGTAGTGCTTGATGGTGTGGAGGGGGGCAGCATATATATGCATTGTAAATATATGATGTATAATTAGATTGCACCCTTGGTTTTTATGTTTCCACATGTAGTTTTATGTCAGACAAAGAAAATGGAGAATGTTGTTGTGTCTTCTGGCTTTTCCCGGTTAGGGGTCACTGCAGCGGAACTCCGGTCCACTAATGATTGGTAGTTGATTTTTACGTGCCTAGTTACCAGCCCTGATATACAACCTTCAATGAAGGTACGCCCATTCACACATGTCTCCACGCAGAAGACGCTCTAGCTGAGAATCGAACTGGACAGCATCTTACTGTGAGGTGACAACGCTACCGCAGCACCATAAACACCAATAATGAAGCACGATGTATACAGTCCTATTGTAGAGTGAGCAGCTGGTTTGCACAATGGTAAACAAAGTGTACACATATGCAAGATACAACTGTTTGTGCATAGGTAAGCAGTGCACAAATGTGAGCCGAATTGCAAATGTCTGATAGTTCCATCTGTAATCCAGCCCTGGTTTTTGCAATGCCCAAGTGCATTAATTGAATATATCCAGTTATACTTTATGACTGTCTGCTGCCTAGGTGGTCTGGTTTTTGCTGTTTTCTCAATGCAATACTTCACGCAAAACAAATAAGCACAGCCAAACCTGTAATGCATTTGATGCCTGGTAAAAATAATAGGAATACAAAACTGAAAATAAAGGAGAAATACATGAAATGAGGAAAACCAAAGTATGACATACACAGTAAAACATGATAGTACACATGACATATTTCTACATAGCACAGGATTTGAACAGCCACACCAATGCATCTTCAGAAAACAGGATTGATGCTTTATTCCTCTTTACCACAGAAACAGCTTTGCAGCAAAGGACTGAAGTCATTCTTCACACAATCAATTGCAACAGAATATACACTGCTATCAAACAATCAGTTGTTATTTGTACATTTAATTATCATTATTATATCTGGACATAGTGCACTTACTGAGCCTGCAACCTGCTATGATTATGCTTGCAAATAATATACAGCTGTGTCTTACATTTCTGTATTTCTTAATAATTCATCACTTATCTGACCAGTAGTGTGAGACATGCAGTGTCTAAGCCATTCAATATTCTTGGTCTTAAATTGTGTTAGGATATTAACTCAGGGAATAATATGATATGCAGTTGCCAACAACTGAAGGATAGATTGGATGGCATACACAACCATATACTGTTCTTTTGGGGGTAGCACAGGTGAGTTACTGTTATGGCACAAATAAGTGTACACTGATCTTTTGGTGGAGGGAATAAGGTTCAGTTCCTATTTTGTCACAAACAAACATAGCATGTTCTTTTGATAGGGAATAAAGGTGAGTTACTGTTATTGCACAAACAAGGATATGATGCTTACTCTGCTTGTTTTGCATCCTGCCTGTTGCTTGATCTTGAAAGGGTTGTGAAGTCGGAAATGCAATGTGTATCATTACTTTCTAACTTCTCTCTTTCATGATTTACCAGTACAATGGTATGGTGCTAATCTGAGGGTATGCACTGATCATCAGTACCTTTGACATGGATGACTGTGTGAATTTTTGATACCTGAGGCCTAAGACTTACTAATGGGCACATATAAGTAAAATCATTGCTCTGCTGTCATGTATTAAGGTAGTTTCTCTAGAAATCCAACAATATTTACTTGGTTACTGTACCAAGTTAATTAATACAAATATATGCCATAATATTATTAATGAATACACTCTAGGTTCACGACTTACTTTGCAAATGCATCAATTGACACTGTTTTACTTCAGTGCTGACTCTGTCTTATGCAAGCAGTACATAACCAATACATGGGGCGATAAAGTTTGTTTGAGTTGCCTGGCATCAATTTTACTATATATATATGTGAGTACGAGAAAGGTATTAGGCACCTAAGTGATCAGTAAAGGTGATATGCATTATCCCTTAGCCAAAGCAAGGGCATAATGAGCATGCCTATGTCTGTCTCCAGCCACAACAGCTAGTAGGTCCCCTTCTGAGTCCTTCTTTGATTGTGGTTGTGGAGGATGTGGTCCTGTGGTGGAGGGATGTGTGTCCCATCCCCTTGCTGATACTGCTGCAGCTGTTTCTGCATGATCAGATTGTGTAGCATAGGACATATTGTGAATATTTGTGTACATATGCATGGCTTAGACTGCAGCGCTCCACCAGATGTATCTAGGCACTGGAATTGTGACTGCAGCAGCCCAAACACACACTCAGTGATGTTTCTGGTTTGAACATGTGCTTCATTATGGCATTCCTCTGTGGCTGTATGTGCACTTCTGATGGGTGTCATCAGCCATGGTTCCAGAATATAGCCAGCATCCCCCAGTAAATGGCCCTGTGGGATGTCCCCCCTAATAAACATCTGGTACAGCTGTGATGTGTGCAACATATTGGAGTCCTGATAACTGCCAGGGTTGTCAGCACACACATTCAAGATAATTCTTTGGGCAGTACATTTGACTTGGCAGTTAATGGAATGGTACCTCTTGTGGTTAATGTCGATTCTACCCTGCTCACCAAGTGGTGACTTAACGTGTACATGAGTGCAATCTATGGCACACAGTACTTCAGGGTAGTGCACTATCCAGGAAAACATATGTTCTCAGTGGCATGTATGAGCATAGCATCCAGAAATTGGTGGAGGATCCTAGATGCTGATGCCTGTGACACACTCATCATGTCCCCAGCTGGTCTTTGAAAAATACCTGAAGCTAATATTCTAGGGACTACACATACCATATTTTCCACTGGGATGGGTTCCTCTCAGTTGGCTGTGGCTCTGAATTGAGGGAGGCATAGCTCACAGAGTTCTTGTAATGTATCTGTGCCCACCCTGTAGCACTCTACAATCTTCAAGTCATACAGCATCTGAAAAGCTACCCTAGGCCTGAACACTTTTCTCTTTCTCAGCCTAGGCCTATTGTCAGCAGCACCAGCAGCATTCGCTTTAGCCTCTAGCACAAACATATGGAGCAAAGCTGCAGCAGCCCCTAGCATTATGTCCCTTTAAAATGTCCTTACTTCTACTCCAATGGTACTGAAGTATTCAGGAAAAAAAAGAATGGAGGCTACATGGATGCTTTATAGTGTGCTGAATAGGTCTACCATGCTGAAAATCACCTGCTTATGCTGTAATTAGCACCTATGAAAACACCTGTTGCTTACCTGACTGTGTTAACTATGTTGCTACTTTTCAGTGTGTGATGCACATCTCCACTCTGCTGCACACACCTCCATGCCCCTGTACACACCTACATGTAAATAGGGTAAACACAGGCAATATTATTATTAATTTCCTCCATTCCTGTGATATCATGCAAAAAGTGATTTAAAGTTTGCACAACCTGTATTAGAACACAGGACCATCTGTACTCTTGCCATACACATACATGTGCTGCCAAAGGAACAGCTATATGTCAAGCATAGAGGAACCTGCCTTTCATTCTTCCATTTGCCGTGCATGGGCTAAGCACTGTATTGTGCACACAATGACAAAATTAAGTAAAAAAATAACTTAAAGCTGACAGAGATGACACATTTTAGCAAAAAATAAAGAGCATAAAGCAGAACTTGTGAATTGTGCTCTACTTACATGTACTTTACCCATCACAGACCTACATGTACACCTCTGTAAGTGTAACCTGACATACCCTCCTGATGTCATCATTCACTGTTGCCATCCACTGAAAACAAATATCGTGGAAGTGCCTACATAAAGTGAACATCCCTACACTGATACATTTTTTTGTGATTCAGCAATTCTAACAAGTTTTGACCTCATTTGCATCTTCACTGTGCAGACAGCCCTGAATTTACATGGTTGGCAACTGTGTAAACAGGAAAACTGAAGGGGAGCCTAATGTTATAAATACAAGGTAGGGTATTACTTTACTATATATCTGCACAGAGGAATACAGTTTTTTGATAAAAGTTGACTGTATTCCATCAGGAAGTATGTACTGCATATGCTTACATGACAGTATGACTAGTCTGTTTCATGAGTTTACTCTTTTAGCTGTCTACATCAGTTACGAGTATATTCTTCATTTGGGGGTGGGGAGTGAAGCTGCATTTATGTCATGACACTTAAATAGGATTGTAGCTATTGTTACACTACATTTTTTTGCATCCACCCTAGCTAGTAATATAAGAATATGTCTGCAGTTACATATTAAGGTCAGTTCTATACAAATGTAATAACTTTTACTTGCTTTTGTTTCCATGTACACTCCTTTCCGTGGCTGTTTTCGAAAAGATTTTGAATACATGGACAACAAAAGCACAGAGTCTACACAGTTGCTTTATAGCTTGTTGAATTGTTCCACTGTGTTGGTTTGCTTTATTAGCATACAATCCAGCTACCTATGCTGTAACTTGCATGCCACGGAATTTACCATGTTTGCGCATGAGTGCACGCCGTTACACAGAGTTTATTGAATCTAAAACGTTTTGCAGCTGTGTGTGCATTGTGGTACAATTTGCACATGGTGAAAAATGATTGTGCAGGCTTTGCTGAATCCCCCCCAATATTTATTTCAACAAAATGCATACAGCTGCACGTGTAGTGATTATATAACCTGAACCTTCAGCTGTGCCTCCCAAATCCTCTACTCATTTCACTTCTACCCTCTCTCTACTAATCTTGACTATTATGATAATGCAAAATGTACATATGTAAATAGCTACAAAGCTATAAACTGAATTTATGCTGTTATACTTGCATTCATTTTACATTATTTTCCTTTGTTCTTTATCTGTTATGTAACATTGTTGTTTAATGTGACCTGGGCTGAAACTGGACATCCTTGATCAGAGCGCCACACTGATGAACAAACACAAACAAACAAACAAAGAAGTCTACAGATTTAAAAAATGTTTTTTTTTTTTTTTATATTTGATTCATTTAGTTGTTTTCAAATCTTTATTATCTTTATTGGCTTGGGAGAAGGGAAGTATAATTTGATTACAGAGCTGAGCAGATTTGCATTATCTCAAATGCAGGAGTCATTTTCCAGTAACCACTCTGTCTGTTAAATTTAGAATCCAAATTGGTATTTAGCAATATGATTTTGGGGTTGTACATTTAAATGCTTTCCCAAATATTCAGCTTCAAAACACACCACAAACTATTTATTAATACATTAAGTTTAATTTTGGTTAAATGTCAGGTCCTGAGAGAAAAAACATTAAAATGTAATTATGGTAACATCACATATGATATTTTGATTGTGGTGATCATGGTCAGAAAATGTGCAATTAATACAGAAAAAAATTGCAAAGGTTATATTTTATATGCCACACATCAGTTTAATGCAGCAATAACAATTTGTTAGGTATTTATGATGGAGGTTTATTTTGTATATTTTGTCAGCTTGCAATGAAGGTAAGTCCCAAGGTACCTACTTCTCAATGGATGTGGATATACTTCATATATTTTATATCTAGCAAGTGATTATTAGAATCACACAACTTTGGCTGAGAAAGCTGCTTCTGGAGCTATTGCTGAGTATGAAAATCAAGCTTTTAAAGGAAGGATACTGCAGGAAAAAATCCACATTCCTCAAGGAGCAGTGACCTTGGATTGGATTATATTAAGTAAGAAGGTACTTCTCCATCCCTGGTTTGGCATTTATATCTTTAATGGACACATGCAGCCTGTAACTATTTCATCTCCCATGCCCTTGCTTGTAGATGTTTCATCTCCCAGGCCCCTGCTTGTAAATGTTTCATCTCCCAAGCCCCTGCTTACACTTATCATGGGCATCAGAACTTATCAGAGATTTGTGGATGCATGACTAGGCTTACATAGGCCTTTGTGGTTGTTAGCTTAGTAAATACCTATGAACCTGCTGGGGTGAAGCTCACAGCATGGAGGTGACTGCTTCCCATATGAATACATAGTTCCACATATTCAAATATTGTATGTGAGATATGAACTAGTGATGCTCATAATTGCAGTGTGGAACCTTTATTTTTTTCTGCATCCTTTTCATTTTTATGGAAGTGGCATTTCTCAATAAAATGTGCAAAAATGATTTCAGTTTCTAATTTTCTTACATTAAAGCCAATGCCATTTATTTGTATTGTGTAGATATAATTCAACATTTTTTTTCTTCAGGATACCTTTGAGGTAACAGTTTTTTTAGAACCATTTTTCATGGTTACAGCTTTGCCATGTATGAGATTATTCTCCATCTTCCACTCTACCTCTTAAATCAGGAACCAGAGAAAAAAACAAACAATAATGAAGGGTAAAGACCAAAACAGGATAATTTTTTTTTCAAATATTAGTGATTTTCACTTAAAAAAAGCTGATGACAATGCTTATTGTGATTTTTTTTATTTACAGTATAAGAAGTGTTTAATTGTAAATCCTGACAATATTTAACTTCTGTGTTACTTAGTGTTTTGTCACAAAATTATAATTTTTATGATGTACAGAAAAAGTATGTTGTTTCAAGCACTGTAGAAGTGTATGTAACAGAAGTGGGTTTCATATCAAGCACTGTAGAAGTGTATGTAACAGAAGTGGGTTTCAGATCAAACACTGTAGAAGTGTATGTAAGTGGGTTTCAGATCATTTCAGATCAAGCACTGTAGAAGTGTATGTAACAGAAGTGGGTTTCAGATCATTTCAGATCAAGCACTATTGAAGTGTGTGTAACAGAAGTGGGTTTCAGATCAAGCACTGTAGAAGTGTATGTAACAGAAGTGGGTTTCAGATCATTTCAGATCAAGCACTATTGAAGTGTATGTAGCAGAAGTGGGTTTCAGATCAAGCACTGCAGAAGTGTATGTAACAGAAGTGGTTTCAGATCAAGCACTGTAGAAGTTTATGTAACAGAAGTGGGTTTCAGATCCAGCACTGCAGACGTGTATGTAACAGAAGTGGTTTCAGATCAAGCACTGTAGAAGTGTATGTAACAGAAGTGGTTTCAGATCAAGCACTGTAGAAGTGTATGCAACAGAAAGAAGTGGGTTTCTGATCAAGCACTGTAAAAGTGTATGTAACAGAAGTGGTTTTAGATAAAGCACTGTAGAAGTGTATGTAACAGAAGTGGGTTTCAGATCAAGCACTGTAGAAGTGTATGTAACAGAATTGGGTTTCAGATCAAGCACTGTAAAAGTGTATGCAACAGATGTGGGTTTCAGATCAAGCACTGTAGACGTGTATGTAACAGAAGTGGGTTTCAGATCAAGCACTGCAGAAGTGTATGCAACAGAAGTAGGTATCAGATCAAGCATTATAGGTGTATGTAACAGAAGTGGTTTCAGATCAAGCACTGTAGAAGTGTATGTAACAGAAGTGGGTTTCAGATTAAGCACTGCAGAAGTATATGTAACAGAAGTGGGTTTCAGATCAAGCACTGTAAAAGTGCATGTAACCGAAGTGGGTTTTAGAGTGAGCTGTTATTTTGCCAACCTCCTCCACAGTAAGATAGGAATTTCCAGTGAAAAATATCACAGTGAAATTTTTAGGGTTTTATCCCATTCAGTGAGGGCAATGAATTTATATTGTGGGACTCTACTTTAAAACAACATTGACTTCAGACAATGTTACAATACAGCACTATTTCTCACTCAAGAAATGGTAACATAGTCATAACAATTCTCGAACAAGCGATGCAGTTCATGTGAGATGACCATTCAGTGTGTAATTCTTTACTAATAACCACCACTTCACCACAGTGAGGTAGGATTTACACCTGACTTATGAGGTTTGCCATAAGGGCAAAACCTAAGTGGGTAAATTCAGTTATACATACATTCTCTTTTACTACAGCTAAGCAGTGACGATTAGGATTGTTTAGCATTTTTTTAAAGACACCTCTTACTTTTTGAAAATAATGCTAATGTACAACACATCTTTCTCTTAGTTATCTGTATGCACTTAAATAATAAAATTAAGATGTGTGTCTGTCATTGTACATGCCGATTCATACACAGGGCGCTGAATGAATTTACTTCCTGTAAGGTAAGCTTATATGCGTTAAGTATCACCAGAGTTTAGCTTTAGTTTATATTGTGGGGTGTACTCCACCCAACTGTTTTTATTTAAAATGTTTTATTGCTGTTAATGAAATTATTACTTGTACTATAACAGTGGCAAGCTTGAATGTGTTTCTGTTTAGGATAAACAGATTTTTTTTTTGGAATTGCAGTTGTAATTTACTGCCACTAGAATGGCTCTAAAGCCAATCAAAATCAGTTCAATTAAATGTCCCTTTTTAGGGATGTTTTAGAAGTGATATATAACAGTATTCTACTTATATCCCCCACCCTTCATACAGTAAGAAATAGCGGGGGGGGGGCAAAAATTCAGAGGCAATATCCATGAAGATGACAGCACTGCCATTTGTGGATTTAACAGAACATCTTGGAGATCATAAGGTGTGCTACACAATTACATCCACAGGTTATGCATAGGCCAGCTTTCTGCTGCTGTCTACATACAGAAAATGAATACAGAAAAGGACTATGTACAGCATTCTCTATGAGATGTCACAGACAGCATATAGAAAAAAATATTTTGCTATTCCATCTTTTAGCTTCAACAGATAAATTTCATGCAAACCTAGATGTCACTCTAAACATGCAAAAAGCAAGTCTGTAATGTTTATTATTTCTATGAATGCTTCTCATGAGTACAGTATTTGCAATAACCGATTCAAACAGAAGCTTACAATCGCGTTCATATTAAGGCCAAAGTTCAGAACATTTCTCCTAAATAACAAAACTCTTACAAACTGTAAAGATACAGTTGAACCCACTTGGGAGTAATGCAGTGACTGCCATTTCAGCTATACAAAATGTCTGCCATGTGATTTGCCAATATTTCAAACTCACTGAAACACATAACTATGAAAACATTTTATCAAACAGATGTTTAATGTGTGTACTGTATGTATTTTGTGATATAGAATCCTTTTTCTACCAAATGTTATATTTCCTACACCCAGTTTTAAACATTTGATGAAGGAATTAAAAATGTACAACACACCACAATAAATAAATACAACATGGTGTGACTGATAATTCATTTATTAAGCACTGTAATATTCTTCAAAGTGATAAACAGTGGACAGTATTTCAGGCCTGGACTACATCTATGCAGTCCATTCTAGCCCAGTGCTGCTCAACTTGCCAGGTAATATTACTTGCTTAACATGCATTTCTAAAGAACTATGATGCTATATCTATAAAATATAACATCATTAGGAGTCTATAGTGCTCAGTACTGTTTTTGTTGTTGATTACATTTTTAAAAGTAGTGCAGTAAAGTAAAATCAGAAGCAGTTGAAAGTTATCAGAAATTCTACTTGTACATGGGGAGCTGAGTTTGAGTAGAAAAAGTATTATTTGATAATATTTGTTAAACTTCTTGGTTGTAATGCTAACATGACCACTGAAAGGACATAACACTGCACTGCTTCAGTTTCTTACTTATTTCTTACTTAACCTGTTGCTTGACTAATTAATTAATAAATCTCTTTCAAGTGCAGTGAATTCAGAATTCAGTCATAATGGCAAGAATTACACATGAATGCAAGACCCAAGGAGATAAGCCAAGCCATTATTACATGTTCAATGTAATCAATAGACTTCCTGGGATCTGCTATATGAAACTGTGCACGATTTTCTCATGCCTCATACATTCATTGCCACTGATCCAGTCCAAAATCTATCGGTGCGGTGATCTAATCAGTTTGCAGAAAACACAACAAATAGCATTCTTATAAGAGGGTTGCTTTCCCCCATAGACCTGTTGTTTTTGTATGCTATCTCTGAGTTTGCACCAGATCAGAAAAGATATCTATAGCAAGCACATGTGTATTCAGATCTGCATGTATTTGAATGCAGAAACAAACTTTCATCTGTGAATGAAAAGTGTATGAACAGGTGAATTATAATGAATTCAAATAAAAGCAACTTATTTGTTCATGCATTTTGTTTGATTTTTTTAAATAAACAAACATATATCATCATACTTTTTTTCTTACTTTTAGCTTACGGTAGCTTTCTGTGGCAAAGCGATCTTGGATCTATGCACATATAACAAACAGGTCAATGATATTCAGCTGACATTTACTTCTTAATGTAGCTCTGTTTCTGTGAGTGACCAATCATATAATTTCATTAGAAAATATATTTTTATTTTTTGATTTATTTATTATCAAATATTTAAATATGTTAGAGGAGCATTGCAGCATTATTTTCTACCACAAATGCATATGTTACAGTTTTTTTTAAGTACATTTTTATTACTTTCATATGCAAATGTTTAGAAGCTTTTGAAATGGTGGCAAGTTCATTTCTATAGGATCATCAGATAAATTATTTTCCTCTAGAATGTAATCCACTGAATGGCACTTCCTTCTGGTAATTATTCCAACATTTTATACCTGTAAGAAATGTGGCTCAACCAAATGAATTGAGAAAATAAAGGAATTCTACCACTACCACAGTATAATGCAGATTATACATGGTAACAAGCAAATCCACAAATGCACACGCACTCACACACACACACACACACACACACACACACACACACACAGACACACATGCAAATGCATGCACATTGATTTTGTCAGAAATGCAAAACAATAGTAAGAGTCTGTAAAGTAAGAAATTTTAAGTTTCATTCAAAAGAACTAAAAACTAACTGCAAAAGTTGCTTTTGCACATTAAAAGTGTTTTTGAACCTCTGATGTGGGGGCTGCACTTCTCTCACTCCTACTAATTATATACCACTAACTCAAAAAGGGGGGGAGGTCAACAAAGCTGCGACTTTATGTTTAATCTGTACCTTATACAGCAGCATGCATTCTCTAGTTAGATCAAAAATTATTTTTTTTATCTGTCCTTTGTTGACTGGGTTATTCCGGGTCTATATTAAATCAGCAAATACTTAAAAAAGCGAATGCTGATTTATTGACTCCATGTAAGTGAAAGCTTCTAATCCTGAACAATTAGAACAGCAATTTTTTTTTCCAGGGGAATAAAATCTCTGTTTCACAAAATAAAAAAAAAACTTTAAAACATTACATAAAGTGTGTGTGTGTGGGGGGCTTCACCCCCTACACCCCCGATGTGGGGGCTGTGCCCCCACACACCCCTACTTAAATATACCAACTCTGGGATCACACTACAGTGATGAAAACAGCAAATTAATGGAGGTGGCCAAGAGATTTCTTTCCCAGGGAAAGAAATCACTTATATGCCGTTTCGCTATTTTGCCATTTCCTGCTTTCAAGTTCGATCAAGACACATTCAAAAGAATGCGTCTTCAATCATATAATAGGAACCCTATTCTGGGTCTATATTAAATTAGTGAATGCTTAAAAAAGAGAACGCTGATTTATTGACCCCATGTAAGTGAAAGCTTACAATCCCGAACACTTAGAACAGTGATTTTTTTCCAAGGGAAAAAAATCGTTGTTCCACAAAAGAAAACAAAAATCTTTAAAACATTACATAAAGGGGGGGCTTCACCCCCCCACACCACTCTACTTAAATATACCAACTCAGAGATTGCACTACAGTGACAAAAATGGCAAAGTAATGGAGGCGGCCAATCGGTTTCTTTCCCAGGGAAAGAAATTGCTTATATGCCATTTCGCTTTTTTGCCATTTCATGCTTTCAAGTTCTATCATGACGCAATCAAAAGAATGCATCTCTGATCATATAATAGTAACCTGGTTATTCCCACTAGGCTAGTAGCCACTTTTCAAGAGAGATGCAAAGTGGTATTTATACTACTACGGAAAAGATGACATCGGAGAACTTCCTCTGCTCTTTTTAGTAGGTGCCATGGACTCTTTTACATCCACCTGAGCTGCCACTAACTCAAGCAGTTGGGGCCAAGATTTAGTCTCATCCGATGAACAATTATTGGCACAGTGACCTCAACGCAAGTAATGTATAGACTATAAATATAAAATAAAAGGTTGTAAGGGCAGTTTTGCATTTTCAGGATTTTCCTGCTATATTTCCAGTGTGTTTTGTAGTTTGTGTTGGGAAGTGTAGCCTTTCAAAACCTGTATAAAATGATTTGTGTGCTATTTTAAAATATCCACTTTGAGCTTTTCAGCGGCTTTGCTACACTATTCCCGCCCCTGCATTTTGTCCTTTTATATCAGGTACTGGGGATATATAACTTGCATTTATAATGCTTTACCTTCACTGTCTGACATCATACCTGCCTATTGCACAAACTGATACTTCCTTGAAAAGAAAACTGTTGCTAATAAAATAGATGCTATCCGTTAAATTTCATGGAATTAGAATGAAAATATATTTGTTCCCAACATTCTGCACTGAGACAGATGCAGCTTAAGAAACCACAGTCTTTCTATGTCACTCACTGTAAATGGTGCAGAACCTGAAGCACTGTTAATGTATCATATAACAATAAAAACAGAATAGTTTGAGATAACACATAGCATAGATTAACTACCATAATACATAATACTTTGAAATAACGATTGTATTCATAAATGTTAGTTTGTATACCTTGTCACTTGAACACTACTATATAACACGAATGAGTGAGCGCTCTCCTACACACACACACACACACACACACACACACACACACACACACACACAAACATTACACAGAATTTCCAATTTTATGAATTTTTACAGTTGTGATGGGTAAGTAATTATACACACTTTTGGGTGTGCTGTCTCAGAATAGATATTAAGTAAATAATGCATTTAGTTTAGCACCATGCCTCACAGCAACACATCCGAGGTATGACAATCTCTAAGCATATTAATACATTCATTCTAACATACATCATGTGGTATATTGTGTTCACAATTTGGTAGTCTAGCAAAAGATTCAGCAGCTCAGCAAATGAGAAATTTTTCATAAAAAGCATGTTGTGGGAAATCAAATGGTTTATCTTTTGTCTGTTTTAAACATAATACAGCATATAACAAAGGTAAAAATTACTGCAGACAAAGAAATTGCCCTTTGATGGAAACTGTACACTACATCACTCTGCATACTCCGAGTTTATTTAATTTCCTACTTAACTAAATAGGGTGAAATCTGAACCCACAATGCTCCTTGACTGCATCACAAGATCAGCTGTGAAAAATCAAAGTCAGAAGGGCAGTTAAAACAGACGTGGAAGATGTGAAATGTGCTTCAAACCATTTTGAACATAGTAAATGTTCATGTTGTACCCCATCGATTGTGGCCACTTAGTGACGATAAGTTATAAAAAGGAAGTATAATTATGGCTTGTTTGTTCAATATTTTCATACCTCTCAACCACTTAGCGCAAGAAATCTGGACAAAGACGAAAATAATGGTCAGACAAAAGAGCAAAAATAGGGACAAATTTGAAGTATTGCTCATATAAACTTACAAAGTTGCTAGAATAAAACATTGCGTGCTACCATACATTTTTCTGAAGGATATGAAGTCTGAAACTTAAATGTCTGTTATACAGAGAATTCTCAGTCTTTACTGATTTACCACTCACGTTTTTATGAGGAATGGAACAAACTATGAGGCAAAAATCTAGACATTCTTCAACAATCTGGACAACTGAGAGCTATAATTTGTACGACTACCGAAAATAAAATACAATAAAGATACGCACATAAACCATTGAAAAAATAAATATTTATTTGCACGTTTATAAGTATAGATAAAACTCATACACATAAGTTAAACATTATTTCGGTATACTATATACCAAGATAAACTGCACCTGATGAAAATAAGATTCATCTTGCGTTGACTTCTACTAAATGCACAATTCACAATAGGTCTGTGGTTTAAAGTCTGTGCTTTTAAAGGTAGAGCTTTAAATATTTTGTGCAGTGCCACATAAATAAATGTGCCTTCTTTTACCTTGCGTTGCCATGAACTTCACAGTACAAATGTGACTTGTGTTCACATTATACTAGAGTATTTATTATTGCTAAAATGCTGATCTGCAAGTCTCAGAATTTGACGCCGAAAAGCCATCAGGAGCGCAAAAGTCCAGTCAGTTTCACATTGCAATGGCATAGTTTACCAACAGAGGGCGCCACAGGCAAACTTTTAACTTTCTGTTGCATTGTTGCAATGGGTGAAGCTTGACTTGAAACACAATCTAAACGAACATTTTTTCCTAAACATATTGAAATTTTCAACAATTTTACCTCTTATTGACGCCAGAATAAGTCCATAATGGATAAAAGTTCTACCTCTAACCGGTCTTTCACAGGTAACTGCTAAAAATGGAAATGTGTATTAGATACCTCCTTTAAGTTAAATAATATTTGAAAAGAGGATGGCGTTGTGAGAGGAAAACAGAGCACTTTGGCTACAAATTTTAACGTGTTTAAAATAGTTTCACCAATGACTATCACTTACTAAAGATAAAGAAAAAGACAACTGAATATGCATTTGCACTGATATTGCACTTTAACTTCCAAGTTCCGTTTCTGCCTTTAGTGTTTCCTTCAACTTTGAATGTCATCTGAGGTTGTTCCCAGCGGTTTTCCTTTTGGGGTACGTGGGTCTTTGGCGTGCCACATTTTCCAACTAATACAATGTAGTTCAGTGCACTAATATTACGGGAAAGCAACCTCCTTGTGGAGTTCAACTACTTTCAGTGGCACGTCTATCAAAAGGCATTAGGGCACGTTAATGCACTCTTGGAAATATAGTACCCGCACATACACGTTTGTTTTTATCTAATAAAAGGAGACATTCAGACTTGCAGCTTATGTGTCTAGTTTTGATTTTTCAGTAGATGGTATAAATGTGTGTGCACAACTGTCTGCTGCAGTAACTTCTTGAAGACTGATGTCCCTGTCTGTGCCGCATTTTGTATCTTTGGACAGAGCCCATTTGCTGCGTTGTTTGATAACGCAATAAACCCCGATGATGAAGACAAATATTACCACAGTACTAACAATAAGTATACCAACGATCGCTCCAGGCGATAAGGCAATGTGTACTGCAGTGTAGTTGGTGGTGGGGATAACCACAGAGGTTCTCGTGATAGAAGGGACAGTGAAGGTAGGTGCCCCTGCCGAGCCTGTTTCTTCTTCCCATTCAGACTTGCAGGAAGTTCCATCTTCCTTCAGGGTATAGCCCTCTTTGCAAGAGCATTTATAGCTCCCAAATGTATTCTCGCAGAGCTGCTGACAAAAGTTGGTGCCATCGCAATTGTCTATATCTATGCATATGGAATTACCATCCTTGTCGTCATCTAAAACATATCCGTCTGGACATTTGCACTTATAATTATTAGGATCACATACAGCCGGGCATGTTTCAGTGTCACAGAACAAATTGCACTTCTTGGGGTCAGTGGCGTCCTTAACATAGCCTTCGTTGCAAAAACAAGCAAAACTGCCTGCAGTATTGTTGCAGAAATGATCACAAGTACCGTCGAGAGCGCACTCATCTATGTCTCTACACGAATTGTCATTTAACATTTCGTAGCCCTCGTAGCAGCTGCATTTGAAACCACCTTCAAGGTTGGTACACTGTTGGTCGCATGGCCGGGAATTCATTTTACAGTCATCAACGTCCTCGCAAGTTACCCCATCAGCTGTTAAGTTATAGCCGTCCCTACACATGCACATAAACCCATTTCCCTGGGGGATACATATGTGAGCACAGGGTACATTTTTACAAGGATCTGGCTGAGGTGAGCAGCTGAGTCCATCAGCCATGAGATATTGACTGGAAGGACAGAGACATCTAGGACTGCCTCCGTGTGACTCACACTGATATTCACACCCCCCGTTTTCAACTAAGCAATCCCAAGGTGCCTTTTGGAGAGATTTCCACCGGAATGTGCCATCGCCTTGATCTGTGCACGTAAAGTTATCTCTCGTGGGGTAGACGGAGGCAACCGTTGCAGGAGGGTACTCCTGTAAATCAGAGTCCTTAGCGCCAAAAGGAGTTATATAAGTGACTCTGAATTGATCTGGTGCTGTCACTTGGAAGCACATGCCATTGTAATTGTACTCACAGAGAAATCCATCAGCCTTCTCTGAGCAGGGTTTCGCTCCCCATTCTGTGCCATTAGTCACAAAACTGCAGCTCGGACCACATTCTGTTGAATGTGTCTTCCACGACGAAAAGTCAGTTTTATCATCTCCAGTAACCCACCGAAACCCCCTCAATATGTTGGAGTTATCCGTACACACACCATTAGCAAGACTCAGTCCTATCCAAAAGTGTTTCCTGCTGTTGCCCGTCAGTAGTAAAATGATATCCGCTGCCACTGTGCTGCGCACAGTCATCAAATGTCCTTCACTAACATTGGCACTGCAGATTTTCTTCGCCGATCTAAAGTTTTGGTGACTATGGAAAAGGCCATAACATTCGGTTCCAATGCAAAATGCACTTTCTGGTTGGGATTCCACCACTCGCCATGTTCCCAAATCTGCAAGGATAAACGACCAAATGATGCACAGCAGCATTCCTGCAGAAGACAGTTACTAAACAACTTGCTTCACTCCGAGACCCAAATCGTGCTACTGGTTCTTGAAACTGCAGAATCAATTACTACAAAAGTCTGTCGCCCACATACCTTTGCACAAAGACAGACAAACACACTTATATATATCCCCAGTCCACCACAGAGCGTACAGGAAGGAAATGCCGCAAGTCAGGGCTGCTTGTGGACTGTGACGCCCTGGGCTAAAGCACTGCTGACACATTCCTTGGTTTAGTTACAGATCAGCTGGACTCTACAAGCAAGGAAAATGTTACAACCCATAAGGATGACTGAGGAGGAGCGGTAACCAATGCAGACTTGCTTATTTGTTGCAACACTTGCACTTTTATCTGATGGGCCATGCGTTTTCTGGACGACTTACTATGTCATAGTATGTACTGGGTGAAGGACTCAAATGATTTTTACTTTCACTCTCGGCTACCGACTTCTTAGGCTGTCATAACAAAATTAAAATTCCGTGTTGCCTACACAGACATCAAGCTAAGGTCTGCAAGCCATCGTAAAACAGGCTGAGTTCTTATATATGGATGAATGTTTAGTATAACGGTTTACACAGTACCGTCAGTGGAAAGTGGCTCTTTTTGCAAAGTATACCAAGGGAGCATCGGTGTACAACTTTTAAACTTCCATTGCGGTTTCAAGTCACACACACCTCACTTTAAACTTTACTTCGCCAAAAAAGTCAGGGGCTTGTATATTCCATGCATCTACTTAAACATAAATTGAAGCAGTTGCTCAATACAGTACATGAATTATTCTGAAATATTTCAACATACCTAGCAACGGGGGCACTGAATCACATATCATAATACAATTATCAGGTCAAGATGCACCGTGTTTCAAACCGTCGGGTTAGCGCAGTAGAGTGCCTTTTTCGATCTCGAATTAAAACCTTGACTCCCCACCCCATGACATTAGGGGCATACTTCTCAAGTATACCTCATTATGGGAGACATTACTCTGAGTTTTAAAAAGTGCTTGTTCTTTGCTGTCCCACTTTAAAAAGGGCTGTCAACACCTTCAATCTTAATTTTTAAATAAACAAACGACAACTACTGAATAATATTCATTCATTAAAACAACTTTTTATAAGTATAAAGTGCGCATTTTAGCCATCCTGGTAGCTCCCTAACTGAAATTGTTATTATCTATAAATAAGCAAGTGTTGCAATTTGCCTATTTGTTCCATATTTTGGAGATGGAAGGTTGTGAGTTATGCATATGGGTGGGGTGTATGCTACACAGTACCTCCAACCAAGGATGTAGGTAAGCATACTCACAGTACTGACATGTGTCCAGTTTTTCTGAGCAGCTCGTGCTAATGTCAACACTAAAAAAGCACAAACTGTTTAGAACTGAGTAAATGAATATTCACAGTACAGCAGTTCACAAACAATTCTTGTGCCAAAGGAATACATCTCAATAACTAGCTTTGTATGGCAGTTAATTGTAACAGTTGAAAAGAAAGTACATCTTTCCATGTATCTTGGGGTAGCATTTTGAGGGGTGAGTACATTTCTATACTGACAAGTGGGTACTGGAAGCAGCAACATTAGGTCTGAGTACAAAATGTAAATCTCTGGCTACACCCCTGCCCCCAACCACCCAGGTACTTAAGGTAAGGGAGTCCACAGAGCCACGCCAGGGGCGGGTAATAAAATTCAGAAACATTCTATAGCGTAGCCACTGCTGGCATTGTACAATCTCTGTTGAGTCTTTGGGACCCACTAAGTCCACCTAAAGCCATTTGGAGCTCTACCTTTATGACTGCAGTGCTACATCAGGCATTGAGCTTGCCTGCAGAATCAGTGCTGTCAGTGTTATCGTATACATGGAGCTGTACATTTGGGGGCAGTGATTCAGGGTGGCACCACCAGCATGATGGCTGTGAGAATGCATGCATAGCAGGCAGGTACTATGGCTGTGGTGCATACATTTTCACTGTCCTCACAATTTACAGGTAAGAGGACTGCATATGAAGGCAGGTTTTTTAAAAGTTGGAAAATACCTTGAAGTTTTCCTCAGCATGTTTCAATCATTCAAAAATGCTGTGTAGTTACATTTTCATCAGAAACAAACCTTTTTTAGAATGTCATGCTCCCATTAAAAAAGTGTGTTTTTTTGGGGGGACATGTACCCCTTGGTTAATATATAACAACTGTCTGGTTACTGAACTCTGCAGTAAGGGAGATTCCCATTTCTCTACAGTGATCTCAGTGGAACCAATGATGTTTCAGGCATTTGTACATTTTCATACTACTGGCCATTACAAGAGACATCTTCTATAGCCAGGCTTACTGACTAATGTTCTTGCTACGCACACAGTGCCTTTTATTAAGCAGAGTACCCCAATGGAAATTCCAACACAGCAAACTCAAACTCAAATTCAGAAACCATAAAGGTGGCATTACTAAATAAATGGACTCTAAGTTGAAAGATACCAGAATATGATGTTGTGCTGTAGCCTGAACACAGTTATATTTATCTAGTTAATGAGATATAGAGTCAAATGAACAAAAACACTCAACCATAGTAAGGTTAAACACATAAAATGTCATGGGATCCATAGGTAACTATGGAAGAGTATTTATATTTCTAAGAAATACTATCATCTCATGTCAAATTACCCACAACACAAATCTGGTGCTTATAGAGATCCAAACCACCTTGAACAAATGCAATTAATTGCCCTTATCAATGTTTCCCACAGATCAACATTACTGAGGGTTAAATCATCATCATCATCATCACCATCATTATCAACAACAACTCCCTTTCTCCTGTATTTTACACGGTGTTGGGGGTGATGCTTCACTGTCATCATCTTTCTCCATTCAGTGCAACTCTCCTACTTTCTTCGATGGTCATGTCTGAATTTTGCAGGTCTTCCCACATACAATTCATCTCTGTGCTGGATGCCTTCATTTTCTGTTGCCTTCTTCCTATCTCTCCCAAATCTTCCTCAGTAGATTGTCTTCTACTCTCCTGCACATGTGCACGAACCAACAAAATCTGTTCTTTTTGATCTTCTCTGCAACTAGAACTACTTTGGCTTCTACTTTGATGTCATATTTTTTGTCTGTCCCACAGTATGCATCCTTCTGCCAGATCAGAGACTTCATCTCCAGCACTTCTAACTTCCTCAATTACTCTGCCTTCACTGCCCAGGTTTCTGTACCACACAGTAGTACTGGTCACACCATTGCTTTGTATAGTTTACTTTTCAGCTTCTTTGTCATTCTTCTGTTACACACTTCCCATGACACTTTGTACCAGCTAGCTGTAGCCCCTCTGATTCTAGCTTTGACCTCCTCATTCAGACTTCCATTCTCCACAACTACCCCTCCCAGACATTTGAAACTGTTCACCTCTTCTACTGTTTTCCTTCCTGTCTCAATGTTCAGCTTCTTCTCATTTTCCCCATTTGCTGCCATGACTGGTGTCTTGCATGCACTCAGTTTCATCCCACGTGCCTTCAGTTTTGCAGTCTATTTCATTCCTCTATCATTTTCTGAAGTTCTTATTCAGTTTGCTTGTAATGCCACATCATCTGCATGCAGCAGCTTTGCTGATATGTCCCCTCTGCAGTGTTTGCTAACTTAGTCCATCAGAAATGAAGTCTGATGCACACCCACTCCCACTGGCAACTCCTCTGTGAGTCTAAACACTATTCATGTTGAGAATTAATCATCAAACAAGCACCTTGTTGGAAGCATTAAGTTATCCAAGCAGACAGGCACACATGCACATCTTAAAATGGATATGCTCAGCATTGCCTTTACTTTGTTAATACCACACTTTGTTAATACCAGTGCACTACAGAAAATTATAAGACATCTACTAGAGGCTGTACTATCTTAGGTCTGGTCCTTATCAGCTTAGATCTTGTCTGCACCTCACCCCACATCTCCTTAACACTGGTTAAATCTGATCACACATATATCAGTTATCTTTTCTGTCAAGCCTAATCTACCACTCCAGCACAAAATGAGGCCATCTTTAGAGAATTTTACAGGGCAAATATACTACAGTTTTTAGAAAACCTAGTGAAAATTTTCAACAGTCTCGTGCAAATGGATTCTACTGACAGAGATGACACATTCATATAAGACTTTTTATCAACTAAACAGCTGCATATGCCCTAAATAAAATGGTAAATTCAGGAATAAACCACTCTGGTAAAATGGTAAATTCAGGAATAAACCACTCTGGTGGAACTCCTATATTAATAAATTATAAAACAAAAGAAGGAAAACACCAGGAAAGCTGTAAGAACCCCCCATCCTCCTCCCTCAAGACTACATTGAAACACGCCAGCAAGCTAGTTAAGGCCACTATTAGAAAATGCAGTGTATGAGCTTAATTTTGTAATATATATACTAAAGGAAACTACATTTTTTTCAGTTATATCAAGAAATGAAGGAGTTTGACTAGCAGCTTGAGTGCCTCTTGGTGCTAGCCAGAGAGATTGGTACTGAGTGTCATCTTTAAATTTGCTTATCTGGGGGGAGGTGAACTCTGTCTCACCACCTGAGCAGCACCTAGCAAGACCACTCAGTGGTGTTGCAAGCCAGTTGAGCCCTTTCTACCATAGTGCGATCATAGTGAGTAGCCAAGTAGCCTACAGAGGCACACTTCCCCTCAGAAGATAGCAACTGTGGACTTAGAGGGGCCATTGAGGGGAAGTAGGGTGCTCTCAACAAAGACAGTCGGCTGACTGCTTCCTTACCACCTGACACAAGCTGGGAAATGTAAGACCAATAAGAATTCTTGAACAGGAATGAATGGGCTTTAAGGATTTCATTTAACATCAGAATACTGAAATATCATTAACAGAAATGAAAGAGACACTTGGATACAGTAGAAATGCCATCAGACAATATCCTGGGGAAAGCAAAAAAAAATAAGCAATACACTTGACACATCCATAATAATGTCACATATTCTGGTACCAAGGATATAGACATTGTCTTAGCAGGCAATTTTATACTAACTTTATCCCTACCTGCTCACATTGCCCCCCCCCCCCCACACACACACACTATTGCTAAAAAATTGCTTTTCTGTGAAAATCACTTATGGACAAGTATCAGAATTCCCATGAAAGTCTAAAAGGAATAGTTCTGTGGGATCAAATAACATACCTGGCTGCTTTTTCATCAATGCCAATGTGAACTATCTAATCCTCTGTACAAACTGTTTTATTCATCCTGTCCAGAGAGTTTATAGGTTCATAGGTACTTATTAGGCTTTTGATCCATGAGGATGTTTAGAAGCCTAGTCATACATTACTAATATGTTTTTAGCCCTTATATTTTAAGTGAGAATAACTCAGAGATAAGCAGCCCATTCGCATGTTGCCCATATCCATTTCCGCAGTTTGCTCATTATTTTGTTTATTGATGCTTGGAGAGCAGCCAATATGACTCCTCTACAAAAGGGAAACCCCACTACAGACACAGGCAATCAGAGGCCGATCAGCCTCTCTATCTTTATATGCAATGCAATGTGCCATAGTAGAACTCATTAATGTGAACATAAGCAATTTAACTGATCTAGAGCCTAATTAGTTTGACTTTGCAAAGGGCTGTACTGTCTCCCACACCTAGTAAACATCTTTGAAAAGGTTACAGAGGCTGGGGACAGTTGTCAAGCTATGCATGCTGCTTATCGCAACCTGGACAATGTTTTTAATTCTATACCCATGCCGAAAATTTAGATAAACTTAACATAAATCTCCTTCATTGTATAATGGATTGCAAATTGGCTATCCAACAGATCCCAGATTGTAAACATTGCTGGTACATTCTCTGAATGAAAAATTATAGTTAATGAGGAACTACAGTGCTTAGTGTTGGCCCATCTCCTCTTTGACATTACTTTTGCAGGCATCCAGGTCAATGTCAGAAATATGTTTGACCAAGTTTGCTGATGATCTCAAGTTGAACATTATTATACACTCATTCACTGAAAGCAGACTGCTGCAGCAAGGGCTGGAATAGGGTCTATATTATCACAATGAAAGGTGAATTACACAAATGCATTGTGAGCAACACAAATTAATTGAATCGCATTTAAGTGATTCAATGAAGTTGTCATAGGGCAAGGAGATGGTTGGCCACTTCCTGAAGTTGCCCTTTCCTTCTGTATTGTGCGATCTCGGAGTTGGTATATTTAGTTGGGGGGGTGTAGGGGGCAGAGCTCCCCACATTGAGGGGTGTGAGGGCAAAGCCCACCACCTATTTATGATGTGACATTATTTTTTAGTGAACGGCCACCTAAGTTTTTTCCCTAAGGAAAAATTCACTTACTTCACTCAAGTCACTTAAGTTCACTCTTTTGCATTTTCATGCATTATGTGGCAACCTTTTCGTAGTCGCACATATGTACTTTCATTGTGATAATATAGACCCGCTGGAATATACTCATACCTGGTGTAATAAAACAGTCTCACATTAAATGCAAAACAGTGACACATAGATAGGGCCAGAAGAGTGACAGGTACTTATGTGGATCTCTTTCTCTCTCTCTCTTCTTATTTGATCATCACATTTTCACCTTATCAAGGAAATCCTTCTATCTGGCCCATTTAGTTTCAAAAATAATATCCTCAGCATCTAAGTAATTCATTGTACCACTGTCCTCTTCCCTTATTTGACACATCATCGAATACAAAGCACCCTGTGTTATGTACATATCCAAGCATTTCACTCAAATGGAAAGGCCCCAAAGATTTCCAACAAAGAAAACTAAAGTCCTGAAATCCTTCAGCTATCCTATTAAATTAACATAACACTCCTTATACTCAGTAGCCTTCCAGCTGCTGCAGGTTGATGGATGTTCATTTTCTGTCCATGAAAATGCAATGCTGTTTGACTTCCTAATTCTTTGTAAAACCAGTTGTTCTGCAAATGCCCGCAGCAGAGAACTAAATTTTCACCAAGAAATAAACAAGGCTTACTGCTGGAAGGGGTACTAGGTTCCTAAATCAAAATATTCCCACCATATGAAATAAGTTACTACTACAAGGTTCTGCTACCCTGGATACCTTTTAGGCTAGTCTTGACTGGATGAGTTGACTCAGTTTGGGATTTGCGCACTGTTAAGTGCTTGAAAGGAGTGGCACAATCTTTTAAGTGTTTTCCTCCTAAAGGTGTATATGGCTAGGCATCGCATAGTTCCAGTGATTTCTAGCTTTGCATTGTTCCTGTGTGAGTGTACACAGGGACCAATCTAGGAAGCTACAGAAGCATTCATATCCACTTTCAAACCAGCAGTGCTTATTAGGACCAAAAATGCAACTGTTATAAATGAAAGTAAGTCCCCCACTAATTCATAAAAGGTTAGTCATTTTAAAATCCCTGAATTTTTTGGAACAACATTTATTGACTTCTTTAAGATTTTGCTTACAAAGATCATGTGAAACTACAGGACTAACAGACGTAGCATTACAAAAAGAGGCCCACAGCCTTAGTCATTCATTTTTTAACATTGCAGGAAAAGCTGAGAATCCTAGTAAATAGGAAAGTACATTTATTCTGTGCTCTTAAAGTCTTCTTGCTATTTAAATCAGTCTCAAGTATATATATATTTTTGAATTTTACTATGTTTTCTCTGAATTTGAAGTCACTGCTTTTAACAGAAGTTGTTTTGCAGTTTGCATTACAATTTATGTGGTTTATGTGCTGCTATTATGTGAACTAATTAGTGTTGCTCCATGCAGGTAGTTTTGGCCTGGTGTGTGAGTCTTTTAGAGCTTGTAGTTGTTATCCTAGTGCAGAAGGGTAGTTGCTGCAGTTCTGCTGAAAATAGATACTATTGGTAGAGCTTTGGCTGTTTTTTATTGGTTTTCTTTTTCCTGTTTGTTTTATATTGCATGGAATTGAGCTTAAAGCAGTGAGATTGAAACATGCAAACCATAGACAGAGGCACTTTCAGGTGTAACTTTTCTTAATATAAGCAACTCTCTAAAATCCTATCAGTACATGGGCTCTTGCTACATACAGGTACAGCAAATTAGTTACATAACATGGAGACCCTATCACCCAGCATCTCAAAAGTAGCTTATAGCAGCCCCTTGTAGCACTACATTGTACAACTTAGCTCAAAGCCACGACAAATAAACTCAATATTTCTGTTACACAACATTTCCAAGCTGTGCTTATCACAGTCTATTTACTTAAAAAGATATTCATGCATGACTACAATATCAACCCATTGATGGATAATTTCTCAGTAGACCATAATCACTATTTAATTTAAATTCTACAACTCTCTGTAAATCAAATCAAGTTTTACATCACACTGGACAAAATGGAAGATGAGTCTACTTGTACTTCCTCTGTTTAAGCAGTGTAGCAACTGCCTTTTCTCAGACATAATGAGTTCTTACTAAATACAGTAACTGTTTGTGAGCAGTGTAAATATTTAAGTGATATGAAGGCCTCGCTCTCACAAAAAAAAAAAAAAAAAAAAAAACAGACTGTGAGCATCCTACTAACACACCACATGCTATACACCTAACCTTGATGCATAATATGTAATTTGCTGATGTTGTAAAAAAAAATCCTTACCTAAGTCTCTTAAATCTATAATGATTAAGTCCCAACAAAAGCAAAAATCAAACATTGCATCACATTATATCACACCTTCAATAAAGAGTTACTGTAAGGTGAAAAGCCTTAAATCTAGTATACCAGAACACTCCACAAGCCAAATCACTTTAGTGACTGGTGACTGCATAGTAAGACACACAGATTCTCCACTCATTAGGCTGAACAAAGACCGGATGACAGTCTGTTTTCTTTCAGGTGCCTAAAAAAGCCAGAGAGATCTAGATGAAGCACTGTTATGACAAAAATAAAAAAAGGCTCATGAAAATGGAACATTAATACCATAGACTAATATGCCTATCTAAATAAAGTGATATTTTTGTCTCATTAGTAATAATGAAACACAAGACTAGGAGCCAGATTCATAAAACGCTACTGCATCATGCTAAGCAGTCGTGCATGTTCCTGTAAAGAAATCAACAGAATATTTTACATGGCTTGCTCATCTCATCCCAGAGCTGGTGTAATTCAAAAACACTAATGAGTTGAGAACTAATTAACATAGACATACATTGTGGCCAAAGGGAATGAATCTGCATACTATGAACATGATATGTACCCATCATATGCATAAGTAAGTACACTCTGGTATGGATTTGCAAGCATCACTGTTACTTGTGTGTATCTGCGTATTTAAGGCATAATTATGTCATTTAGGCTATCCCACCCTTGTGCAAGTGATAATAAGAGTTCTCTGCCCTTATGACATTCTACCTTCGGCTGCCTACGTCTGATGCACAGAGTGGCCAGTCTATGTATGAGTAAGCATAGCCTGGTCTTTTTGTATGCATCATGCTTATTACTGTTTGTATCTGCTTAGCTCTTATATATTTATGTAAAAAAGCTATGAGCAATGTGTTGCCTCTTAGCCACTGCCATGGAGTAACATGCCCAGCTCTATCTGGCATGGTCATCCCCTGCTGCTGCTGGTTCCTCCTCTAACTCCACTTCTGTCTCACTTGCCGTTGCATGTGGTTTTAGTAACTGCTGTCTCTAGCCACCCTCACCCGGTTGTGTCTGCTTCTTCAGTATTATATTATGCAGCATGGCACAAACAATTAGATATTTTTGCACACATGGTGGGATGGTACCGTAGGGCTCCACTACATGTATCCAGGCAGTGGAATTGTGACTTCAGTAACTCAAACACATACTCTACTATATTTCTGGTTTGTGAGTGGCCATGGTTTATACCCTACTCCAATTGGTTATATGGATTTCTCTGTATCATGGAGGTCATGAGCCAAGGTTTAATGGCATATCCAGCATCCTCCACTGGATGTCCCTGTGGAATACCACTACTCACAACTGTTGGTAAAGTTCACTTGTGCCATATGTGTGAGTTATGGAAACTGCCCATGTTACCTACACACATATTGTAAATGATAGTCTGTGATGCCCTTTGCTCATACTTCTCAACCTCTTAGAGCAAGGAATCTAGATGAAGCCACACATAATGAGGGTGGCAAGGGCCCAAAAATAGGTAAAAAATTTTAAATATTGTTCTTACAAACTTAGAATGTTGATAGAATAACATGTCTTACATGAAAATACATTGTTTTCTGACGAGTATTAAGTCTGAAACTCAAATGTGTGTCATTCTTTTCAGACTTCAGTCATCAATGATTTGCCAGGAAACCACAATTTTGTAAGAAATAGACCGAAAATATGAGGCAAAAATCTGGACATTCTTCAAAAATCTGTACAGATGACAGGTGTACCTTTGCTGTTTACTTACCTCCTTCCCTGTTTACCAAGTGGACCTTTATTTCAATGTGGGCTCAGTATATGTCTCCACAAACTTTAGGGATATGGGCTGTAGCATATAAGTCCTGCTTGGTGTTTGTTCTCCCCCTTGGGGTATGTGGGAACCTATATGCTCTGCCACATGATGAAGCATGGTATCATGGGACTTACATCATATTCTCAAAGCAGATGCCGAGATGCTCTGCCTCTAACCACAGTTGGTCAGTGAAAGGTCCCTTGTAACTAATATATGTAAAGCTACACATACCTTTGTATCCACTATGATGGGTTCTCCATGACTCCTGCTAGGCTGCAGATAAGCTGACACATTCCCACAGTTTGTTGTATGGTGACTCTGTCTACTGGATAGTAGTCCATTATGTCTGTGTCATGAAGGGCTTTATAAGTAGAGCATCGTCAGAAGATCCTGATCCTTGGGGGTGATGCCAAGCACCATCAGCAGCAACTGTTGTTATAGGACCCTAATCCAGACATGTTTACAATTGATGTGGAAACCCCTAACACTTTTTAAGTTTATATCTGCTTGAATGCAAGTATATGACTTTGTTCATTGGTAATGCATGAATGACATGGTTGACCATCATGTTTGCACTTTTCAATCACTCACCCATGCATTTTGGCTTTGTTGCAATACCTTGTTGTGTAGCTGTGCTTTCTGAATCATACACACCGTGCTCATCCACAGTCATCCTACAACTTTGCTTAGCATGATGTGGTGATGATTTATGAATCCCTGCCTCTGTCTGCATGGCGATCCTCTGCTCACTTTGAGGCACTTCAGGTTTCAAAATGGTATTGACTTCAGAAAGGTGAATCAGAGCTTATATGATAAGAAAAACTGAGGTAAATGAATTTGTATATTATATTTTAGTTTCTCATACTTTAAATTATTTATAGTTAATTATTTAAAAGGTAATATGAATGCTAGTCTGTTAAGGTGAGTGGTAAAAGGTAAATGAGAGTATCTCTTAATAGCAGCAGGAAAAAACAAGAGCAATGAATGTTTTTGTTTGACAATTAAGACAGAGGATTAAGATTCCAAACTGTTAATGAGCTGCTCACTTTAACAAAGGGTACATGGTTTGATTCCTTCCTCCCCCATTTTTCTGTTGTGTATCTCAGAGCATGTCACTTAACCAGACAGTGTTCTCAGTTTGCCCATGATAAGAAACATTTCTGTCCATTGGGCTTACCTGGTTAACAAATGCATACAATTTAAAATTAAAAATAAAGAAGTTAGTTACTTTAATGGAATAGTTTAAGTTAAACTAATAAAAACACTTCTACTGCATTGCTATTGGCATGTTTTTTATATATAAATTATTATGTTATCTGGTGAATGCAATTTATTCCAAGTCATGGGGTTTGGTATGTGGGATGACTGCAAAGCTCAGTTGCTTTTACAAAACAGAGTATGCATACTGCTTCCTTTTAATTGCACAAATACAATATATAATATGTTAAATAGTGAAGGTATAAAATAGTCTGTGTAAATAAGGAAAAAATCAAAGTATTTACACGCGGCTGGGGGTCGTATGATTTTTTGAAAGAATTTTTTTTTTTAATTTAACATATTTACAATATATACAGAAAGGAAGAAATGCAACTTGACATACTGTTATATAAGATAGGAATACACTGAATCATCAAGGTAATCTTATACATTTAACATATTAAGAATGTTGGTATTTCAATGGCAAGGTTTTCCAAACAACTAAAGGTCTTACTATGATTTATAGATCTTATTCTGATCACTCGTTTTTCAGTTTTACATAATAGTTTTGTTAAATTTAAAACTTTTATGAATGTAGGCACTAAGTTCAATTTCCAATGCTTATAATAACTTTTCTGGCAACTGCCAACAGAGCCTAAAAAGTTTTTGCTGTTTAGCTTTTACAGCCACACAAAGTGGAACATTTATTAGTATTACTGATCTAGTGATCAGTTATCAGACCATAACCCAAATAAAATGTGCTTATCTCTTCCCAATATACATTTAATTTTTCACAGTCTATAAACATGGGTGTCCATTCAGCTTTTACATCTTTAGTACATCTCCAACAAACTGAATAAGTTATTTTACTACACTTTCCAGTATAAACTTGAAGAAGTTTGATTAACTGATTTAAGTACCAAAGCTTTATTATTGCCATCTGTTGAGTCACTCAATCCACCACTATCTAAAAAGTTTCAGAATTTTGCATCAAATTATTATTTTTTGTAATAAACTTATATAGCTTGGACAAGCTTCCTTTGTATGTCAATCAACCTTGGATAACAGCATTCATATATTCATGTAATGAGGGAATAATATTCTATTTCTCTTTACTCATATTAACCACAAATTCATTTGATTTCTTACTGATGGGTAATATTAACTGGTTACAGATTCATCCAACTTATATTCTTTATAAAATATTGTGAGGAGTTAGCTTTTCCTTTTTTAAAAACAATCAGATCATAATACTAGTAATCTATTCCTTTTTAGTAAATTCATTGTAACATTGTTCTGAGTTTACTTAAATCTAGAGGTATGTGCAATAGGAAAACACAAAAAAATTCCACTTTGATATTAATGGACAAAACTGAAAGGTTTGTCACAACAAGTTAACAAAATAAGTGAAGACTCAGATGATAAAATCCAATGTGCTTAGAAAAATACAGACACCAAAATTAGCGCTTTCATTCACTTTATTCCACGTGAACTTCTTTTACTTAAAAGACAAATCTGTTGTTTCACAATGTAATAGTCCAGCAGTCAGTGGATAAGAGTAATTTGCTTTTAGGATTTTTAGTTTCAGAAGCAGTTTTCCAAAAAATCAATTCATTCTGTCTCTTCAGAGATATGCTATTCCATTCCATTTCTTCAGTATTGAGGATTTTATTGCTGCCAACCAAAGTGGATACCTCCTGCAATATGTTAAATATTTTGGTTTATTCAGAAAGGAATACTTTGATCTTTTTTCTAAGCTATACATGAACTTAAATATAATTGAGCATGGTGGTGAGTTTTCCTTCTTAGAAGGTTCTGTCAGGGATCTATGTGCTCTTTCGATTCCAAAAGATACAATTTCAGATAAATGTCATGTTTTATGTAGCTAGATAGTTAATATGTTTATTATATTGTTTCCATCATACTTTTCATGTATGCCATCAATTCTAATGTTATTTCATCTCAGTCTGTTTTCTAAATCATCGAGTATTTCTATGAGCCAATTATTTTGTTTTAAAAAAAATTTGGTCTAAAACTTATCTTGAGCTATTCTGCTTTCATGATCATTCAAAGTCCCTTCCACACTGCTAATGTGTGCCCTTGTTGTTTCATAATAACTTTAAAATGTCCCATCTCTTCTTCTGGTCTCTTCATTGAAACATTTCAGTTTTACATCTAATTAGTCTATTTAAGTAATATATTAGAGCAGCTGCGGTGGTGCAGCAGTAGCGTTGTTGCCTCACAGCAAGAGGTTCTCCTGAACAATTCTCAGCTGGAGTGCCTTCTGTGTGGAGTCTGCATGTACTCCCCGTGGTCGAGTGGTGTTAGAAAGACATGCGTGAATGGGTGTGCCTTCACTGAAGGTTGAGCATTAGGCTGGCAACTCTGCACCATAAAAATCTACTGCCAATCATTAGCGGACCTGAGTTCCACTGTGGCGACCCCTAACTGGGAAAAGCCAAAAAGAAAAAAATCCGGTATACTAGATAATATTGACAGAATGTCCATTTTTAACACAAGAATCCTGAGTACCATTTCTTGAGTGACTCATTTTAATGCCACTTCTCTCTTACACAAACGGTTAAAATTCTGACAGAAAAAAATATTGCTTTGAAGGACTTAAAGCTATAAATCTTTTCTCTGACTATTAATGAATAAAATTAGCTAGCAAGTATCTTCAAATTTAAATTTTCTGATTGCATTTTCTGTCAGAAAAAAGTTTTCAGTCACAGAGCTTTTACCAGTTGCTGGTCTCAGTTAGCCACCTTGGGTAACCCCTGGAAGGATCATGTTCTTGAATGTGTTCTTGTTAAGCTGAGGGCGATTTTGTTAAGCTGGGGGATCAGTGAAGCAAAGAAGAAGCAATATGGGTAGATGAATGGTTTTGGAAAATAATATTGGGAATCATGAAAATGTTAAAAAGGTTGGCCCTGTTGAAGATCAGTATATAAGAATGGTAAGCAGGTGGTAGTGGACCATTTGAAGGCTGCATCAGGAAGAATGGTAACTATCCTCAGAGTGTTAGAGATGTAGGGAAGAAAATGAGCATTAAATTCCCATGAGATGGGCAAGGAAAGAGTTTGAATCATTGTGGAGGGGGTCTAGGGAGCTCTGATGGAAAATACTGGAGAAAAGATATTTGTGACTTATACAGTTTTAGAATGTATAAACTGAACAAGATCAGCTGGATATGAAAAAGTGCAACTTCAACTGCTCACTTGCGAAGTGAGGCATGTTTGGAAAGGAAAGGGTTTAGAAGTTTATACAGAAAATGGATGAAGATCTGGAAGAGAAAATTACACTAGGGCATGTGCTATGGGTGGTGTTCTGCAGTGGGCAGACCAATCAAGCAAGACTGCAAAGGTGAGTGAGGAATCGGGTATAACTGGAGTTGCTGTGAATTAGGAATGGAAGTACTAAGTACAAGTGCAGGGATATACTGTGCCCTAATAGAGTTAACTTCTAAGAGTCGAGAGTCAGGGAAGTCGAGTACCTAGATTCTGTATATGGTACTTAATGTACCAATATCTGTGTTAAAGGGGAAACTTTGAGCAATGAACGATACTGCTTAAATTATGTGGGGTATGGTTATTCATCAGACGAGAGTGAGTAGAAATGCAAAGAAATTTGGTTCCATATGATGTAATTGACAAATATTTATACTATATGGCCTATCACAAATATGTTGTATAAAATGTTAGGCAAATGTGGAATGAAAGTTATATTTGAAAATGTTTATGTTAAACAGAATTGTTGAAAAGCTTTATCCCATATACAGCAATAAAAAGGTAACCTTAAAAAGTAGTGAGTAGCAGAGTATTTTACTTTTGAGTGGTATATTGGGAAATTTTCAGGCAAAATGAAATGAAAGATGTGCATTGCCCTTTTTAAGTAGTTGAGAAATATAGAAACAATGTAAAGTTCTTTACTGCAGCTTATTGCTGATAGAAGCATGATAAATATAACAGTATGCATATTATTCCATGAGGCTTGAGGATTTAGATTTGTTTAATGTAGCTGCTTTATTTAAATAATGTCAAAAGTTATTTATTGCTGATTGCTATTGAAATAATCTGCTTAGAACATTCTATAAGGAGTATGGTGCATACAGTGTATTCTGTCAAAATATATTATATGAGCATGGAACGCATTATCATGGAACTTATAAACAAAGACATTGGCGACCTTCAAACACTGGACCCCACCCAGTTTGGGTTTGTGAAGGGCCGATCTTGTCTCTTGAACCTGATTGACTTTTTTGAATCAGTCTCCAGAGCCGTGGATCATGTCAAGAATACAAAAGAGGTTTGTGACAGTTTTAGAGGAAGGATTTGGCAAGAAAATTATTATTGGGCTTGTGTGGATGTTGTTTCATTGTATACATCCATTTCTACACAATGGGGCTTGGAAGCTATTTATACTTTCTTGGGGGAAGGACCTAAAACTCACTTCATTATTTCACTGGTGGAGTTTTGCCTTACTCATAATGTTTTTGAATTTAACAAAAGATATTTTTTTTAAAAAGAGGGGACGGCCATGGGTGCTAGCTTTGCACCATCCTACGCTATCATTTTCATGGGGCACTTTGAAAACTTATTTTTGTATACTAAAAAGTTTTTTCGGAATAATGTATTGATCTATAAGAGATTTATAGACAACCTCATATTTTTATGCAGAGGTAACCCCAAAGATTTTGATGAGTTTATTTTAAGTTTAAAATCAAATTCATGTGGTCTAGACTTTACATATCAGGTAAATGTTAAAAGCATGGATTTTTTGGATGTGCATTTTTATATTGGTTCCAAGGGGACAATAGAACACAAGCCTTTTCATAAAAAAACAGCAGTAAACAATTTTTTACACACTACCAGTATGCATAGCATTCATTTTACTTGATTCTTTGCCCTTAGGTGAATTTAAACGAATTGCTGTGAATACATCAGAGAATATTAATATTCAAAGAGAATTTGACATTATCTGCCAAAAAAAAATGGACAGAGGTTATTCTAGGGATAATGTTTATTCCCATAGGGCCAGTGTTGAAGGAACACTAAATTTGAATAGGCAGGGGGTTGTTAGTAGGAATAGAGAGAGAATTGGGAATAAATCTTTTTATTCCAAGAAAAATGATTTAATGGAAATGGATAAAATATTTTTTGTGGATAAATTTGCTCCTTTTTCTTCTATTTTGAAAAGAATTGTGTTAAACATGTGGCCAGTAATAACTAGTGATGATTTTTTGAGAAATATAATTCCAAAAAATATTATTTTTTCTTATACAAGATGTAAAAATCTGAAGGAACTAGTTAGAAGCAAGGGCAAGAAAGAGAAAGCTATGGATACAGGTTCTTTTGCTTGCAGCAAATGTAAGGTTTGTGATAAAATCATTAATTTAGATGGCCACAAAATTAATGGAATTTTATATCATGCACTAGATCACTTTGATTGTAATTCCTCTGGGGTGGTATACATTATTGGGTGCAGCTGTGAAGAACGAAAATGGTACATAAGACAAACGAAACATAGGGTTAAGTTAAGAATTTTGGAACACTTGGGAGACATTAGAAATAGTAGACTTGACAGTCCAGTTGCTAGTCATTTTCATCAATTTCATAATGGGGATCAAACTGGTTTTGAGTTTAGTATTTTGGCAAGACCATGGGGAATAGGGGAAAATAATAAACATTTTCAAACTAAATTATTAAATATGGAATCTAAATTTATTATTAATTATGGAACTCTATTTCCCAATGGCATGAATTTAGATGTATAATTATTATTATTATTATGCAGTATAGAAACATTATATATTATATGTATTGTTTTTGTATGAATTTAATTCACTATTTTTTTAAAATGTATTATATTTTTTATACAATTGATTAATTGTTTAATTGGTGTGATTAATTGAGGTGTGTATTTATACTGGTTTAAGTATAGTATTGTTATTCCATGTGAAGGCGAAGGCCGAGGTACCAGAAGAATTCAGTAAAGGAAAATTTCAATCCAGTTTGGCTGCTTCTTTTTTTCTGTTTTTTGTTTGTGAAGGGCCAGTCTTGTCTCCTAAATCTGATTGACTTCTTTGAATCAGTCTCCAGAGCTGTGGACGAAGGTAAGGCAGTCCATACAGCCTATCTGGACCTCGCCAAGGCCTTCGACACCATCCTTCACTCTGGAATCATAGACAACTTACTAAGCTAGGCATAAATCCCTATGTCACTTGATGGGTTGCCAACTGGCTTACTGACAGAACCAAGACTATAAAAGTAGCCGACTCCAAATCCAGCTCCAGACAAGTGACAAGTGGAGTACCTCAGGGTTCAGTCCTGGGACCACTCTTGTTTGGCATCTACTTTTCTGAAGTACAGGCCAACACTAAGGGACTCTGGCTAACAAAGTTTGCAGATGACTGCAAACTGGGAGCCATTATTGAATCCCCAAATGATGTGGATATTCTACAAAAGGGCCTTACAGAAAGAGATGCCTGGTGCCAGAGCCATGGGCTCAAGCTTAATGCCAAGAAATATATAGTTATCCCCTTTGGAAAAAAAACATGCACCCGTGAATTACCACATAGGTGGCAGGACACTAAACATTGAAAGTGTGATGAGAGACTTAGGGACACAGGTGGACAGTGGTCTCACTTTCAATAACCACATCGTCACAACAGTCAGGAAATCCTTCTATGTGGCAGACCTCAACACTAAGAGCTTTTCATCCAGAAAAAAGGAGGTCATTGTCCCACTGTACTCATCCCTCATTAGACCCATTAGAGAGTATAATGCCCTGTTTGGTATGTACCTCGCAAGACATCTGCAACAGCTGGAAAGGCCACAGAAATACCTCATTAAAAGAATCACAGGCCTAAAGCAGATGCCAAATGCTGACCATCTAAAAAACTCCAGCTATACTCTGTGGCATATTGTCTACTCAGAGGCGATCTCTGCTTAACATACAAGGCCATGTCAAACCCTGAGCTGTTGGACATGCTCCACTTAAAGAAATCCCAATCCCTCAGAGCCACACGCTCCAGGGATTTAAACCTTGTCATCACAATGAACAAAACATGCTGGAGGGATAGGTTCCTGACCCAGAGACTCCCCATACTCTGGAATAGACTGCCCATACATGTCAAGCAGAGGACCTGCTTTTGATGATTGGATAGGAGATAGGAAATTCACCCCAGGGATCATGTCAGTCACTCTGCTAGACAGGGGTCCAGAGAAGTAAATATTGTGGATAGAAATATCCAGGGAATTGTTATGGCTAGGCTTGCATAGGCCCTAGGGCCAATAGCCTAGTAGCAACCTATGAACCTATGATAGCAGAATAGACTTAATTTTGTTAAATATGCTATACATTGTGTTTTTGACATACTATACTTTTACTTGTACTGCATGAATTATTGAAGAAGTCTAAATCAGTAGAATTAGTTGACGGTAGAATGAAATTCATTAAGAACATGAATAACAAGTGTGTCTTTGAATGGTAAGCATGATGGCATGAATGTAAAGTAAAAAGGAATGAAATTGCTTGCACCCTTTTATATGGAAGACATGCTAGAAAAAGAATATGGTGTCAAATACAAAGCTATCCTGGAAAAAGAGAACACTTTGGGCTAGATTCCAAAAGAAAGTTGTGGATAGTATGGCACACTGAAGGGAGACATTAACACATTGCTGTCGGACATGATATAAAATATACACTAAAACAAGACCAAGTAATTATCTATTCAGTGAAGGATAATTATAGACTCTGCCCATGCTAGCCAGATCTCAAAGCACAACAGGTGCACCCAATACAACTTAAATGTTTTTTTTTCACAACTTAAATGTGACAAAGTACTTCACCAATAACTTTCTGAAAGCACTCAGTGGAGGCCATATATTCCACATATTCCAAGGTAATCCTGTGGTATCTGATAACTTTACTTAAGAAATGCAACTGGCATTTAAATGCACTACAGCAGTCTGGGGGTACTGCAAGCCATACTACAGGACCATCTACAAATGCATCCTAGAAGGCAGTCAGCTAGACACTGAGCCAGGCTACAGTTAAGCTAGCTCTCTCACTAGAAAATACTAAATCAATACAAATAAGACAGAGAGCTGGTACAGGCTGCCTGCAGGACTTGTGCACCCCACATGTATGCTCACAGTCTATGGGGTAACCCAGTACCGATAGAAACAAAAGTGTGCCTGATTCTAGGTATATTGGACTCTGGGACATTTCAGTGGCACATGGGAGATGCTGTAGGAGTATCCCAGACAGCTGAAAGTCACATCTTCTCATAGTTCCTGGCAGCAAGATGCACCAAGGATGGTGAATATATCCACTTCTCAACAACAGCCGTGGAGTGCAGAATTGTCATGCAGCAGTTCCATGCCATAGCCAACTACCTGCATGTTTCCAGTGCAATAGACTCCACCAATGCCAATTTTCAGGTGGAGTACGCAGCAGATGGCCTTATCACTAATATCAGGGCAACAAATTCTGATAGTGTACATGATGCTGCAATATCGAGGGAAAGTGGTCTGAGGACTGTTTTCCACATGGTGAAATTCCTGAGGGACTACTACTCAATAAGCACAGAAGCACAGCTATGATGTAATCAGAATCTAGACTTGTCAACTGTAAGCATGGACTAAATATGTGTTTTCTCCTTCCTACAAACAGGTGACTGCAGTTATCCACTGGAGCCTTAGCTAATGACACCATACAGAGCTCCATCAACCCCTGCTGAAAAACAGAGCACACAGCATGACACAAAACACCACTGAGCATGTGTTTGAAGTGCTGGAAGCAAGATTAAGATGTCTAGAAAAAGTTGGGGGTATGCTACAATACCCACCAGAAAAGGCATCACAGATGGCTAGGTGTGCCATTCTACACAGCATGATAACAGCAAAACATGGTGGTTTGCCAGTTGCTTGTGGGAGTGACTTACCCCAAGAACCCCAGATGTCTGAAGATGACATATCACAGCTATCACAGGATGATCAGGAGGACACAGGGTTGAGAAGAAATAGGGGTGGGGGATGAAGGTTGCAGCTATATTTCCTAGTGAGGCAACACAGTAGCATCTGACATACACACCTTTGAATCATGACAAGCCACGTGTACAAATGTACACATACTAAACAGTGATGTTCACATGTTGCCCCACAACAGCAGCAGAGTGCACGACTAATGGAAATAAATCATTACTTGTCCAAATTGAACATCATACACAACAGAAGCATAATGTATATCAGTAAAAACATATACACAGCACTCAGCAAAGAACACATCTGGAGGAAACATCACCATAGGAAATCTCTCTATAAGGTACATTACCAAAGAGGATTACACATGAACATGTGTGGGATGGAAGAGGTGTGCACAACATAAGATGTAATTAAATAGGTGAGATATCATCATACAAACAACTAGCTTGGGAGGGTAGCAGTACCACAAGAAATCTACACTCATGCAGTCTATGGGAAAGTATCATCACAAATATAACCAAAAAGCAAGGGCTGTACACTAACACTAATGTTTCATGCATAGCATTGTGTGATGTGTAACAGTGTGGACCAACACAGTAAAATGCATTCAGAAGCATAAGTAATTCCCAAGGACCATCCAAAAAGAAATTAAACACAAATAAGCTTCATATCCCATGACTTGACTTGCAGTTTTTCAATGCAGAGGTTATTGCTGTAACATGACTCAAAGTTAAGAATTAATTCATACATGTAGAGCATTAATGACAGTGACTACACAACAGACATGGAACATGCATCTGGGTTGGGGCTACAGCAACACAGGTAAATGTAGATGTATGTGTGTGTGGTATCAGTCAGATATGAGAAGGCACACATGGGAAATATAAGTCAGAATGGGGAATGAAAATGAGAACATGTCCATAGAAGGGCAGTGAGTGCTGACAGTGAGGCATGTGCAGTGTCATATTAAAATGACATCAGTAAAACATGTATACTACTCAGTAGTAAGCACATACAAGGATCATGTAGCATTAAACCTGAGGTATAATTCAAAGCAATTTAGATATACAAATGCACATACTGGATAGGTGCTGGCAATGTTGTGATTGCAGGTGTCCTGTGCAGGTGAACAAGACCACATTAGTCATGAAGGTCACATATGCAATTATCAATAGTGAATAGTATCAAACATCTACAGAGCCTTACCAGGTATTTCCTCCCTGGTTAGAGAGTCTATAATCTGACTTAAAGCAGATCCTATAGTATATAATGGTGAACACTCAACCATGTGAGTATAATCCATAGTCATAACAGAAGGCAGAGGTGCATAACAAGTGAAAAAGCCAACATTAATATCACAGATCACAGGTGTGCTAAACAGTGCTGCACAATGGCAGTAGTATAAACAAACTTACCAGGTCTGTCTGTAGTAGATGGCGCCTGGCCTATGTCTTGCTATGATGTATTTCTTAACAGTACTGCACTGTTTTTATTTATTTGCTTGACTGAATTATTTACTTATTTACTTATCTGTGTCTGCATTTATATATTTGCTGACCTCTGTCTGAATTTTGTTTCCTGATCTTTGCTGATTTTTTTATTTCTGTTGTGAGGCATTTGGCACAGCACTTTAGCTTGAACTAAATGGTTCCACATAGGGTTCCTTTACAGCTATCTGGGGCAGCAGGGAGTTTGTGGGGAACTCATTCCAGGTTGGAAACACTGGTCAAACAGCTTTTGTGTTATCAGATTGCCTCAAGGTTTGGCTTTGCAAACATCTTTTATCTTGCTGGTACAAAGCTACTACCTTTGTGTGAATTTCTGCTTATCTTGCTGGAATCTCCATTGTGTCTGACTGAGAGAGCTTCTCAAGCAATCTGGAATATAGAGCTGATATAAGTATATTTTTGCACTTTATCTAACTGCTCAGTGTTTCTTAACAGTACCACACTGTTTTTATTTACTTGCTTGACTGAATTATTTACTTATTTGTGTCTGCATTTATATATTTGCAAAATAGTGTAAGAAACTTCTCTGTGTGGAAGATTTTCAGTCCATCTATTTCTAGTTAATCACTGTATATTAATCAGATCATAGCAGTAGAAGTAGCAAACTTAAACTCATCTTAAGTCAAAACAAAACAACAAAATAATAATAGAAAATATATAATTGTACAGCATTACTAAGTATTCAAAAGTAATCCAAGCAAGGCAGGCAGTCTGTTTCCCGTCGAAAATCCTTTATTAAGTACACAGACAAGCGATCCAAGTAAAACAAAAATAGAGTAATAATTTCCTCACAAGCTTTCTAAAGATATATATATATATATATATATATATATATATATATATATATACTTTTTATCAGGCATGGGAGTGGTTTATTGTGCTGTAAAACAAAGTGTTATTGGTACACGTGTTAAATTCACATCCCTTCCCCCATCAGTGTGACATTTGAGCTGGTCCTGCCCTACTTAGTAGCTGGCATAATAATATATAACCTTATGTACTTTAAATAAAATTTATAATGATGTGGTACCTCTTATTTAACCAGATTATTATGTAGATTATTAAGTCTGTGATTTTATCCAAGACAATATACTACATGGCTGGAAATTTATCACGGAAAGTGTAGGAGTGCAGGGGGCGTGTCAGAATGCCAAGCAGTCCAAACATCCACGCCCCTGCAAGTGCCTACATCTGCAAATGTCAGCAGATATGAGCGAGTCCACTCAAATGTGTATACCCCCAACACTACACTCCCCCACATTCAAAACCCATTTACAAATGAAATAAAATGTCAAACAATTTTTTTTTTATTATACCCAAAATCGCTGCCCGTATTTGCACGTGTGTGCGCGGGTGTGCCCATTGCTTAGCTACAGTAAGCAGTTTAGACATCGAAGAGGATAATAAACTACTAATATGCAAATTAAACCAAATTGCAATAGCGTAGTGGTAGAGCCTTCGCACAAAGAGGAGGCATTCCTGGTTCGAGTCCCACCACTCCCCTTTCCATTTTCATTAGGAAATCTGTGCATAAAAATAATTCCTGACATTTACCTTTTAAATGCTATTAAAATGCATTGAAATGGCCTATGTAGTAGTGAACAATATTTTAAATATATATAAGAAGGTGAAACGGTCATGCATACTAATGAATGCATAAGTAACCTATCTTAAGTAATGTGAAGCACTGCTAAGCAACATTTACCAGTATTAAGCACATTTACGAATAATTGCCCATAGCTTAGCACTGCTTTAACTAGCGCAATGGCATTGCACGTAGCTGCGCATTGTGCCAACTCGCGCATACAAAACATGTTTGCGCAGGGCTGCGCACTGCGCCAACTAGCACAACGTTGGGCAACGTAGAGCAACATAGGGCAACAATGGGCAATGTAGAGCAAAGTTGGCTAAACATACCCACACCTCCTAGCTGGTCAGGCCAGTAGTAAAATAAAAAGCAATTACAGGCTTCAAAACCGGGATACTGTGCATCATAATCAAAGTACAGAACCACTAAGCCATGACAGCTTTTGCTGTTCATGCACTGTCAACATACATATACATATTAATGAAAGTTTACTCAGTGCTAAGCAGGTTTGCACTCAGCTGAGGATTTTCAAAACCGGCCAATCACAAATAAGTGCGGGAAATGAGCCATATTTAAGCCCCATAGGCAGGAATAATCGCCATAACTGGTTGTAGCTCCCATCTGCAGTCAGAATGGCCTGTGCTGGAGAGGGCTCTCATTTTTGAGCACAACGGTGGGGCACTGAGGAGTCAAAACGGATGGTTTGGCTCCTTGTCCATCATCATGAGGCAAGACTCCTGCAGGGCCAGTTCCAAGGCATGGAGTACAAAGCGGAGGCTTGGAACGGTCTAGCACATGATCTCACCAGTGCCACAGGCATCCCTCGGACTGGTGAGCAGGTCAGATACCACCATGCAGACCTGAAGAGATGGAAGCAGGACCAACTGAATCAGTGGATACAGGAGGCCCGTGGGATGGAAAATACCCCACTACTGAGTAGGTAGCCATGGAATGGAGTATGTAAGAATAGCTATTGTAGTCTATATAATGGACAGGTAAATCTCAATATCCCTTAATTTACTTCACAGCTGCAGGTGTCCATGCTGCGAATCAGCAAGCCTATGCAGATAGGCTGCTAAGGCTGTGCCACCAGGCAGGTTAATAATTATTCTGCAATGTATTGTTATATAAAATAAGTGAGAGAGCCTGAAAAGAAGTGTTGTAGCCCATTAATAAAGGTAAAATACGCCCTGAATAATATCTCTGCATGTGCTGTTATATAAAATAAGTGAGAGAGCCTGAAAAAGAGTGTTGTAAACCATTAATAAAGGTATAATACATCTTGAATAAGTCTTCTGCATGCACTGTAATATCAAATAAATGAGAGAGCTTCTAGAAAAGTGTGTAATGTAATTAATAAAGGTATAATACCTGGAGTGTGTCCATGTCACTTACTTTGAAATGTTGTTGTACTCTTGCATTATATAAATAGTACTGTTGTATTAAGCGCTGTCAACCCACAGTTGGGCAGTCCCATATAAAGTTGATGAAGGGAGTGCCATTAGCTTTGTAGCATATATACAGTCCTCAACAGTTGGTTAATGGCTGGCATGCATAGGTAAATCTGGCACATGAGTAGTTTGTTAATGTGTTCCCCAGAAATGTGAGTGTGCTGCTAGAAATGTAGGGGGCTGTAGAAATATAACTAATAATGTCACGTGAACACATCCAGATATGTAGATATATAAATATAAATAAAATATACAAATACGTAGCAGCAACATCTGCATCCTGGACAGTTAGTATGTCAGATATAGGTCAGGTATGTAAGAAACTCGCCAAACCCATTACACAACTTAATGCACGTTGCCTAGTGTAATAATACATGTAGGGGATATACACCTGCAGTCAATAGGAATGTAGTGTAAACTATAAGTACATATAAGATGTTAATAGAGGTATCTTTTTACATCCTACTGAATGTGCATAAACAATGCAATTCCACACCTCAATGGGTATGTCTAATCTCAAAACATTTGTTGGGACATATATCCTATTGTTCTAAAAATATCTGCATTTACTTTGATGCATGTGCCCTGTTCAAACACCACAATCTTGGTGGCCTGTTGCCACCAATCAATCCTGCATGCTGTTGGAATGTCCACTGTTGTTCTATATATGCATGTGTTATGCTTGCTGTTCAACTGTTGGAACTCTGGTGTGTTGGGTTAATGGGGATATTACTGCATACTGTTACAACTAATTTGGAATGCTGTTGGCTGTTACCAACCCATAATGTCATTAAATCCTCCAAAACATAGAACGTATGGGAAGGCCAGTCCCAGCAGACCCACATGTCCCACCTCAGCTGGCGATGGCACCTGGCACCAGCAGGTCTGATGCCCAGCCCGGGACCTCCTCCTCCGGTGGCTCTGTGCCACCTTTGGGTGGAAGCACTGCAGGGGATGGGGCCCATCCCCCCTGTGCAAGCGTGGCTGGAGGAGGGCCACCTATCAACCTCCGAATGGTCCAGGCTGTGGTGTGTAGGGAGATCCGGCGTTCAGTTGCTGATCCTCTACGCCAGCTCGAGGCAAGAGTGGAGTGACTCATGGGTGAGCCTGCCCCACCTACGCAGCCCCCAGCACAGTCAACCTTTGGGCTGTGAAGGTGTAGTGGTGACTGCCCATGGGTGGGGATGTCAGTTCCACTGTTGCCATCTGTGGGCTCATGGGCTTGCGATTTCCAAACATCCTTCCCCGTCAATGGTGTTCACCCCCTCATGTGTCATATTCTGCCCCTGTATGTGTCTTGTTTATCTTGTCTGTTTATCTCCCCAAACTACCTCCCCAAATATACCTACTTCCCCTACCCCACATTATACTCTCACCTGTAAAAAAAAAAAAAAAAAAAAATTGGGCAATCTGCTCCCAAAAAAAATTACGCCCCATATATAGCTGCCCATTTTGCACAAATGTCCGCTAGACACAGAAACTGTAATTTAATTGGCAGTACAACATATTTCATTGTCCCCACCCCTCTCTCAGGGGTGAAAGGTTTCAAATTTCCCTCCAAATTACTAGCATATGCACAGCTGTTGCTGTTAAAGAAATGGGCAGCTATGGACCTTCCCTACACCTGTCCTGCACATCCCGAGCTGTTTTCCCTACTGTCTTATCCTCTTTGTACCCCTTTTTCACCACTTTCCTATCACCGCATTTTCTTTTCTTTCAAAGAAATTAGCGCAGGGGTTAGCGGGAGTAGATACTTTTAAGCAGTAGTTAGCAGGCTTGCGTGAGTGTGCGCATGTGTGCGCTTAGCTAAGTATTGCTAAGTGTCATGCAAACCCATGCAAACCCACTTACAACTGCTTAAAAGTGCCTTAATCACCCTGCATATGAGGGTTCGTTCTGCTCAGCAGCAAAATAAAACTCCACTGTCAGTCTCAAACCCCGGACTTTGGTCCCACTATACTGCATGCAGTACCATAAGGCCACAGTAGAGATACAGCAGGTTGTTCCTGAAATATATATATCATGCATCAGAATGTGTGAATGTCAAGGAAAGATAGGAATGCCATAACACAAAACCTGTTCTGTGGAACTGTACCAGCAGCTGTTGTGGAATTGCATTACATAACTGTGATAATAGAACCACACATTCTAGCAGGAAATAATTTTTCTGCAGCACTCTACAACCCCCACACAGTATCCCACCCAAATGTACAAATTACCACTGTGTTTAAGGTACAGCAAGGATGTAGGTAGGCATACTCAGTACTGGAATTGTCCAGTTTCCATGAGCATCCTGTGATAATGTCAACAAAATAAAAAGCACAAACTGTGCAAAAGAGAGTACATTAATATCCACAGTATAGCAGTTCCCAAACAGCTCATGTGCCAAATGAAAACATCTCAATAACTACGCATGTATAGCAACTAATTGTATAAGTATAAAAGAAACTAAATACTCCCATGTAGCTTGTGTTAGCATTTGTAGGGGTGAGTACAATTCTACACTGTCAACTGTGTACTGGAAGTGGCAACATTCAGGTCTGAGTACAACATTCAAATCACTGACTACAGCCCTAGCTTCAGATATAAGAAGTATACCAACCTTCTGACTCACACTACGGTGTCCACAGCAAACAAGCATGGTCCCCACTTTGGAAAGCTCAAAAGGCCTACACCTACCTGACCTAGCAATTTACAGCATTGGGTTGCTTTGACAGTGAGTACTGCAATTACCACACAGCAGGCTGCATGCAATTACGAAATGGTGGCCACCAATTGGTGCAGAGGCCATCACATGCACATGTGCAGATACCTCTAAAAGCGGGCTGTACTTGCTGTCCACACATGCAATCATTTCATTGCAGCCACAGAGAGCGAGAGAGAGAGAGAGCGAGCAAGCAAGCAAGAAAGAGAGAGACACAGAGACACACACAGACAGATAGACAGACACCGGCAACAACAAGAGCAATAGCCACAGCAACAAAAAAAAAAAAAATAAAAAAAAATATATAAATAAAAAAATATTATTACAACACACGGAACGTAATAATACAAACCCATACAAAGTAAAGGTATGTAACTGATATGTATTTACGGGCATGTAGTAGATGTTTTTGAAGACTACTCTACATACTTTGAGTCATCCATATGTGGCAGCAGTACGTATCTATGCACAGATGCCCTGCATAACTACTGCCATGGAGAAATCAGTATGTAGCTGTGTGCAGTGGGATATGACTGTGATATATGTAGTTCAGCATTAAATGTCAAACATCTGATCCATGTTATCTGTGTTCTGTACAGTTGTGTACAATGGCTGTTTGGGGGAATAGCGCATACAGTTATATAAACAAGGATGTGACAGATTAAAAAATGCATGATAGTCAGATTAACGTGCAGCTTAGCATTGGCAACAGCTGTACCAGGCTAGTATGCTAATCTAGCATTTGCAGCTATATATACACCCTCTAATATTACTGTGTGCTCACATGTGACACCTGTTCATGTTGCAGCAAGGCCCAACAGGTCAGCCATGAAGTCCATGGACTTACAACAGTGTGTACCTTGTGTGTGAATGGCACACACATACAGAGAGATCTGTCTGTGTCAGATATATTAGCATCTGTACATGTGCATAGAGCAAGGGACATACTGCAACTGTTTGTGAAGGGTGGACATATATATGTTGTTGAAGGTTTTTATGTGCATACTTCTATGTAGGTTGTAGTGTGTGGCAAACAAGACGGCATACAGTGCTGGTATATGACATGTGGTGGTTAAACGCTGTGGGTATGAATTGTCAGGTTTGCAGTGTTGCAGCCAGTGAGGCCTGCTAAAGCTACATGTGCTAAGAACACCTTCAATGCATTCCGCACAACACTGTGCAATATTAGTGCATAACAGTATACCCGCAACCTTCGCATAATTGATATTCCCACCATGAAAGGTGGACCGTATATGTGCCTATATGTATATCCATATGTACACCAATGTATGTTTATATTTATGTGTGTGTGTGTGTGTGTGTGTGTGTGTGTATATATATATATATATATATATATCGAGAGAGAGAGAGAGACACAGGGTCATATTTACTGCGACAGATGCCTGGTGACAAAGCCATGGACTCAAGCTTAATGTCAAAACTGCATTGGCATCCCTTCTGCCAAAAACACCGTACCCATGAACTACCACATAGGTGGTAGTCTACTTAACACCGAATGTGTGATAAGAGACCATGAGACACAGGTGGACAGTAGTCTCCACTTTGATAATCACAGTGACACACTAGTCATGTAATCTGTCTGCCTGCCACACCTCATCACAAAAGGTGTGTCATCCAGGGAAATATAGGTCAGTGTCCCCCTCTACTCATCACACATAAAGCCCATTATAGAGTATAATGCTCCATGTAGTATGTACCTCACAAGACATCCACAGCAACTAGAAATGACAAAGACATACCTCACAAAGAGTAATACCAGCCTCAAACAGATGCCCTATGCAGACCATCTCACAAACCCACAACTACACTGTGTCACATACCGCCTACCCAGAGGTGACCTCTGCCTAACATACTAAGTCATGTAAAAATCAGAGCTGTTGGACATGCTGCACGTAAACAGATCACAATCTCTATGAGCTACATGCTCTAGGGACCCAAACCTTTTGACTACAATAAACAGCACATGCTGGAGGGATAGAATCCCATTTAGAGACATCCCATACTCTGGAACAAACCAACTATCCATAGCAAACAAAGCCCCTAATTATCAGTCATCATAAATAATCATGAAGATTGTGTGGGAGATAGTGAATACACCCAGCCAATCACCTCTGTGTCTCTGCTTGACAGGGCCACATGAAATGCAATGGCCTGTGTGTCAAAGGCCAGGGTAGAGTATGGCTAGGCTTCTATAGGCCCTAGGGCCAATAGCCTCTCACCTACCTATGAAGAGATACACACCCACATGTACTTGTTACAATAATTAGGTTCATAGGTTCATACTAGGCTATCTGCCCTAGGGCATTTATAAGCCTAGCCAGAGTGTGTTTGGCTTTCGCCACCCATTTTAAATTAATTTTGCTATGCCTTTTTTTGAGGTTAGTATACTGTGCCTCTGTCTAACAGTGACACAGAAGTGATATCCGGGGTAAACCTACGATCTCGCATCCACTCATCAAGATTCCTCTTGAAGAGAGTCAATGTGGGACTCTGCCTAACCTGGACTGGGATTTTATTCCAGAGTGAAGGGAGCCTCTGGGTTATGAATCTGTCCCTCCAGCATGTCCTATTTATTTCAGTGCTGAGGTTCAAGTCTCTCGAGCGCGTAGCTCGATGGGATTTGGATTTTCTGAGGTGCAGCATGTCCATTAATTCCAGGTTCGACATGGCTTTATACGTCAGGCACAGATCGCCTCTGAGCAGGCGGTATGCCACTGAGTAGAGCTGGAGTTTCTTTAACCGGGCAGCATATGGCATCTGTTTGAGCCCTTTGATCCTCTTGGTGAGGTACTTTTGGGGTCTTTCCAGTTGCAGCAGCTGTCTGGTAAGGTACATCCCAAAAGGGGCATTGTACTCAATTATGGGCCTGATGAGGGATGAGTAAAGAGGCACGATGACCTCTCCTGATCTAGATGTGAATCCCTTCATGATTAGGTGGGCTATATAAAATGTTTTTCTAACCACTTTGGCCACGTGGTTGTCAAATGAGAGATTGCTATCAACTTGGGTCCCCAGGTCCCTAATGACTTCTTTTGTACTTAATGGATTACCACCTATGTGGTAATTTGTGGGCACTTTGTTTTTGCCAAAGGGGATGACTATACACTTTTAGGAGTTTAGCTTGAGGCCATGGCTCTGGCACCAGTTGTCTGTTTCTATGAGGCCCTTTTGGAGGATGCTTGTGTCGGCTGGAGAGTTGATTATGGCGCCCAGTTTGCAGTCATCTGCAAACTTGGTCAGCCACAGTCCTTCCGTGTTGGCCTGTACCTCCGAGAAATATATACCAAACAAGAGGTCCCAGGACTGAGCCTTGTGGGATGCCACTTGTAACTGGTTTGGAGTCTGACATGGCTCCAGCAATTCTAACCATGTGGGTTCTGTCCATGAGCCAGTTTGCAACCCATCTAGTGACATAGGGGTTTATATTTAAGCTGGTGAGCTTATCTATAATGCCCAAGTGGGGTATTGTATCGAAGGCTTTTGCGAGGTCCAGGTAGGCTGTGTGGACCACCTTCCCCTCGTCAATGGCCTTGATGACTGTTTCAAAGAAATCGACCAGGTTTAAGAGGCAGGGTCTGCCCTTAACAAAGCCAAACTGGGTAGGATCCAGTGTCTGTAGGTCCACAATATCTTTATTTATGAGGTCCATGATGATCCTATCCATAGCTTTGCAGACCAAGCTAGTCAGGCTTATGGGGCGATAGTTTCCAGGATCCATTGAGGCACCACCTTTGTGGAGAGGGACCACTGTTGCTGCACGCCACTCTTTGGGTACATATCCTGTAGTAAGGCTAAGATTGAACAGTAGTTTTATGTTTGGGTTTAGCTCTTCTTGGAGTTCATGTAGGACGCAGCCCGGGACACCATCTGGTCCCATTGATGCTGTTTTTTTGCTTTGGAGAGGGCGGCTCTTACCTGAGCATCTGAGATGTCAGGGGGGCAGCACTCTGTTGGGATAGATATTTGCCCTTTTGGTGGGGAGGAGGGGGAGAAGTTTGCACTGAACCTGTCAGCTAGGATGTTGTCAATGTCTGTGGGCTTGGTGTATTTTTTGTCATTTTGGACTAATTCTGAGCATATCTGGGAATTCCCACCCAGGTTCCTAACATAACTAAAGAAAGCCTTGTGATTATCCTTAGTGTCCTGTGCAATTTTTCGCTCGAAGCTGGCCTTAGACGATTTTATGAGTGCCCGTAGTTTTTTGCTAATACTGATCAGAGATGCCTTCCCTTTTTGGGATTTTGCTCTATCATGTAGTAGCTTCCTCCTTATATTGTATAGTTTGTTTATGGCTGGGGTCCACCAGACAGGACGTCTGCCTTTGGAGGATTGGGTCTTGGTTTTATTTGGGATTGCATGATCCATGCATTCCTGAAGGTGTTCATAGAATGCATTTATAAAGGATTCTGTGGTCTGGGCCATATTTTCCACAGGCCCGGGGGCTTTGAAGGATTTCGCCTCGGTTTTGAGGCGTGTGAAATTTGCTTTAGAGAAGTTTTTCACTGTGGTTTTCTGGGCAGGGGGTGGGGTCGGGATGTAAATATACAGTGAGATTAGTTTATGGTCTGATCTTACCAGTGAGGGATACACTTCTGGTCTGGAGCATAGTGTCCCCATGTTGGTGATGATCAGGTCCAGTATGTTTTCCCCTCTTGTGGGAGTGGTAACAAGTTGTTTGATAGCATTTGAGTTTATAAATTCTAGGAACCTTTGGGCTAGGGTGTTGGAGCTAGAGTAATGCTCCCAGTCTATGTTTGGGTAGTTGAAGTCGCCCAATATAATGGTATTTGGAGAGACCTTCATATTTTCCAGTATTCTCAGGAAGGCCGAGTGGGGTTCCTGTGTTTGGGAGGGTGGTCTGTAGCAGGCTATAAACTGGAAGGCAGTTTTACCCACAGTTAGTTGCACATGGATAGTCTCTGATGCTTCGTGCTGTGCCACCAACCTGGAGGTGTGGGTATCTTTGACGAATATTGATACTCCCCCTCCTTTTGTGGTTCGGTCCAGGTTTTGGGGCCAAAAAGCATGGTATGAGGTATAACCTGGTAGTGCTGGGGTGCTCTCGGGAGCCTTGAACCAGGTTTATGTTACTGCACAGATATCAATGTTCTCCATGCTAAGGAGAGTTTTGAGTGCGTGCATCTTGAGGTTTAGACTTCTGGCGTTGAGTAGCATTACTCTTAGTTTCTTATCCCTTGTGATACCTATGGAGGTGGGTTTGTCTTTTGAGCCTTGCCTAAAAAAGGCTCTATGGGGGTAGCAAGAGCCTTTGCCAATATCCGAAAGCCCAGGGGTGACAGGTGCAAGCCATCCCTAGTGAAGCATCGTGGCTTGTCGAGCATGTCATCCCAGGCTGACAGGCATTGGATCCCCTTTGAATGACACCAACACTTAAGCCAATTGTTGAAATTGATCATCTTGTCTTCATATTGTGGCATCATTCTTGGTGAGGGTAAGATGCTACTCAAGGTCAGGGTCATACCAGCCTGGGCTACATGCTCAGAGAGCTCCTCTATGTCTCTTTTCATGTAGTCCAGGGAGGTACATCTCAGGTCATTCACACCAGCATGGACAATGACGGAGTCATATTTGTACTTGCCTTGGAGTGACCTGAGTGCTTGTGTTATGTGGCGGATCCTAGCGCCCAACAGGCAGCTCACTGTGACCTTCTCCTTGTTCAGCCTGGTGAGCGGGACGTCAGTGTGCCTTACGATTGAGTCACCTATTACAAGTGTATCAGGTGCGTTGTTTAGCCTTGAGGGCTGTGACTGTCCAGCACACTGGCTTTGTGAGCTATGTGTTGCACGTGTTTTGTTTAGGGGTAGCGGTTGCTTGGGTGTCTGCTTTGGAGGTCTCTGCTGCTTAGGCAGATTTTTATTTAGAGCCTCCGAGTATGTTTTGTGTGTTTATGTGTTTGGTTTGTTGTCGTGGTAGGTCTATGTGAGACTGGAATTGTAGTGAGTGTGGTTTCCTTCTCCTGCTGACTGGTTACGCCAGTACTGAGTTGAGAGAGCTTAGCCTCCAGTTTGGCTATATGGTTGCATCTCTCACATGTGTTGGAATTTGTTGGGAAGAGGAGAGGGTTGTCTGTGTATATGAGGCAGTTGTAACATTGCCTCAAAATTCCCAGATTCACCAGCTGGACCGGAGAGGATATTGACAACTGACCTTTGGACATGCTAGAATAGTATTGGGAATTCCTTTATAATTGAAAAAAAGGGCCAGTGGGGAACAAGGTACTCAAGGGGAGTTTGTGAGGGTGTAGTGCTTTTAATTTTTTAGAGCTGACTTATGTAATTGCTTTAGTGAGCAAGTGCCAGGTAACTTAAATGCAATGTGTTACAGTCAACTTAAATGCAAAAATGACAAACAGTAACTTTCTTTCAAGTGAAAGAAAGAAATAAGTACAGTAAGCAATGCAGATATCACTAGGGATCCACAGAAGTGCTAAAAGGCCGTGTTTTAGGTGGAATTAGCATTTCAGGGAAATAAACAAACAACAAGCATACAAATAAAGCTAGATTCAGCAGGCCTGGATCTAGTCTATGCTACAGCAAACAAGGTGTACCAATTTCAATAAGAAACAGAATATGCAGGCACTATAAGCCTTTAACCATAAATTCCCTGCTCAGAAGGGCAGAGTCCAGCCTCTCCTCCCACAAGAGTGCAGACCGCAATCCTTCTTAATGTAAAATAACTGGCCTGAAGCCCAAGTGCTTAAACCAGAACTAATACACTTTTAGAACAACAGACACTGAGCTCTCAATCAGCAGTTCCCAACTTTGAAGGATGTAAGCTACCTGTCCTGCCACCACAGTGCAGGCCACAAACCTTCCTAATGTAAAACAACTGGTCTGAAGCCCAAGTGCTTAATCCAAAAGACTTAGAAATGATAGCTACACTTTAATCAAGTTACTACCAGCAGTAATAAATACAACTGAATACTTTAAAGAATGCCTGGATTAGTGCTCAAATTCTACAAACAAAGCTAGATTCTGCAGGCCTGGATCTAGTCTATGCTACAGCAAACAAGGTGTACCAATTTCAGTAAGAAGCAGTTCAAATATGCAGGCACTATAAGCTTTAACCAGAAATTCCTAGCTCAGAAGGACAGAGTCCAGCCTCTCCTTCCACAAGAGTGCAGAGCACGAACCCTCTTAATGTAAAATAACTGGCCTCAAGCCCAAGTGCTTAAACCAGAATTAATACACTTTTAGAATAACAGACACTGAGCCCTCAATCAGCAGTTCCCAACTTAGAAGGATGTAAGCTACCTGTTCTGCCACTACAGTGCAGACCACAAACCTTCTTAATGTAAAACTGGTCTGAAGCCCAGGTGCTTAAACTAAAAGGCTTAGAATGAGTTACACCAAGCAGTAATAAATACAATTGAGTACTTTTAAGATAACGCAAAAGTAAAATAAAGTAGGAAAAAACACAAATACAGTAAAAGCAGATACATTTTTTTTTTTTTTGGAAAGAGAGAAAGGAGTAGCAGAAACTAACCTTACTGGCCTTCTCAAATGCTCTCCCTGTACTGCGTAGAATGAGGTAACAACACTAGACTGGGAGGAGGGTCCCAGATCAAATTTACACTAGGGTTGGGCAACTGCAAAGCCACCAACTATAAAAACAATATACCAACAGAGAGGGAGGGTGGGAAACAAACTGCAGAAATGTTACTCACAGCTGAAAAGCAGCAGTGAGCCTTTAAATGAAAGTTTTAAACAGCTAAAGGAGCCACTAGAAAAAATAGTTTAACTGCAACAAGTTATCATAAACAAACAACCCAACAGATGCTTAATAAGAGTGGACAATTTCCAGTTAATACCTCACACACAGTGAAACTAGCTAGAAAAAATACACAGTACACAAAGTGCTATAAACTACAAAGAAATAAAGAACAAAATAAACAAAAAACAGGATACTTAATGTTATATATTATAGCTCCGAGTTTGCAGAGTGTCATTCCTTCGATTAGCTCACTGTAAAATGACTGAACACTCACAACTGAGCTTCTTAGGTAACAGAAAGTTGAAACCTGAGACAGCTTTTAAGAAAGAAATCTCAAAAGAACCAACGAGGTGCTTAGTCTAAGCTGTAGTCCAGGAGACCTCAGTCAGCCAATGACCTCACACAATTCTCTCTCACTGAAATGCCTGATGGCTTTGGCTAAAACAAGATGTCCCTGAATTATGTGCTCAGACACACAGCCTCCACAAACACTAGGCCCAAATACAAGCCTGAATATGGAAATGCTACAAATATCCCCACTACTTAGAACAAACTGCAGAAATGTTACTCACAACTGAAAAGCAGCAGTGAGCCTTTAAATGAAAGTATTAAACAGCTAAAGGAGCCACTAGAAAAAAGAGTTTAACTGCAACAAGTTATCATAAACAAACAACCCAACAGATGCTTAATAAGAGTGGACAATTTCCAGTTAATACCTCACACACAGTGAAACTAGCTAGAAAAATACACAGTGCACAAAGTGCTATAAATAAGAAAGAAATAAAAACAAAATAAACAAAAACAGGATATTTAATGTTATATATTATAGCTCGAGTTTGCTGAGTGTCCTTCCTTCGATAAGCTCACTGTAAAATGTCTGAACACTCACAACTGAGCTTCTTAGGTAACAGAAAGTTGAAACCTGAGACAGCTTTTAAGAAAGAAATCTCAAATGAACCAATGAGGTGCTTAGTCTAAGCTGTAGTCCAGGAGACCTCAGTCAGCCAATGACCTCAAACAATTCTCTCTCACTGAAATGCCTGATGGCTTTGGCTAAAACAAGATGTCCCTGAATTATGTGCTCAGACACACAGCCTCCACAAACACTATGCCCAAATACAAGCCTGAATATGGAAATGCTACAAATATCCCCACTACTTAGAACAAACTGCAGAAATGTTACTCACAGCTGAAAAGCAGCAGTGAGCCTTTAAATGAAAGTTTTAAACAGCTAATGGAGCCACTAGAAAAAAGAGTTTAACTGCAACAAGTTATCATAAACAAACAACCCAACAGATGCTTAATAAGAGTGGACAATTTCCAGTTAATACCTCACACACAGTGAAACTAGCTAGAAAAAATATACAGTACACAAAGTGCAATAATCAACAAAGAAATAAAGAACAAAATAAACAAAAAACAGGATACTTAATGTTATATATTATAGCTCCGAGTTTGCTGAGTGTCATTCCTTCGATTAGCTCACTGTAAAATGGCTGAACACTCACAACTGAGCTTCTTAGGTAACAGAAAGTTGAAACCTGAGACAGCTTTTAAGAAAGAAATCTCAAAAGAACCAATGAGGTGCTTAGTCTAAGCTGTAGTCCAGGAGACCTCAGTCAGCCAATGACCTCAAACAATTCTCTCTCACTGAAATGCCTGATGGCTTTGGCTAAAACAAGATGTCCCTGAATTATGTGCTCAGACACACAGCCTCCACAAACACTAGGCCCAAATACAAGCCTGAATATGGAAATGCTACAAATATCCCCACTACTTAAAACAAATTGCAGAAATGTTACTCAAAGCTGAAAAGCAGCAGTGAGCCTTTAAATGAAAGTTTTAAACACCTAAAGGAGCCACTAGAAAAACGAGTTTAACTGCAACAAGTTATCATAAACAAACAACCCAACAGATGCTTAATAAGAGTGGACAATTTCCAGTTAATACCTCACACACAGTGAAACTAGCTAGAAAAAATCCACAGTACACAAAGTGATATAAACAACAAAGAAATAAAGAACAAAATAAACAAAAAACAGGATACATAATGTTATATATTATAGCTCCGAGTTTGCTGAGTGTCCTTCCTTCGATTAGCTCACTGTAAAATGGCTGAACACTCACAACTGAGCTTATTAGGTAACAGAAAGTTGAAACCTGAGACAGCTTTTAAGAAAGAAATCTCAAAAGAACCAATGAGGTGCTTAGTCTAAGCTGAAGTCCAGGAAACCTCAGTCAGCCAATGACCTCAAACAATTCTCTCTCACTAAAATGCCTGATGGCTTTGGCTAAAACAAGATGTCCCTGAATTATGTGCTCAGACACACAGCCTCCACAAACACTAGGCCCAAATACAAGCCTGAATATGGAAATGCTACAAATATCCCCACTACTTAGAACAAACTGCAGAAATGTTACTCACAGCTGAAAAGCAGCAGTAAGCCTTTAAATGAAAGTTTTAAACAGCTAAAGGAGCCACTAGAAAAATGAGTTTAACTGCAACAAGTTATCATAAACAAACAACCCAACAGATGCTTAATAAGAGTGGACAATTTCCAGTTAATACCTCACACTCAGTGAAACTAGCTAGAAAAAATACACAGTACACAAAGTGCTATAAACAACAAAGAAATAAATAACAAAATAAACAAAAAACAGGATACTTAATGTTATATATTATAGCTCCCAGTTTGCTGAGTATCCTTCCTTCAATTAGCTCACTGTAAAATGGCTGAACACTCACAACTGAGCTTCTTAGGTAACAGAAAGTTGAAACTTGAGACAGCTTTTAAGAAAGAAATCTCAAAAGAACCAATGAGGTGCTTAGTCTAAGCTGTAGTCCAGGAGACCTCAGTCAGCCAATGACCCTAAACAATTCTCTCTCACTGAAATGCCTGATGGCTTTGGCTAAAACAAGATGTCCCTGAATTATGTGCTCAGACACACAGCCTCGACAAACACTAAGCCCAAATACAAGCCTGAATATGGAAATGCTACAAATATCCCCACTACTTAAAACAAATTGCAGAAATGTTACTCACAGCTGAAAAGCAGCAGTGAGCCTTTAAATGAAAGTTTTAAACAGCTAAAGTAGCCACTAGAAAAAAGAGTTTAACTGCAACAAGTTATCATAAACAAACAACCCAACAGATGCTTAATAAGAGTGGACAATTTCCAGTTAATACCTCACACACAGTGAAACTAGCTAGAAAATATACACAGTAGACAAAGTGCTATAAACAACAAAGAAATAAAAACAAAATAAACAAAAAACAGGATACTTAATGTTATATATTATAGCTCCGAGTTTGCTGAGTGTCCTTCCTTGGATTAGCGCACTGTAAAATGGCTGAACACTCACAACTGAACTTCTTAGGTAACAGAAAGTTGAAACCTGAGACAGCTTTTAAGAAATAAATCTCAAAAGAACCAATGAGGTGCTTAGTCTAAGCTGTAGTCCAGGAGACCTCAGTCAGCCAATGACCTCAAACAATTCTCTCTTACTGAAATGCCTGATGGCTTTGGCTAAAACAAGATGTCCCTGAATTATGTGCTCAGACACACAGCCTCCACAAACACTAGGCCCAAATACAAGCCTGAATATGGAAATGCTACAAATATCCCCACTACTTAGAACAAACTGCAGAAATGTTACTCACAGCTGAAAAGCAGCAGTGAGCCTTTAAATGAAAGTTTTAAACAGCTAAAGGAGCCACTAGAAAAAAGAGTTTAACTGCAACAAGTTATCATAAACAAACAACCCAACAGATGCTTAATAAGAGTGGACAATTTCCAATTAATACCTCACACAAAGTGAAACTAGCTAGAAAAAATACACAGTGCACAAAGTGCTATAAACAACAAAGAAATAAAGAACAAAATAAACAAAAAACAGGATTCTTAATGTTATATATTATAGCTCCGAGTTTGCTGAGTGTCCTTCCTTGGATTAGCTCACTGTAAAATGGCTGAACACTCACAACTGAACTTCTTAGGTAACAGAAAGTTGAAACCTGAGACAGCTTTTAAGAAATAAATCTCAAAAGAACCAATGAGGTGCTTAGTCTAAGCTGTAGTCCAGGAGACCTCAGTCAGCCAATGACCTCAAACAATTCTCTCTCACTGAAATGCCTGATGGCTTTGGCTAAAACAAGATGTCCCTGAATTATGTGCTCAGACACACAGCCTCCACAAACACTAGGCCCAAATACAAGCCTGAATATGGAAATGCTACAAATATCCCCACTACTTAGAACAAACTGCAGAAATGTTACTCACAGCTGAAAAGCAGCAGTGAGCCTTTAAATGAAAGTTTTAAACAGCTAAAGGAGCCACTAGAAAAAAGAGTTTAACTGCAACAAGTTATCATAAACAAACAACCCAACAGATGCTTAATAAGAGTGGACAATTTCCAGTTTATACCTCAGACACACAGTGAAACTAGCTAGAAAAAATACACAGTACACTGCTATGTGAGTTTGACTGAGTGTGATGGTGAATGTGTCAGAGTTTGGTTTATGTGTGATAGCTTAGTGGGAAACTGTTTCTGCCATGGTATTATGTGTCCTAGCTGTGATCCTAGCAAAAGATGTGTATACAATTGCTAGACTGAAAAGCAGTATGCCATACGTTCTTATGTAGTCCCTTGTTGTTGACTGGGGTGCCTATTGTAGGCTAATGCAGTACATGCATGCTTATTGAGTGTTACTGCTGGAGAATCCAACTCCTGTATGAACTGTAGTACTACCTGAACGTGTATGCCTAAACAGCACAGTATGGTGTACTTCCACATTTATTGGGACCACTGTTCCGTGTGTCCCCTGTAGTCCTCACAGATTACATACCTCAGGCATACAGCCTCATAATTACTGACATACAGTACTGTAAGGTACACAGGTGAAGGTCACCTGTGTTGCCATACCTATGTGTCTGGTATGTATGCCTGATGTGTGTGTGTGTGTATATGCCTGTACCATGGCCTCGGTCATATGTGTGTTACAGGATATAACTGTGTATCTAGCAACATGTATAATGTAGTACAGCAGTATGCCACCTATATTCACGAATGTGCACATATGTTAGGCAGGGGTCTGCCATCAACGACTAGTGTGATATACTGGTAATACTGTCACTGGACTTTGCAATCATTGCAATGGATTACACTTTTTATGATGCATTAGCATGATATTTACCTCCTGTGTCTAGGTTGTGCATTGTGTTGCATACAGTGTGCCATGTACTGTTGTATAGTATTACATACTGTTGTAATTTTGTTGCTGTGCAAACCGTGGTTTGATATATAGAGTGTGCCAGGCACTGTCAGGCAGTTGTGGGTTGAGAACTGACATGTGGTATTGAAAGTGTGTATCTTCTGACAGCCAATAGGTTGCTATATATGGCAGTTAATTGATATATGTACATTAGAAATATACGTGTGCCTCATGACTTGCTCACACATATTGTTTCATTGTCTTCCAGGGTTATGTCCCACCATCGTAATCCCGCCTATAGCAAGGCAGAGGAAGAGGTTATAACATCCAGCCTGGTGCCGCAGTATGCCCTGCTGTCCTCTAGAACCAGCCAGGACCAGCATGAGTGGACTGCGCTGTAGCAAGAGCTTGTCCATCGGGTAAATGACATAGGCATGCATAACCGGACATATGAGCAGGTACGCCATCACTGCAGTGATTTAATTAGACATTTCCGGCAGCATGCGTCTGATATCCACAGACATCAGCTTGCCACAGGTGGGCGGGTAGCTATCCATCCCCCCCCTCACCAGAGTGGAGGAGCTGTTCCTGAGCCAGGTGGCTCCTGGCCAACAACAACCTCAACAACTAATGTGTGTCATCATGGAGGCCAGAGTCACCCAGCAAGTTGACATGGAGCGTGCAGGTAACATGCATAGCTGTAGACTACTGTTACCTCTATTGTTAGAGCATGCTTATGTGAGATTTGTACTGTGTAGTTAGACAATGTGGTGCCTAGTGTTGTGCAATGGTAATAATTAGGAATCCAATCTGTAGGCCTGTGACTGTCAACCATTGTACTACTGTACAATTGCAAACACACAGTAGCAATGCCACAGTTGTTGCCAACACACATACTCATAATGCATGCTGTGCATGTTTGCTGTGAGACTATGCACATCCCAGTAACGTGGGTAGATGCCTAAAACACATACAATACACAGAGCATTCCACACGATTGTGGCAACACTGATGTGGACATTGGATAGGCAGAGTCGATACACATGCAGACAACATACACAACATTGTCATATGCAGTACACGTTAACATGCTACACATGGCGTATTCAGACGCCCTCTGTAAGATCACACTACAGTATCCCACACTTCATCCACACAGCACACATAATATACCTGAGGGGTAGATGCCTCACATATGGCTGTGCGACACTCTTCGACACATTACACATTCATGGTAGGCAATGCCCCCTATTGGGCACCTTACAAACCCATGTAACAACTGGCTGTGAAATGGTGAATGTAGCCATGGTACTGCAGTTTCGGTACAGCATGGTATGTGCCGGTCTGGCACACATTAGTAGCCTTGAGTGACCACATGATGCTGCATGATGATGGCTCATGGTAGTACACCCCATCCAGTTACAGTGACCACAGTACTACACATAGCATTACCTGCTATGCACCTCAGTGTTGTGTGTGTGCAAACATAGGCACCTATACACAATATGCATAGCAAGCCCCATTTGTACAAAGTGACACATATATGTCTTGTAATGCTATTGAGTGTATAGGTCACATGACACACACTATGTTTGTGTGATGTTTAATGTTGCAGTTGTGTTGTAGCATGCCATGCCATGTCTGGCACTGGCATGTCCACAATATGTCCTACACTCACCATAACCACTGTACAATGGCTATGTTGAGCAATGGTATTCGATCAGGTAAACATGCACCACTCATCCTGTGTGTATACATAGCATGCATGTGCTAATCCTGTGTCCACAATTATCTGCTGAAGACACAGACACTCTAATCTGAAATGGATATTTATGTGACGCACAGATATACATCCAGCCATGGTATGTATATCTGTGAGAGATGGTGCACAGGACATTGCAGAGCTCATAATACCTGCACGGCACTGTCGTGTCCATGCACACAGTGCATTCCAAGGTAAGGCCAATCACTGAATAACAACACACATGCATCAAAGACATGTATAGTGTTATTGGCAAGGGCTTATCAACATCCGCACTGCATGCTGTTGGGAAACACATGACCTGCATGCTGATACATGTGATATAACTGTTTGCCTTGTGATACTGTACTCCACCATCACCCACTATTGAGTATGTTCTGGATTGCTGGTGGTGTGTGTGTGTGTGTGTGTGTGTGTGTGTGTGTGTGTGTGTGTGTGTGTGTGTGTGTGTGTGTGTTTTAGTGAGGAGTGCATTTGTGTGCATGTGTGCATGTGTGCATATGTGCCGACATCATGTACAGGTCTTAAAGTGTGTTTCCTGTCTTCCTCTCACAGATGCTGACTTTGGGCTGGTTCACTGCAGCAGGGAAACTGATGTCACTGAGCAAAATAGTGATACTGATGATAGGTGTGTTGAGGCACAGGCATGTTTGCCAGGGTCTGTCTTTGGGCCACCAATCAATAGTACACAGCTGTCCACCCCATCCATGCATACAGTCATACTGCCAATACATCCATCACCAATGCCCATAGCTGAGGGACAGTGTACAGTTGGCATTGGCCAGGATAGTGTGGTATCCATGGCACATGCATCCCAACACAGCAGCCATACACAGATGTCTGGAAGGGTACCACATAGGCAGATGTCCAGGGGTTCTCATAGGAGCACTGCTGCTCATCATGCCACTGGCAGATTTGCCACAGGTCTGACAATGTCTTGCATGTTCCAGGCTGTCATGGAGGCACCGGCACATATGGAACGGTACACCAGACAGGGACTAAGGGCACAGAGGGCACATAATACTGCCGTAATTGACAGTATCCATGACCTAGCAGGTGCCATCTGTCATTACACCGAGGTCACTGATAGATGTTGGGGAGAGACATTAGATATCCTCCACAATGTCAAGTCCATGTGTCAGGACAGTGCGGGATGGTTTAGTCATTGACGTGGACATATGCCAGCAACATCAGCAGCTGGCAGTCGCTGTGGACATCCCTCAAGCCACAGCCACTCCCGTAGTGCCAGTACCAGCCCAGGCAATGTTGGGGGTGGGCTGTCCATAGAACATCCTAGAAGACCACATGCACATGGCTCTGGACATTCCCAGCAGGGACCTGTGTCCAGTGTACATCAATCCACCTCTGGGGATAGTACCTAGTCTGGCTTAATACCTGATAGTGTCAGTAGCACCCCTGCCAGGCACAGGTACCGTATCCGTGGCCAGAGACAGTGATCTGTAAAGCCTCACAGGTACAGTCTGTGGCTGTCCCATAAATACCCATATATGGCAGCCACATGGTGGAACTGTGTGCATGCAGACACACACACATACTCCAGACACCTAGGGCTAACACATACCCACACACATTACAACAATATTGGCCCATTCCAGTATTCTTGCCCCCCCCCCACACACACACGCACATACATGTCGATTGGATGGCTCACTGTAGGCCTCTGGCAAACCAACAACACACCCTGTGCATATGATGAAACCTGTGCCGCCTCCTGTCATCTGTAACATCGATGCAGGAACAGGCTACCATGGTGCTGATGCACAGGGTGTCTATATAGCAGTATAGCAATGTTAGCATGTTGTCAGCAGTAGAGTGTAATGATATGCTTGAAGGTGTAGCTGAGCAGGCATGATGCATTAAAGCTATGATTGTCATTGTAGTGTTGTTTACACTAGTGTTGGTTCCAATTGTGTATTGTCCAGCCACGTGCCACTTGGCTGATGTGTGCAGTATTGGCAGCATGTGATAGAGAGTGGACAGTATGTGTGGGATGTGTGTAGCACATATTTGCAGGTGTACAGTTGTGAACATGGTGGAGGTGCACTGTCTGCATGTATGTGCATAGTGGACACATGGCCAGGGTGACATGCTCTGTATTACACAGTAACACTCCATAGTTTCTATTGGTGGTCAGTATGCATTGTACTACACAAATTCCAGAACCTAACTACACATGTGTGTATGACATGATTTTACACTGTGTTGTGGGTGATAGTGTTACTATCTCTCATTGTTTTGCATTCTGGTAGTACATCACTTCAACAGCCTGACCATAACCAATCGTTAGATGATGTCTTGACAACTGGAATACAGATGTAGGACACACAGCAACATTTTGATCCTTCAGGTACTATACAATGCCAGTAACCACTGGTATTCACCTGCACCCATTACTGACACCACTCCTGTTTGGCATATATCTCTCTTAGGTACAAGCAATCACAGTAGGGATATGTCTGTCCACATCTGGTAATGCATACTGTGGCCTATAATGCATTCTCCAGATGACACACACATCCTCCACAAGGGTATCAAACAGACATATGCCTGTTGTCAAACCCATGCTGTAAAGCTATAAGCCAAACTAAGCATAGTCATCCACCTTTATGGAACATATTATCCCTACAGTACCACATAGGTAGTAGCCCCCAACATGGTGAACAGGTACCGATGTGTACTTGCAACCAAGTGTTATGTCATCTCTCCTTTGTTAATCACATTTCCAAAGGTATTTTGGAATCCCTTGGTGAATCACATAGGCAATAAGGGGTCTGCATGCATATCCACAAAGGTTGTTCTACACCTGTTATGAATAGTCATCATTGACAGACTTTGCTGTGTTTGAACAGGTCTGACATATACCTCAGCCATAGACCCTCACTCACACATTCCAATAGGAACCGTAATGAGTTTGTGTGACACAAATGACCTAGGCCAGGGATCACTGCAGTGGCTGGGCTTGTCACAAGCATACAGATGTGACCTAAGGTGTGGGAAGCAGCACAGTCTGGCAAGGATGACAGCTGTGTTCTTGAAGAAAGCAGGGTTCCCACACATGCAATCATTGAGGTAACATGTACGTATATGTATTTGCCACACAGCTAGCTCACATGTGCAATGCATACTGATATGTCATACAGTGGTAAAAGCAAAAGCCACAACACATTGACCAACAGTGTCATACACATACAGCACAAACACTCAGCAAGTGCAGGATTCAAACCCCTACCTAACTACTTTATGATACTAGAGGAATACACATTAACATGACGTGTTATACACATTAGTGGGAGTTCTCTTTTCCACAGGTATATTTGTAGGATGGTGACATCATCAGACTTGACAAAGGTTAGTTTACCGCTTTTTTGGTCTCTTACTACTCTCCTAAAAGGTTGCTCCTTCCCAAGGAGACCACACACAAACACAGTTGTTCAGTGCAAGATTCAAACCGCTGCCTAACTACTTCAGAATACTTGAGGAGTATGCATTAACACGACGCACTACACACATTACTGGGAGTTTTTTTTTTCTACAGGTATATTTGTAGGATGGTGACATCATCAGACTTGACAAAGGTTAGTTTACCACTTTTGAGGTCTCTTACTACTCTCCTAAAAGGTTGCTCCTTCCCAAGGAGACCACACACAAACACACACAGATGTCCAGTTAAGGAAACCCCTACCTAACTACTTCATGATACTAGAAGAGTATGCATTAACACGACGCGCTATACACATTATTGGGAGCTCTCTTTTCCACAGGTATATTTGAAGGATGGTGACATCATTAGACTTGACATAGGTTAGTTTACCGCTTATGAGGTGTTTTACTACTTTCCTAAAAGGTTGCTTTTTCCCAAGGAGACCACACACACATACTTGTCCAGTGCAGGATTCAAACCCCTACCTAACTACTTCATGATACTATAGGAGTATGCATTAACACGACACGCTATACACATTAAAGGGAGCTGTCCTTTCCACAGGTATATTTGTAGGATGGTGACATCATCAGACTATACGAAGTGGGTTACATTAGGTGACATTAGATGGGCTACATTGAAGGAATGTCTAAACACTTTGGCCATGTGATCATCAAAGGTGAGTTTACTATCTACCTGTGTCCCCAGGGCCATAATGACTTTCTCTGTACATGCTGGATTACCACCTATGTGGTAATTTGTGTGTACTTTGTTTTACCCAAAGGGGATGACGATGCATTCTTTGCCATTCAGCTTGAGGGCATTGTTTTGACACCAGGTATCTGTCTCTGTAAGACACTTCTGGAGGATGTCTGTGTCAGCTTTACAGTCGATTATGGACCACAGTTACCATTCATCTGCAAACCTGTTCAGCCATACACCTGCCATGCTTGCCTGTACCTCTGAGCAGTATCTACTGAACAGGTGGGATTCCCAGGACCAAGACCTGTGTGATGCCATTTGTGACTGGCTTAGAGATGGACATGGCACCTGCAAATATGAACATGTGTGTTTGATCTGTGAGCTACTTGGCCACCCATCCTGTGACATAGCTGTTAATGTTCTATTTGGTACACTTGTCCATGATGACAGAGTGGGGAATGGTGCAGTAAGCCCTTAGTGAGGTCCAGGTGGGCTGTGTGGACTACTTTCACCTCCATCTATATTCATTGTAACTGTTTTACATAAGTCAACTAGGTTTGGAAGCCAGGCTCTGCCTTTAACAAGGCGAAGTTGTGTAGAGTCCAGTGTCTGGAGATCTCCAATGTCTCAGTGTATGGGTTCCATGACAATTTGCTCAATAGCTCTGTAGACCCAGCTGAGTAGATATATTGGGCAATAGTTTCCAGGTTCTATTTTGGCACACCCTTTGTGGAGCTGGATGACTGTTAGTGTATGCCATTCTTTGGGTACATAGCCTGTGGTAAGCTTGAGTCTAGACAGTGAATGTAGGTGAGGGTGTAGTTCCTTATGGGCCTAGTGTAAGACGTAGCCTGGGACAACATTCAGTCACATTGATGCTATGTTCTTAGCTTTGGCGAGGGCTGTCTTTACTTGCATGTCCATGACATCTGGGTCTCTGCATCCTTCTGTGATGGACACAGGCACTTTTGGGGGTGATGGGGGGGAGCTTACACTGAACTTGTCCCCCTGGATGTGGGCAATGAAAGTTGGTTTGGTGTATTTCATTCTTTTTTCAGTAGCTGACAGCATATTTGGAAGTTGACACCTACATGTCTGGTATAGCTACCGAAGGCTTTGTGGTTGTTATTTTACATTCCATGACTATTTGTCTTTAGAAAAAATCCTTGGATTATTTTATGAGCGATCATTGTTTCTTCCTGATAATGATCAGTGATGCCTTTCCTTTAGTGAAGTTGGTTCTATCATGTGTTCATTTCCTCCTTCTGTTGTATAGCTTATTTATGGGCAACAGCCACCTGCTTGTTGTCCTATTTTTGGAGGAGTGCATCTTGGTTTTATTTGTGATGTCTCATTCCATGCATCGCTGTAGATGCTCATAGGATGAACTTGTAAATGATTCTGCAGATTGCATACCATTATCCTATAGCAAGAGGTCTTAGGAACATTCCACTTTGGTCTTGGGAAGTGTGCAGTTTGCTTTTGCAAATGTCTTCACAGTGGTTTCATTGACTGGGTGTGGGGGCGGGATGTGGATGTCCAGTGTGATTACTTAATGATCTGATATTACCAGCGAGGAGTTTATCTCTGTTGTGGAACACTGGTACCCCATGTTGGTGATGATCATGTCCAGTATGTTGTCACCTCTAGTGGGTGTGCTGACCAGCTTTCCAGGGTGTTAGAGTTTCTTAACTCTAGGACACATTGGGCAAAGGACATTGTATACAAGTAATTCCTCCATTCAATGTTTGGGTAGTTGTAATCTCCTCATATAATGGTGTTTGATAGGACCTTTATATTTGCCATTGTTCTCCGGAATACTGAGTGAGGTTCTTGAGACAAGGTACATGATCTGTAGCAGGCTACAATCTGATGGGCAGCTTTGCCCAATCTTAGTTGCACTTGCATGGTCTCCAGACCTCATGCTGTGCCAGTAACCTGAAGGTGTGGATATCCATAAGGTAAATGGCTACACCCCTTCCTTTTGTATTTCACTCGTGGTTTTGGGTCCAAAGGTCAGAGTGATTGTGAGTGTTTTATGTGGATCATATCCAGCAGCTCTATGTCTGACTTAGCTTTGTATGTTAGGCAGTAAACACCTCTGAGTAAGCGATATGCAAGGGAGTACGGATGAAGCAGTTTGTGATGGTCTGTGTATGGCATGTATTTCAGGCCACTAATGTACTTTGTGAGGTATTGATGCTGGCTTTCCAGTTGTTGTTGTTGTCTTGTGAGGTACATAGCAACAGTGGCGTTGTACTCTTTTATAGTTCTAGTGAGTGGTAAGTAGATGGGAACAATGTCCTCTTCTATTCTGCATGAGACACATTTTTTGATGAGGCGTGCCACATAAGAGGGTTTCCTGACTACTGTGGGAACGTGCTTATCACAGTTGTATCCACTGTCCATCTGTGACCCAGGGTTTCTTGTCACACTTACAGTGTGAAGTATACTACCACCTATGTTGTAGTTCTTGGCTACAGAGTTTTCAACAAAGGTGATGATAATGCACCTTTTGGCATTGAGCTACAGCCCATGGCTTGGACAACAGCCATCTGTCTCAGTGAGGCCCTTTTATAGGATGTCCACATCTTTAGTGTTTACAATGATGGCTCCTAGCTTGCAGTCCTCTGGAAACTTCAGTAGCCACAGGCCTTCCATGTTAATGTTTACTTCAGGGAAGTAGATACTACATAGCCTGGGAAGTTATCTAATCCCATGGCTGCTGTAATACTGGCTTTGGAGAGTGTTTTTTACCTGTGCAGCCATGATGATAGCAACTTTGTAGTCTTCCATTATAGAGATGTGTTCTTCAATGAGTGAGAGGGGGGTAAAGTTAACACTGATCCTATCTGCCAGGATGTTGGCAATATCAGTTGTCTCTGTACATTTAGTGCCATTGAGCTCTAACTCAGAACAGATCTCAGTGTAACCATGACATGGACCTGTCTGTTGGGCAGAGATCTGCTGAGTAGATAGTATGCAACAGAGTACAGATTGGGTTACATTCAGTCTTGTTGCATGGGTTGCATGGGGCAACTATTTTAGGCCAGTAATCCTCTTGTTAAGGTACTTCATTGGTCTTTCTAGCTGCTGAATGTGCCTAGTCAGATTCATCACAAGTGTGTTGTAGTACTCTCTGACAGGTCTGATGACTGTTGAGTAGTGGCAACCTCATTTGACCTACATGCATAGACCTTGGCAGTTTGTGTGAACACATAACAGGATTTTCATACCACTTTGTGACTGTGTATCTGGAAGTAGAGATGACTATCCACATTTGTCCATAGATCCCTTATTATCACATCCAAGTAGAGATGACTATCCACATTTGTCCATAGATCCCTTATTATCACATCCATATTTAGCCTAAGTGTGTGAGCATGCCCAGTATGACCTTTCAGTATCTTCCTGCCTGACATTTGCTTTGTTTCTTTAAGTGTGCGAGAATGCCCAGTATGACCTTTCAGTGTGATGCTGAATGAAATCCGCTACATTTGTTGGAGTGTGTGAGCATGCACAGTATACACATTTATACTATATGTGTATGGTAAATCAAGTTGTATTTTTACAGCAGAGCTCAACTTTGTGTCATAGATCAACAGGGATCATGCTGTGCCTGCAGGGTTTCCATGAGACACTTTGCATAGGCTTATCAACATTTCTACATACAGGGGGGACAGCTATTCTTTGTACATTTCTACCCGTGGGCACACCGGATTGTTACTGTAGGTGTACATAGGATGTGGGTTTCACAAATTTGCTGTGCCTGCACTGCTATGTACAGGACACCATTACAGTCTGTATGGTTGCCTATCATACTGGCTTGAGGCATACTACTGTACTTCAGATCTTAGTGTCCAATGTCATGTATATTAGCTTGCGACTTCATAGCCTACACAACCCACATCACAACACCTGGCCTGATGTTCTCTGTCTGCATAGGTGTGTGAGTGAGGTTACCCATTTGCCTCTTTAGGGGCATGATACAGCATTGATTTGTGTTTGCATTAGTGTACAATTGTCCTGCTGTGTTGGTGCCACTGAAATGCACTCATGGCTTAGTGGTTCAGTACTGTAACTATAGTGCACAGTATCATGGGTTCAACTCCTATCACTGCTTTTTATTTTCATGCTGGCCAGACCAGACTGCTTAAGGAACAGTAAAGCAAATATGAGCATGTTTATTTGACTTTGCTCAACTTTTCCTGACCTTGCCCAACATTGCACAAGCAATTTTGTTTACATATACTAAATATTGGTGAAAGCTGCCTAGCACTGCTTTATATTGCTTAAAACAGGTCAATCATGCCTCAGGTGGTGCTGCAGGGCTGCCTATGTCGGATGCACATACTACACTACCTATACATGTTTGGAAACAGGTAGTGTCAAGTTAGGCATCCCTTTTGTTTTATGTGCAAGTCAGAGAGAGGTATCATTTCCAGGGTTCCTACTGAGCCAGTGTATGGGCTATGCGTTGCCTCTTTGCCAAGGACAAGGCATACTGGGCACCCCTCCTTCTGCCTACTGGGGCAGGCTCAGGTTGTTCCTCCTCCAAGTCACTCTGTGCCTGTGCAGGCCTTGGCAATGGTGGGGGGCTGTTTGGCCCTGCCCCATGCTGTTCCTGCTGCAGCTGTTTTCGCAGGATCATATTGTGTAGCATGGCACATACCATGACAATTTGGGTACATGTAGTTGGTGAGTACTGCAAGGCTGCGCCAGATGTGTCGAGGCACCGGAACCGTGACTTGAGCATCCCAAACACACACTCACTTACATTTTGTGTTTGTGCATGTGCCTCATTATGGGGTTCATGTTCAGGTGTGTGTGCATTTCTGACGGGTGTCATCAGCCATGGCTCCAGTGCATATCCAGCATATTGTCCACGCTGGTGTTAACGACCTGAGACGTACCTCCTTGGACTACATGAAAAGAGACATAGAGGAGCTCTCTGATTATGTAGCCCAAGCAGGTATGACCCTGACCTTGAGCAGTATCCTACCTTCACCAAGAATGATGCCACAATACAGAGATAAGATGATCAGCTTTAACAATTGGCTTAAACTCTGGTGTCATTCAAAGGGGATCCAATGTCTGTCTGCCTGGGATGACATGCTGGACAAGCCACGCTGCTTCGCAAGGGACGGCTTGCACTTGTCACCCCTGGGATTCCGGATTTTGGCAAAGGCTCTTGCCACCCCCATAGTGCCTTTTTAGGCAAGGCTCAAATTCTAAACCTACCACCCTAGAACAAAACAAAGAAAAAAACTAAGGGTAATGCTGCTAAATGCCAGAAGTCTCAACCTCAAGATGCACACACTGAGGCCCTTCTCAGTATGGAGAACATCGATGTCTGTGCTGTGACAGAAACCTGGTTCAAGGCTCCTGAGAGCACCCCAGCACTATCAGGTTTTACCTCATATCATGCTCCGCCCCAAAACCTGGACAATACCAAGAAAGGAGGAGGCGATCCATATTCATCAAGGACACCCACACCTCAAGATTGGTGGCATCACGATGCATCGGAAACCATCCAGGTGCAATTAACCATAGGCAAGACTGCTCTGCAATTTGTAGCATGTTACAGGCCACCCTCGCAAACTCAGGAACCTCATATGGCCTTCCTGAAAACACTGGAGGGATAAATGTATCTCCGAACACCATCATACTAGGTGACTTCAACTACCCTAATATAGACTGAGAACACTACTCAAGCCCAAACACTCTAGCCCAAAAGTTCCTGGAATTCATAAACTCAAATGCCATGGAACAACTAGTCACCATCCCCACAAGAGGAGAAAACATACTTGATCTCATCATCACGAACATGGGAGCACAATGTTCAACGCCGAAGTATACCCTCACTGGTGAGATCTGATCACAAACTAATCTCACTGGAGGTCCTCATCCCGCCCCACCCGAAATGAAAAGACCACAGTAAAGAACTTCTCGAAAGCCGACTTCACACTTCTAAAGACTAGTGTGGTCTCCTTTAAGGCCCTGAGCCGCGGTTAACATTACTCAAACCGCTGAATCACTTACAAATGCCTTCTACCAGCACCTGCAGGGCTGCATGGATCAGGCAATCCCAAGCAAAACAAAGACTCTTTGTACCAAAGGCAAGCGTCCAGTCTGGTGGACCCCAGCCATAAACAAACTCTACAACAAAAGGAGAAAGCTACTACAAGATAGAGCAAAATCCTTAAAAGGTAAGACACCGCTGATCACTATAAGTAAAAGCTAAGAGCTCTCATAAAATCATCCAAAGCTAATTTTGAGAAAAAATAGCTAAGGACTCTAAAGACAACCATAAGGCATTCTTTAGCTATGTCAGAAACCTAGGAGGAAACTCCCAGATATGCTCAGAATTAGTTCAAAATGATGTGAAGATTACTGATCCTACAGACATTGCCAACATACTGGCTGAAAGGTTCAGTGCAAACTTCTCCCCCCCCTAAAGGAGAGATATCTATACCAAATGATTGTAGCCCCCCAAACATCTCTAACACCCAGGTGAGAATTGCTCTCTCCAAGGCAAAGAACACAGCATCCATGGGACCTGATGGTGTCCCCGGCTGTGTGCTCCATGAACTCAACGAGGAATTAAACCCACAGTTAGGACAGCTGTTTAATCTTAGTCTCACCTCCGGATACATACCCAGGGAGTGGCGCACAGCGACTGTGGTCCCACTCCACAAAGGCGGTGCCTCCACCGACCCTGAAATTACCGTCCCATTAGCTTGACAAGCCTTATCTGCAAAGCCATGGAGAGGATCATAATGGATCTCATAAATAAAGACATAGGGAACTTGCAGACTTTGGATCCAACCCAGTTTGGCTTTGTCAAAGGCAGATCATGCCTTCTAAACTTGGTTGACTTTTTCGAAACAGTCACCAAGGCCATTTACGAGGGAAAGGCAGTCCATACAGCCTACCTAGACCTGTCGAAGGCTTTTGATACAATACCTCACTCGGGTATCATTGAAAAACTCATCAACTTAAATGTAAACCCATACATTACAAGATGGGTGCAAACTGGCTGAGTGACAGAACCCACAGGGTCAGAGTTGCTGGCGCCATGTCAGACTCAAAGCCTGTCACAAGTGATGTCCCACAGGGCTCAGTCCTGGGCCCACTCTTGTTTGGCATCTACTTTTCTGAAGTACAAGCAAACACAGGAGGGTTATGGCTGACAAAGTTTGCAGATGACTGCAAACTGGGTGCCGTAGTTGAAAACACATCCGACACAGATATCCTTCAGAAGGGTCTCACAGAAACGGATAACTGGTGCCAGAGCCATGGCCTAAAGTTAAATGCCAAGAAATGCATAGTCATACCCTTCGGGAAAAATAAGGTTACCCCTAGCTACCATATAGGTGGCAATCCCTGAACACAGAAGAAGTTATTAGGGACCTGGGAACCCAGGTTGACAGTAGCCTTTCATTCGACACTCATATTGCTAAAGTAGTTAGGAAGACCTTCTACATTGCCCACCTTATCATGAAGGGATTCACATCTAGATCAAGGGAAGTCATAGTCTCCTATACTCATCACTCATCAGACCAATGATCAAGTACAATGCCCCATTCAGAATGTATCTGACCCGACACTTGCAGCAGCTGGAGAGGCCACAAAAGTTCCTCACCAAAAGGATAAAGGGTCTCAAAATCTGTCTTATGCTGCCCGACTGAAAGAACTCCAGTTATATTCAGTTGCTTACCGCTTGCTCAGAGGTGACCTATGCCTGACATACAAGGCCATGTCAAACCCAGATTTGATGAACATGCTTCATCTCAAAAATCTAGATCCCTCAGAGCCACAAGGGCGGGAGACTTAAACCTCGACACGGTTATTAATAGGATGTGCTGGAGGGATAGATTCATCACCCAAAGACTCCCTATGCTGTGGAACAAAATCCCAGTTTATGTGAGGCAGAGCACCTCGCTGGCCTTGTTCAAGAGGAATCTTGACCAATGGATGGGAGATCGCAGATACACCCCAGGGGTTACCTCAGTGTCACTGCTCGACAGAGGCACAGCAAAATAATGGGCATAGTTTCTCCAAACTAAAGGGGTGGCGTAAGCCACAAAACTATGGGCTAGACTTATAAATGCCCTCGGGCAGATAGCCTAGTATGAACCTTTGAACCTATGAACCTATGAATCCGCCACTAGGTGACCGTCAGGAATGTCCCCACTGGCAAATGTCTGGTACAGCTGTGACAGATGCCAGATATGGGAATCGTGGTAGCTTCCAGGGCAGCTAGCACACACATTCAGTATTATGCCCTGGGCATCACACATGACCTGGCAGTTGATGGAGTGGAAGCCCTTGTGGTTTATGTAGGCCCTACCCCGCTCACCAGCTGGTGCTTTGATGTGTATGTGCGTGCAGTCAATTGCATCCACTACCTCAGGGTATTCCGCTATTTGCTGGAAGAGACACATATTGCTGGCCAATACGTCATGGGAATTGGGGAAATATACATGATCACCGACATGTGCTGACATGGCATTCAGGAACTGGTGCAGTACCCTTGATGCTGATGCCTGTGAAATCCCCATCATATCACCAGTTGGTCTCTGGAAGGTACCTGTTGCTAGTATTCTTAGGCCAACACATACCTTGGTTTCCACTGGGATGGGTTCCCCTCTGTTGATTCTGTGTGTGAGGCGTGGCCTGCACAGCTCAACAATTTGCTGCAGGAGCTCTCTGTCCATTCTATAGTGCCCCACTATCTCCAGCTCATGTAGCTCCTAGTAGGTTACCCTGGGTCTGCACACTCTTCTCCGTCTCCTCACTGTGGGTTGGTCAGCAGCATTCACAATGGTACCACCCTCAGCATCTTGCACGTTGCCTTATAACAGCAATGGCAGTCCCTAACATTTTTATGTCTCAGTTTAAGCTTTTTAAATTTTCACTTCTCTTTGTTGACTGCAGTGTTTCTGAGAAAAACATGGGGGAATGTTGTTTGCAGAGTTTTAAGTGCTGGGCTGGGCTAGTGTACTGCCTGTGTAATTGGCTGATTCTGATTGATTTCACCTGGCAGCTCTGCTAGTTCTCCTTGGTTAACTTCCTACTACTTCTTTTCCTTCCTTTTCCCTTTCTGTTTCCACAGGGGCAGCGCTGCGCAAACAAGCGCAAACATGCTCACACAAGTGCACACCCATGCACACAGGCTTAGATGGGTTTACACTCGCGCACATGCACACACACAGTGTAAGCAGCTTTGCAAGAAACTTTAGTGATAGCCACGGCGTACACCTTCATTTTCTGGATTTCAGTTTAGACAACTGTAGACACACCTCTTTTAGTCCTGAGTATCTCACAGCAAACACATGCCACTCTGTTCCAATAAGCTTACAATCTTTTTGATACATACCCCCTCATGATGTCACCCATCTTTTACTCTCTTACTCCTCTTATCCTACTCTTACACTCTAGGGACATGGTTCACATAGCAGGAAAAATTGGGATTCACTATCCTTATCCTCATTTGCATAGCATTGCCTATTAATGCTTGGTTACATCTCTCAGAATGAGCTTCCCCCTTAGCAACCACTACTCAGTAGCCATGTTGTCTTCAGCCTGCCATTCACTTGCATGGCAGATGAATATTTTGAATTAAATCCATATTTGTGGCTTTTAAATGTTGATTTCCTGATTTTTAGTGCGCCGCACATTTGCGCGGTGCTGCGCTACGCTTAAACATCAGAGATTGAGGAAAAAAAATTTTTTTTTTATTTTGCAACACATACAAATGCCAGTGGCCATATATTTGGCCATTAGCATGCTTCATCAACTGGATGCATCCTTTATTTGGAGCTGTCATGGCTCCGTTTTGCTATTTGCAGAACGGTACTCAGTTGCCAACCGAGTACATTTCTACAAATAACACTACTCTTACTCGGACAGGTTAGTGTTTCCTAGATCGCAAATTTACCTCATTTGCATAGCTTTCAGCAGCAAATGAGGTAATTTGTATTAACTAACACTGTCCGTGCAAGAGTCGTTTTAGGAGCTCTCTTGCATGCCCCTGCCGGCTGTTCCTGGATTGCTCGGTAGACATGTTGGCTGTATGGAGTCTTACTCTACTCTTAGACTCACTGCAAGCCTTCGTGAATCCAGCCCTTTGTTTTACAGCAGAATAAACCACTCCCATGCCTGATAGAAAGTATATATATATTTAGAAAGCTTGTGAGGAAATTATTACTCTATTTTTGATTTACTTGGATTGCTTGTCTGTGTACTTAATAAAGGATTTTTGACTGGAAACAAACTACCTGTCTTGCTTGGATTGCTTTCAAATATTTAGTAATGCTGTACATTTATATATTTTCTATTATTATTTTTTGTTTTGACTTAAGACAAGTTTAAGTTCACTACTTCTACTACTATTGTCTGATCTGATTAATATACAGTGATTAGCTAGAAATATATGGACTAAAAATCTTCCACACAGAGAAGTTTCTTACACTGTTTTGTTTTTGGACCCACTACACTTAAGTTGGTTGTTTTGAGACTTCAGGCATACCATGGAGATTACTTGTCATTTATATCATTGCTGAACTCTGGCTGAATTTTGTTTTTCTTCCACCCCCCACCCTACTGCTGTTGTTTTCTTAAAATTGGTGGCTTTTACAGTTGCCCGGCCCTACTGCTAATTTGATCTGGGACACTCCTCCCAGTCTCATCTCATTACTTCATTCTACCTAACACAGAGATCATTTGGGAAGGCCAAACCCCTTAGTTCTTTAACCTTGAATTATCTTCTGCTCCTCCTTTCTCCCTTTCCACTTTACTAAAAATAAAAATATATTCAGTTGCTTATATTTTACTGTATTTGTGTTAACTTCTTCTACTCTATTACTTCATCTTGCTTTTTCTGCTACTTGCTGCATGTTCTCTAAAGTGTTTGACTGTATCTTTTCTATTGAATTTATTACTGCTTGTTTAAAGTCTGTTTAAGTTGTAAGTGCTATTCTAAGCCTCTTAGTTTTGGTTTAAGCACTTGGTCTTTAGGCCTACCCCTTAACTCTCTCTGGCCTTTTCCCTCAGTTTCTGAGAAATATGGGTGGACAATTTCCTACATTTTCTCCTGCCATTCTGTTTGATATGGGCAAACATGTACACAGACAACCATCTACTACTACCACCTAAGAACACAATTTGTGAGAGATGCAATTACATTAAGAAACTAGAGTCTATGCTCTTTCCCTCTCAAGCCAGTATATCTAGCCCTGAGAAGGTTGTCAACACAGTCACTCCACCTCAAACACCATCCACACCTACACAACACACACCCATGCATGTGGAGGTCCTCAACAAAAATATACCCAAACAAAGGACACCTTCGAGACAAAAACACATGCAATCTTCACAGCCCTCCAAACCACATACCATATATAGTCCACACACCTGTGTCTCACAGCCACTAAGGCTTACCCATAAATCTGACGTATTAGTCATAAGAGACTCCATTGTGAGACACACATATGTGCCTCTCACCAGGCTGGATAAGGAGTACTGGTATGACTCTGTCATAGTCCATGTTGGTGTGAATGACTTCAGACATACCTGCCTGGAATATATGAAGACAGCCATTGAGCTCACTGAATATGTGTCCCAGGCAGGTATGTCCCTAGCCTTAAGCAGCATTCTACCATCACCCAGAATGATGCTTCAATACAAACAGAAGATGAGTGACTTTAACAATTGACTTAGTTTCTGGTGTCATTCCAGGGGGCACCTGACAGCCTGGAAAGATATGATCGACAGACAACAATACTTTGCCAGAGATGGTCTGCTTCTGTCTCACTTGTGCTTCAAGGCTTCTGGCAGAGGCTCATGCCTCCCCCAGGGTGTTTTTTTTTAGGAAAAGTGATGAGGTTAAAACTACCAACATAAACATTTCAACAAAATGCAAATTAAAGATCATGCTGTTAAATGCTAGGAGTCTAAACATGAAACTTCACTCATTGCAAGCATTCTTAACCCTGAAAACTGCTGACATCTGTGCAGTCACAGAAACCTGGTTCAAAGCTGCAGAGAGCACCCCAATCTTACCTGGTTATTCATTCTATCATACATTCAGACCGCAAACTATGGGCTGTAAATCCAAACGAAGTAGAGTTTCAATATATATTAAAGGCATACACACCTCCAGGCTCGTCAAACAGTATGACACACAGGAGACACTCCAGGTGCAGTTAACCATTGACAAGGCCCCTATCCAAATCATAGATAGCTACTGACCCCCAAATCTGACTCAAGATGCCCAATCTTCCTATCTGAACTTCTTCAAATCTATAGAGATTCAACACTTTATTCTGATCCTGGGTGACTTTAACTACCCAAACAAAGACTGGAAGAACACACATGCTCAGAGATTCCTCGATTTTGTCAATGGAAACACTTTGGAACAGCTAGTTGATACCCCCACAAGAGGTGATAATATCTTGGACTTGGTATTAACCAACATGAGTAATCACTGCAGCACCCGTACAGTATCATCCTCCCTGATAAGATCCTACCATAAAGTGGTCACTTTTGTAGTCACCATCTCCCCAGACAACCTCCCTTTTAGCTAAAGTCAAACATGAAAACTTTTCCAAAGCTGATTACAGCCTCCTGATGGATGGTATAAACAGCTTCACAATCCACTTCCCCTCTGTAGGAACTGGCACCAGTATCCAAAACTATACCAAAGTACCATACAAGCATTTATATAGATGCATGGAATCAGGAATACCATCAGGACTAAATCATCCTCTCCAAGGAAGAGTAAACCTGTCTGGCAGACATCTGCAATAAATAAACTCTATAACAAAAGGAAAAAAATGTTGTACAGGACCAGGAAGGACCCGGTGCCCAACTGGAAGCATCTTTCCTTAGTCTGAACAAGCAAATAAGAGCACTAGTGAAATTTTCCAAAGCAAACTTCAAGTCCAGAATGGCCACATCTACTAGAGACAATCATGAAGCCTTTTCACATATGTCTGCAACTTCAAAGGAAGCACCCAGTTCTGTTCAGAACTGGTGGTCAAGGACACCACATATACACACAATGTAGATATAGCAATCTTGCTGGCTGAGCTGACAGATTCAGTGAAAACTTCATCCCTCTGTCCCCCCATCATTAAATCAGGACATCCTCAGTACCTGACCCCTTCCCCTTATATCTAGGGAACAGGTCATCACTGTTCTCTCAAAGGCAAAAAAATACAGCTTTCATGGGACCCAATAACATCCCAGGCTGCATCCTACATGATCTCAGGCCGGAATTTGCAGCACCATTAGGTACCCTATTCATCCAAAGCTGGATTACCAGCTTCTTCCCAGCTGAGTGGAGGACAACCACTGTCATCACTTTGTACAAAGGTGGAGTGTCTACAGATCCAGCAGATTATAGACCCATCAGCTTAACTAGGCTGATCTGCAAAGCCATGGAACAGATTATCATGGACCTCATTAACAAGGACATTAGCAACCTCCAAACACTCAAAACCACACAGTTTGGCTTTGTCAAGGGGTGGTCATGTCTGTTAAATTTGGTCGACTTCTATGAGACAGTCACCAAAGCCATGGACCAGGGGAAGACAGTGCACACCACCTACATTGACCTGGCCAAAGCCTTTGGCAGTTTTCTCCACATGGGCATAAAAGATAAACTCTCTCAACTAGGCATCAATCCATATGTTACCAGATGGGTAGCAAACTATCTCACTGACAGAACCCACCTAGTCAAAATAGGGAAAGCCACCTCAAGCAATAGACCTGGAGTGAAAAGCATACCCCAGGTTCGGTCTTGGGGGCTCTGTTATTTAGGATATACTTTTCTGAGGTGCACGCCAAAGCCGGTGGGGTATGGCTGACCATGTTTTCAGATGACTACAAGCTGGGTGCTGTCACTGATTTTCCTAGTGATGTCGACATCATCAAAGAGGGCCTCACTCAAACAAATGACTGGTTGCAGAAACATGGCCTTAAGGTGAATACCAAAAAATGCACAATCATCCCCTTTGGGGAGAGTGACATCCCCACAAATTATCACATTAATAACAATGTCCTAAGCACACAATCAGCTGTGTGGAATTTGGGCACCCAGATTGATAGCAGCCTTACGTTTGATCACCGTGTTTCTTCCATTGTACGGAAAGCTTTCTATATGGCCCATCTCATAAGTAAGGATATCTCATCTAGAGACAAGGAGGTCATAATATCCCTGTATCCTTCCCTTATAAGTCCCATTATTGAGTACAATGCCTTTTTCAGCATGTACCTCGCAAAGTGCATGCAGCAGCTGGAGAGAACACAGGGGTTCCTTACCAGGAAAATCCAAGGCCTCAAGCATCTATCATACACAGATAGGCTAAAAGCCCTATCCCTCTACTTAGTTTCATGCAGACTCCTTAAAGATGACCTCTGTTTGGCATGCAAGGCAATCTTGAACCCCGCCTTGATGGGGCTGCTGCATATCTGCAAGTCAAGCTCCACTTGAGAAGCCCGCACACACAGCCTTAACCTGGTCTGTGACATCAATAGGACTTGTTGGTGAGACAAATTTGTGTCCCAAAGACTCCCCCATATGTGGAATAGACTCTCTCTCCACATCAAGCAGAGTACCTCTTTGCCCCTTTTTAAGCACAACCTGGATAACTGGATAGGAAACAGAAAATATACCCTCGAGATTCCACCCATGTCTCTGCTGGACAGGGGCATCAGTTGCTGACTTGTCTAAACATGGGCTAAACTCTTGGCTAGACTTATAAAGGCCCCAAGGCAAATAGCATATTAACTTCTTATCATCCTATGATCCTGTGATCTGTAGGTTAAAATGGCACACTATCAACAACACGTGAGTATACTCTGCAGTCATAACAGGAGGCAGAACCACATAGAAACTATGGCTGACATTAACAGGATATGAAGACACTTAAGTGACATGTGTTATTGATGTTCAAATATTGATGGGGCTATGCAAGTGAAAAACACATCACATATGTTGAGGACAGTGTTGTGCAAGTACTGTTTTAGTAAGAAAACATGCTATAACACTTATGTTATTCATCCACATCATGAGTGCATCCTCATCCATGGCATAGTTCTTCTGCTGTAACAAAAATATAACAATGCATTAAGAATTGTGCAATAATGCCCATCAATCAGAAATGGTGTATGCTGCACTGTTCATCAACATTGAATATACCTGTACATCCTGGAACACCTGTCTCGATACTTTCCCTGGATATCCAATTATCCTGGCAAGTGGAATAATGGGAGGCCAGGAACATTGTTATCTCATCTCATCAGTGGCATTCCTTGCCCTCCCATAGCAGTAGAGTCTGTTGGCTGCACAGAGGACTATGTTAGAGCAATGTCACCTGCAGGCTTCCCTATATGTATTGTAACCACCCACAGCATTTATCATGCGTATCAGATCTGTCCACATGTGATTCCTTCACACAGTATTGCCCATCCATCCAAGCAGGTTGTGTTAATGCTAGTGCAGAGCCTCTATTATATTCACCTTCTCTCTGTGTGAGAAATTGTCTGCTCTATTACAGTTTGACATCTGGAAGACAGGGTGATACGCACATCTTAGATTTCCTACAGGGACTCACATATATACATGACAACATTAAAAGCACCTGTCAAATTAATGGTTTATCTCTCATTTACATTGTACAGCTATGCAAAAAAAAAGCCATGCCATGTGTATTACTGTCATGTACATATAATTGGAATGAACATTAAAAACATGTCTTAACAGATGATCCATAGGCCCTAACATCATCAGAATACATGTGCACATGTACCTTTGTACAGGTCATGTATGTAGAGGGGGATTTTAACCAAATCATTGGATATTATAAGTAAAGGCCAAACAGATAACCAAAGGTCCACACCTCCAGCACTATAACAATGGAGTTGCCACAGTTAACATGCATATCTGAACACAACTAGCAATTCTACCTCAGTAATGAAGGATGCATCTCAGATATTACCACAGTCAGTGAAACCACCACAGATATGACTGTTATGATAGGGTACACAACACAACAACAGACAGTTCACAGAAACAAGGTATTAAAATAACAGCATTGGAAAATGACATGTTATGCAGTCCTGATTACATATCACCACAAGAAATAATTTAAATGCTAAGACATCCTAATATTGCTTATATCCCATTGAATATTATCACAACTACTGCTATATGATTTAGCACCAGTGAGTATCCGTAAATCATTCATTAAACAAACAACTTGCAGACAACCCTGTAATTCATCTGCCTCTGCAAACATACTTCAGATGTTACAGGTTATTCTGCATTAACTACAGATATATGCTGTTTCCATCCATATCTGTACTTTAACATGGGTGGTTTGTTTATAGCCATACAACTGCATATTGTGACTGATGGAAATGCAACCATATGTAAGCATATTGTGGAAGTCTAACCTCCTTCTTTATGTAACTGACAGATTGTAATGCAGAGAATTCTGAACAGCATAAGCATGAAAACATGTTTCAGCTGTTTTACACAGCATAATGTGAACATAAATATGTGATAATAGTACTGTATTCTAATACGACAAAGCAAGCAGGTGACAGCTTACCTTTGGAAGCCAGCTGTTATTCAGCTATATCCCAGAGTGCGGTTAGACAAGCACACACCACTTTTAAGTACCATTTGTGCCATATGTAATTAATTAGGCTCATTAGCATTCAATGTTTTGGAATTCCATTAGCAAACATCTAAGTAAGTTCTTGAATCTCGGTGCATTAGCCAATAACTCAGCATAAGTGCACAGTACTCGGGCCAACTGCCTAATAGGTATCCGTAAATGATAATATCTGTAACACGTGCTTGATGCCCTCTAATAGTCTGCCATTATCCTAAATGTGCTAATTTTAAAGTGTAATATTGATACATATTCTTATCATATCACTGCTACCTACAAACTGAGAGGGATCTCAGTATTTTTGGAAGGCATTTTTCGGCTGCATAATACTACTTCGGAAAGGATGTCATCTGAAAGGAGGCTTCAATGAGTCTGGGCACTGAAATGGATAGAGAAGGAGATGAGACATATGTTCACAGTCTATGCTGGACATGAGCAGAGTATGTGAACACAGCACAGGAACTTTGCAACGATTGACATCTGGAACCAAATTGTAAGGGAGCACAGCAGACAAACTGGGATTCTACCAGACTGGAGTGTAGGTCTGACATCACTACAATGACCTACATTATAGGAATTCAGGGAGATTTTTGCCAGAGGGTCCCACAAATCCAACACCAGCCACCAGATGCCTACAGTAAGTTTCATACTACACACCTTAAGAACTACATTACCATACATGCCGGTACTAAACATCTGTTTATGTGATACATTGTGTTTCTAGTCTATTCCATGTGTATCTGTATTAGTTATAGCAATTTGTACAGATTCAATTTTCTCCTATTCATTAAAGTTAACAGCCATGTGCCAATGCATTCTGAGGTTTTTCGCAACTACACTAGGTTAGTGTAAACATTATGCAGGACTGTCAACAATAACTGTTCATTAATACAGAATTCCAACATACTAGTTTTACTGCTATTCCATTATATTTGCTTTTAAAACAGCTCTGGAGTTATGATGTCCCCTAGCACTTTTGGTTAAGCACTATTGTGAAGTGAATACTGTTTGCCTATGTGTGGGTTCAATTCCCAGTATTGCCTATTTCATTATCAGAAAATTTATGAACTATTGCAAATCACATATGGAAGACCTATATTTGATTGGAAACTTACACAGTACAGATTTTTACATATCTAGAATGGCAGTGATGGATTGACGACTATAGCGCCTAAGCCATGGATGACTACGCATTATCTGCAAAGCTGCTAGAAACATCTTACAGTGTACTTCTGTATGTGTGAATACTGAGTAATGCATACATTCCCCCGGATTCACGAATCCTCCGTGTAAGACTTAAAAAGTCTTACTCGGAGGCTGCAGTTGAACGGTATGACGTCAGCATGCCATGAATATTCATGAGGGCACACTGACTCAACCGTAACTCTTACACGGTCCGAGTATGAAAGCAGGGGGCGTGTCCGACTGCCGAGCAGTCTAAATGTCCATGCCCCTGCAAGTGTAGTAAAAGCAAAATGTCAATACATAAGAGAGAGTTTGCTCAAATGGACTTGCACCCAACACCACACTCCTTGACACTGTAAACCCCCATCACAGTTATAAAAAGTAAAATATTTAATTTTTTTTTTAAATCCACGATATAGCTGCCCGAATCTGCATGTGTGTGCATGAGTGTGCCCATTGCTTAGCTATAGTTAGCAATTCCGACATGGAAGAGCATAAGAAAGAATGTTTATGCAAACCACACCAAAGTGCGATGGCATAATGGTCGAGAATATGTACAAAAAGGAGGCATTCACGGTTCGAGTCCCACCACTCCCCTTCTTATTTATGTTTAAATCAGTATTTGAAATAATACCAGACATATGATTAAAATTTTATTAAAAGCAGTGACATGGCCAATGTATCAGTGAACAAAATATATATTTTTAAAAGACCCAGATATAGAATAGCCTGCTGTTAAGCAACGCTTTACCCAGCTAAACACAGGTGCCCATAGTTAAATAGCGCTTTAGCCAGCTAAACAGAGGTGCCCATAGTTTAATAGCACTTTACCCAGCTAAACAAAGGTGCCCATAGTTTAATAAGGCATTACCCAGCTAAACAGAGTTGCCCATAGTTTAATAGCGCTTTACCCAGCACAATAGAGTTGCCCAAAGTTTAAAAGCGCTTTACCCAGTGCAATGTGTTTGCATGGACGTGCGCACCGTGCTAACCAGGAGACGGTAGGGCACCGGGGAGCAACGTAGAGCTAGGTTGCTTAAATGCAGCCACACCCCCTAGCCTGTCTAGACAGTATTAAAATAAAAGAGTGACAAGGTTCGAACCCAGGACTCTATGCATCATAATCAAAGCACAGAACCACTAAGCCATGACAGGTTAGGAGAAACAGCCACTATTAGCATACATATACTTAGAAATGGTAGATTAACCATTACTAAGCAGGTCTGCAGTCAGCTTAGAATTCTGAAAAACGGCCAGTCACAAAAAAGTGTGGGAAATGTGGCATATTTAAGCCCCATCGGCGAGAATACTCGCCATAACTGATTGTGGTACCCATTTGCAGTCAGGATGGCAGGTGTCGGAGAGGGCAATCACTTTAGAGTGCAAAGGTGGGGCATTGAGGAATCCAAATATATGGTTTGGCTCCTAGTCCACCAACATGAAGGCCGACTCATGCAGGGCCAGGTTCAATGGAGAGCATACAAGGCAGAGGCGTGGAACCAGTTGGCACATGATCTTACCAGTGCCACAGGCATTCCTAGGACTGGTGAGCAGGTCCGTCGCCACCATGCGGACCTGAAGCGATGAAAGGAGAACCAACTGAACCGATAGATCCAGGAGGCCCATCAGATGCCCAATGCCCCACTACTGAGTAAGTATCCATGTAATTAAGTATGTAAGAAATGCTATCCTAGCCTATAGTATGGATAGGTATGTTCCAATATCCCTTGATTTATATTACAGCTGCAGGTGTTCGTTCTGCGAATCAGCAAGCCTATGCTGATAGGCTGGTAAGGCTGCGCCACCAGGCAGGTTAGTAATTATTCAGCTGGTATTATTACAGAATATAAGTGAGACAGACTGTAAAAGAGTTCAGTGTTATAACCCAGTAATAAAGGTAAAATAAGCCTAGAATAAAGCTTCTTCTAGTATTCTAAGATCAGATAAGTGATGCAGCCTGAAAAAGAGTATTGTAATCCATTAATAAAGAGTAAACAAGTATCAAATAGAGTTTCCACCTGTATTGTAATATAAGATAACTGCTTTAGCCTGAAAATGAGTGTTCTAATCCATCAATAAAGGACAGACAAGTCTTGAATACATCATTGTATATACTGTCATATGAATAAGTGAGTCAGCTGGAAAGGATTGTTGTAACCCAGTAATAAATGTTAATAAAGCCTGGAATTAAGTACCATCCTGAGATGTAAATATAAAATAAGTGAGAGAGTGTGAGAAAGAGTTTGAAGCTATCAATAAAGGTGTAAGAAGTCTGGGATAAAGGTATACTGCATGCACTACATAATGAAATGAATGAGACAGCCACAACCAAAGAGTGAAATGTTTTTAATAAAGTACAATACCTGGACTGTGTCCATCCCACATTTTGGATATGTTGTTGTACCCTTGCATTATGGAGATAGTATAGTTGTATGAAATGCTGAACATCCACAGTTGTCTAGGCCCATATAAACTGGCTGATGGGAATGCCAGTATCTCAGAATAATATTTATAGTCCTCAACTGTTTCATGTATAGTATGTACATGTTAATCCGGTACATGAGCAGCTTGTGCTTGTGATCCCACAAATGTCAGTGTGTTGCTAGAACCGTATATATCTGTTCAAATGTAGCAGGATACTTCATACCAGATTCAGCACATGCTCCCCCTTTAAAACTCACCACTTCCTTAACCTCAAACACCTAGGATGACTAGAATTAAAGAACTATATACTCTGTCAACAATTACTTATTACACAAAAGATCCTACATCACCCTAACAACACCCCCATCCTCACCAATCTAATTACACCATATACAAACCTATCCACACTCCGCTCTGCTAATAAGCTTCTAGTTTTCTCACAGAAAGCGAATAACAAAGCTGGGGATTCACTCTTCACAAACACTGCAGGAAAAATCTGGAATCAGCTTCCCTCAAAATGATCTACCCTTGCCTCTACACCTCTTTTTAAAAAACAGCTAAAAGAACATCTAAAAACTCATTGGCTGTGTCCATGCACTAACCCAGACTGATAATCTTCTTCTCTTCTTCACTTACCCCTTTCACTACTCCTTTAACCTAAGCCTTCATAACTTGTAGTACTCTTTCTCTGTATTTGAAGAATAACACTTGTGTTCTCTTCCAAACTTGAGACTTCCAATTCCTTCTACTGTGTTTTGTATAATTACTTAGTTGAATTTTTACTAAATCTGTTATAGCTTAAAATGTATTTTTATTACTACTTTTAGACTAATATTGATATGTACTGTATCCCATTATGTTTTTAGACATTGTTAACTTTGACACTGTTTATGCTTGGAGCTTTTCTCCCCGGGCCTCTACTGAAAATGGACATATATCCAGCTAGACTAGCCCGGTTAACAAATGTAAAATAAAATAAATAAATAAATAAATAAATAAAAATAAAATAAATAAATAAAATAAATACTTTACCTGAACACAGCCAGATATGAACATATATGAATACAAATGGAATGTATATTAATGTAGCAGTAACATCTCCGTCACTAACATTTCTAAGGTTACATACAGGGAACTGTACTAATACATGTAGGGGATATATATCTGCATCTAGTAGGAATGTACAGTATACATATAGGTATTTTAAGTTGTTAATGTAATATTATACCCCCCCTATGTTATGTTCACAAATGATGCCATTCCACACCAAACTGGGTATGTGTATTCACAATTAATTCCTATGGACATTTGTCCTGTTGGTTTATACATATCTGCATGTACGTTGATGCATGTGCCCTGTTCACATATCCAAACCTGATGGCCTGTTGCCACCAATCAACCCTGCATGCTGTTGGAATGTCCACTGTTGTTCTAAATATGCATGTGCTATGCTTGCTGTTCAACATTTGGAATTCATGTGTGTTTGGTTAATGGGAATACTAATGCATGCTGTTACAACTAATTTGGAATGCCATTAAATGCTGCTAAACATAGGACAATTGGGAAGGTGGGTCCCAGTGGACCCACCTCTCCCACCTCATCTGGCAATTGCACCTGGCACCAGTGCTCAACCTGGGACCTCCTCCTCCGGTGACCCTGTGCCACCTCTGGCTGGAAGCACGGTAGGGGATGGGGCTTGCCCCCCCTCTGCAAGCGTGGCCGGAGGAGAGCCTCCACTCACCCTCCAAAGGGTCCGGGCTGTGGTGCATAGTGAGATCAGGCTTTCTGTGACTGATCCCCTATGCCAGCTTGAGGAGAGAGTGGCGCAGCTCATGGGTGTGCCTGCCCCTCCTATCCAGCCCCCAGCACAGCCTCGGCATGGGTTGTGAAGGTGCAGTGGTAACTGCCCATGGGTGGGGATCTCAGTTCCACTGTTGCCATCTGTGGGCTCATGGGCTTGTGATATCCAAACATCAGTCACTGTCAATTGTGTTTACCCACATGTGTCATACTCCACCCCTGTAATGCATCTTGTTTGTCTTGTCTGTTAACCTCCCCAACCCACCTCCCCCAATATTCCTTCTTCCTTTACCTCACATTCCACTCTTACCTGAAAAAAAAAAAGGGCAATCTGTACCCGCAAAAAAAATTACGCCCCATACATAGCTGCCCATTTCGCACACATGCCTGCTGGACATGTAAACTGATAATTACAACTGGCTGTACAACATACTATGTTGTCCTCACCCCTCTCTCAGGGGCGGAAGGTTTCAAATCTCACTCTATATTTCAAACATATGCACAGCTGTTGCTGGTAAAGAATTGGGCAGCTATGGGCCTTCCCTACATCCTTCCTGCACATCCCGAGCTTTTTTTCCTACTGTCCTACCCTCTTTGTGTCCCCTTTTTCACCACTTTCCTATTTCCCCATTTTCTTTTCTTTAAAAGAAATTAGCGCGGGTGTTGGGAGTAAGCACTTTTAAGCAGTAGTCAGCAGGTGTGCGCTTGTGTGCGCTTAGCTAAGCGTAGCTAAGCATCACGCAAACTCACGCAAACCCACTTACAACTGCTTAAAAGTGCCTTAGTCACTCTGTATGACAAGGCCCTTGTACTGCTCATCAGCAAAATAAAATATCCTTGTCTGTCTCAAAACCCATACCTTGGACTCACCAGTCTGCATGACATACCACTAAGCCACAGCAGATATACAATAACTTGGTGATGCAAGAAATATAACATGCATTAAAAGGAGTGAATGTAAAGGGAAAATAGGAAAGCCAGAGCAATACATTTCAAGACAGACAGAAATATAACATGCATTAAAAGGAGTGAATGTAAAGGGAAAATATGAAAGCCAGAGCAATACATTTCAAGACAGACAGACATATAACATGCATTAAAAGGAGTGAATGTAAAGGGAAAATACGAAAGCCAGAGCAATACATTTCAAGACAGAAATATAACAGGCATTACAAGGAGTGAATGTAAAGAGAATATAGGAAAGCCAGAGCAATACATTGGAATAACCACTGTTGTATGCTAGTTAATTTCCTAATTCCAAAAGAAAGTACATACTCCCATGTATCCAGTGTTAGCATTAGGAGGTGTGAGTAAACTGACACACTGAGAAGAGTGTACTGGAAGAAGCAGCAGTCAGGTTTCTGTACAACATGCATTTCACCGGCTACAGCCCAGCTGCAGATATGAGACATATACCAACCTTCTGACTCACACAACAGTGTCCACAGCAATCAAACATGGTCCCCACCTTGCAAAACTGAAAGGCCTATGCCTACCTAACCTATCATTTTATAGCAGTGTCCTGAAATCACAGTGAGAACTGCAATTAGCACACAGCAGGCTGCATGCAATTACTAAATGTTGGGCACCAATTGGTGCAGAGGCCATCACATGCACATGTGCAGATACCTACAAAAGCAGCCTGTACTTGCTGTCCACACATGCAGTAATATCATTGCAGCATATGGAGAGAGAGAGAGAGAGAGAGAGAGAGCATGAGCAAGCAAGAGAGAGAGAGAGATAGACAGACAAACAAACAAACACAAACAAACAAACAAACAAACAGAGGTGTTTGGAGACACCAAAAAAAATATTTAAAAAGAAAAATAAACGTCAATAGGTACAACAGACAGAGGTAAGAAATACATAGGTAAGGTATGTAACAGATATGTATTTGGTGGGATGCGAATGATGTATCTGAAGGGTACTGTACATACAGTGAACCCTCCATATGTGTGTGCAGTCCATATCTATATGTAAATGCAGATGTGCACAGGGCAAGGGACATACTGCAACTGTTAGTGAAAGCTAGACATATACATGTAGTTGAAGGTTGCTATGTGCACATATCTATATAGGTTGTAGTGTGTGGCATTGAAAACAGCAAGCAGTGCAGGTATATGTCATGTGGTGGTTAAATGCTGTGGGACTGAGACAGTGAGGCCTGCTACAGCTATATGGCCTGAGGACATCAAAATGCATTCCGCACAACACTGTGCAATATTGTTACAAACTTGTATGTCTCACAACTGTTTAATTATTGATATTCCCAACATGAAAGGTGGCCAGTATATGTGCCTATATGTGCATGTATATGTACAGCAATGGATGTTTACAAGTATGTGTAGATATACCTGTATATATGTAAATATATACATATATACATATATATAGATAGTGAGATATATACGTATATATATATATATATATATATATATATATATATATATATATATTTATAGATGTAGATATAGATATATATATAGATATATACATATATACAGATATATAGATATGTACATATATAGATATGTAGATATATAGATATATAGATATATGTAGATATATACATATATAAATATATATAGAGATATATAGATATATACAGATATATATGGATATATCCGGATATATATAGATATGTATATATATATATATATATATATATATATATATATATATATATATATATATATATATATATAGAGAGAGAGAGAGAGATACATATGTAGATATGTATATTTATATATATATATATATATATATATATATATATATATATATATGTATATATATATATATATATATATATATATATATATATATATATATATATATATATATATATATATATATTATGTATATATGTGTATATATATATATATATATATATATATATATATATATATATATATATATGTGTATATATATATATATATATATATATATATATATATAGAGAGAGAGAGTGAGAGAGGGAGACACAGGGTCAGACGTACTGCAACAGGTGCCTGGTGACCAACGCATTGACTGAACACCAGTGTTGATACTGCAGTACCATACCCCATTCCAAAACACTTTACACACTAACTACCAGATAGGTGGTTGCCTGCCCAACACTGAAGGTGTCAGAAGGGAACATGGGACATGGTGTACAGTAGCCTCCCCTCTGATAATCACAGTTTCACACTAGTCTTGTAATCCCTCTACATGGTATGTGTCATCACAAAAGGTGTGCCATCTAGGGAAATATAGGTCAGTGTATCCCCTACTCCTCACAATGCCCCATGTGGTATGTATCTCACATGACAACCACAGCAAGTGGAAAGGCCACAGACATACCTAACAAAGACTGACTCACAAAACCACAGCTAGAGTGCATTGCATACATCATACACAGAGGTCACCACTGCTGGACATACAGAGGTATGTCACACCCATAGCAGTCGGCCAACCACCATGACAACACCTCACAATCCCTCCGGGCTACATGACCTAGGGCCCTAATCCTTGTCAATGCACTAAACAGCACATGCTGGAGGTACAGGTTCCTATACACAAATATGCCATACTCTGGACTAAACTACCCAGCATTAATAAACATGGCTCCTCATTAGTAGATGTCATACATACCCCTGATGTATGTTATGGAGATAGGTAATATGCCCTGGGAGTCACCTCTGTGTATCTGTTTGACAGGAGCAAGTGTAATCACATTACATGTGTGTCAAATGGCAGGGTAGCATATGGCTAGGCTGCTGTAGGCCCCGGGCCAATAGTGTAGTAGCTACCTATGACACAATGCACACACACATGTACTCAGTGCAATACCAGCTATGTGAGGTGGAATGATTGTGATACTGACTGTGTGCAAGGTCTGTAAAGGTGTGATAGCTTAGCGTGAGGTTGTGTCTGTCATGGTAGTCTATGTCCTAGGTGTGATGCCAGAGAAAGATGTGTCAGTTATTGGGATGCAGACATAGTAGGATGGCATATGTTGTGATGTAGTACCTTGTGTATGACTGTGATGTCCCATTGTAGGCTGTAGCAATACATGTATGCTCAGTAAATGGTACTGCTGGTGAATCCAGGTCACATATGAACTGTTGTACTACCTGAAGCTGTAGGCCTAAACACCACAGTATGGTGTATTTTCACATTCCCTGGTATCACTGTCTTGTGTGTTTCCTGTAGTCTGTACAGATCACATTCCTCAGGCATAGGTATCTGTAAGTAGGGGCACCAAGTACTATAAGGTACACAGGTAATGCTCATCTGTGTTGGCATACATTTGTGTGTTGTATGTATGTCTAATGTGTGTGTAATGATGCCTGTAACATGGCCGCAATCACATGTGTGTTACAGGGTATGTGTGTGTACCTAGCAACATGTATAGTCTGTTGCAGCAGTATGCCAGCTATATTAACAACCGTGCACATATGTTAGGTAGGGGTATGGCATCAAAGACTAGGGTGGTTTACTGTTAATACTGTAACTGTACATTACATTCATTGCATTGGATGACAATATTCATCATGCATTATCTTGATATATACCCCCAGTGTGAGGTTGTGTATTGTATCCAATACAGTGTGTCGAGTACTGGTGTATACTGGTTTGTTGTATGGAGAGCAGCAGCCACTGTCAGGTAGTTGTGGGTTGAGCACTGATATGTGGTAGTGAATGTGTGTATCCTCTGATAGACAGACAGATGCTATATCTGGCAGTTAAGTGATATCTGTACTTCATAATGTTAAGTGTGCCACATGACTTGCTCACACATATTGTTTAATTGCCTTCCAGAGTTATGGCTCATCACCTCAATCCTGTGTCTACAGCTGCAGATGAGGAGGTCATACAGGCCAGCCTGTATCAGAACTATGCATGGCTTTTTTCCAGGGCCAGCCAGCACCAGCATGAGCGCAGTGCACTGTGGCAAGATCTTGTTCACCGGGTAAATGACATAGGCATGCATAGCCGGACATATGAGCAGGTACACCATCACTACAGTGATTTAATCAGACATGTCTGGCAACGTGCATCTGATATCCATAGGCAACAGCTTGCCACAGGTGGTGGGGCGCCCATACATACTCCCCTCACCAGAGTGGAGGAGCTGCTCCTAAGCGTGGTGGCTCCTGGCCTACAGCATCAGCAACATCATGCATGTGTCATCATGGAGGCCAGAGCTACCCAGCAGGACAGCATGGAGCATGCAGGTAATATGCCCTAGCTGTAGACTACTGTTACCTGTATTGTTAGAATATGCTTATGTGAGATGTGTATTGTGTGTTTAGCAGTTGTGCTGCCTCTCATGTGCAATACTGATATTTGGAATAGTATCTCCACACCTGTGACTGTTGACTGTTGTTCCACTGTAGATTAGCGCACTCACTCACGGCAGCAATGCCACAGTTGTGGCCACTGATAAACTGTGTCATATTCTTGTAGGTCCCTCTGCTGTGACAGCAGGGCAGACAGTACATGCTGGTGAGTTTGTTAACACTTTAATATTGGCAATTAAATGTGCATGTCATAGGTGAGGTGTAGGCCATGTACACGTAACACACCTATGCATAATGCATGCTGTCCATGTTTGCTGTGAGACATTAATCATCTCATTAAAGTCAGTAACTGCCTCAAGCACATACACTGCACAGTGCAGCAGACACAAGTGTGGCAACACAGTACTGCACCTTAGATATGCATAGTTGCTGCAGCTGTACACAACAGAACATGTTTATCATATGCAGTACACGAAAACATGCTACATTTCCCATCACACCCGCTGTAAGGTCACATGTCAGTATCCCACATGTCTTGCACACACACATGCTGTACCTCAGGGGTAGAGTCCTATCATGGGTGTGTGCAACACTCTGCAACACATAACACAGTCAAGTTAGGCAATGCTCCCTATTGGTCACCTCACACACCCATGTACAAGGTGTCTGTGTAATTGTGAACATAGCCATGGCACTGCAGTTCAGGTACAGCATGCTAGGCGGTGGTCTAGCACACAATAGTAGCTGTGAGTGACCACAGGATGCATGTTGATGATGGCACAGGGTACTACATCCCATCCAGTTACAGTGACCACAGTACTACTCATAGCAGTCATTGTTTTGCACCTCAATGTTGTGCGTGTGCAAACATATGCAACTATACACAATATGCATATCATGTTGTGTGTGTGCTTACATATGCCAGTACACAAGATATGCACAGCAGTCACCATCCAAAGTGTCACATACATGTCCTGGAATGCTAGAGGGTGTATAGGTCACTTGACACACATTGGGTATGTGTGGTGTTTAATGTTGTAGTCGTGTAGCATGACATGCCATGTGTGGCACTGACATATCTGCAATATGTCCCACACTCACCATAACCACTGTACACTGGCCATTTAGAGTATTGGGATACCTTCATGTCAACATGCAGCAATCATCCCGTGTGTGTACATAGCATGCATGTGCTACACCTGTGCCCACTATTATCTGCTTTGGACACAGACACTGTACTCAGACATTGATATCTATGTGTCACACAGATAACACATGCAGCCATGGCATGTATATGTGTGAGTGATGGTGAACAGGGCATTGCAGAGCTGATAATACCTGCACAGCAATGTTGTGTCCATGTACAAATTGTGTTCCAGGGTGTAGCCAATCACTGAACAACAACACAGTTGCAAAAAAGCCATGTATACTGCCATTACATTGGGGCATCTACACTTGCACTGTATGGTCTTCTGCAACACATATTCTGCATGCTGACATGTGTGTGGTGGCTGTTTACCTTGTGATACTGACACCCACCTTCACCCACTATAGAGTATGTGTTGGATTGCTGGTGTGTGTTTGTGTATGTGCTGTAGTAAGGAGTGTATTACTGTTCATGTGTGCATGTGTGCACGTTTGCATGTGCGCATGTGCACATGTGTGCATGTGTGCATGTGTGCATGTGCGCAGGTGCGCATGTGTGTGCATGTGTGCATGTGTGCAAGTGTGCAAGTGTTCATGTGTAGACCGTAAAGTGTGTTTCCTGTCTTCTTTGCACAGGTGCTGAGTTAGGGCTGGCCGAATGCAGCAGGGAACCTGAAGCCACTGCCATGAATAGTGCTGATGATGAGACATGTATTTTGACACAGGGAGGTTTGACAGGGTCTGTCGTTGGTCCACCAATTGACAGTGCACAGCGTTCAACCCCATCTATGCGCACACTCATACTGCCAATACATCCCTATCCACCAATGGCCATAGGTGAGGGACAGCATACAGTTGGCACTGACTAGGAGAGTGTGGTACCCATGGCACTTGCATCCCCTCACAGCAGCCATAGCCACATTCCTGGAATGGTACCACATAGGCGGAGGACTAGGGGTTCTCGGGGGAGCACTGCTGGTCGTATTGCCCCTGGCAGGTGTGCCCTCACTGGTCTTACGACGTCCAGTATGTTCCGGGCTGTAATGCAGGCTCAGGCACATATGGAATGGAACACCAAGCAGGGACTTAGGGTGCAGAGAGCAAATTACACTGCTATCAATGACAGCATCCGTGACCTTGCTGGTGCCATCCAGATGTACACCGAGGTCATTGATAGATGTTGGGGGGAGACATTAGATGCCCTCCACTATATGTCATCCATGAGCCAGGACTGTGCGGGACGGTTGCGACATCGACGCGGACACATGCCAGCAACTGCAACAGCTGGCAGTGGTCGCGGATGGCCCCCAGTTCACAGCCGCTCCCATAGTGGCAGTACCCCCTGTCCATTGACCATCCCAGTAGACCATGTGCATGTGGCTCTGGCCATTCCCAGCAGGGACATGGGTCCAGTCATCCCACCTCTGCCTCTGAGGACAGTACCCAGTCAGGGTTGGTACCCGATACTGTCTGTAGCACCCCTGCCAGGCACAGGTACTGTGTCCGTGGCCAGAGACAGTAATCTGTACGGCCTAGCAGGTACAGTCTGTGGCTGTCCCACAAACTACTGTATATGGCAGCCACATGGTGGAGCTGTGTGCATGCAGACGCACACACATTAACCAGACAACTAGGGCTCACACATACACACACATTACATCAACATTGGCCCATGCTGTACTGTTGTCCCTCCCTCACACACACACACACACACACACACACACACACACACACACACACACACACACACACACACACACACAGACATGTCGATTGGATGGGTCAATGTCAGGCTCTGGCAAACAACAAAACGCCCTGTGCATATGATGATGATACCTGTGTCGCCTCCTGTCATCTGTAACATTGATGGAGGAACAGGCTAACATGGTGCTGATGCACAGGGTGACACTATAGCAGTGTAGCAATATTAGCAAGTTGTCAACAGGAAAGTGTAATGACATCCTTGTAGGTATATCTCAGCAGACATTATTCATCAAAGCTCTGATTGTCAATGTAGCATTGTTTACACCACTGTTAAGTCTGACTATGTATTGTCCACCCATGTGTCACTTGGCTGACGTGTAATGTGTTGCCAGCATGTGTTAGTGAGTGGACAGTATGTGTGTGATGTGTGCAGTACAGATTAGCAAGTGTACATCTGTGAACATGGTGGGTGCACACTGTCTGTATGTACGTGCATAGTGGACACATGGGACATGTGGCATACCCTGTTGTACACATAGTGAACATGTCACAGTATCTTTCAATGGCCAGTATGCATTCTACTACAGTTATGTACTAAAATGGGTAGACATGTGTGTATGACATGGGTAGACACCATGCTGTGGGTGATACTATTAGTATCTGTCAATGTTTTGCGGTTTGGTAGTATACATAACCTCAACAGCATGACTATAAGCAATCATTGGATGTTGTCCTGACAAATGACACACAGTTGTAGGGAACTCAGTAACAGTTGTATCCTTCCAGTGCTACACTATAACACTAACCAGTGGTAATTACCGCCACCCATTCCTGTGTCCACACCTGTTTGGCATATAGCCCCCTTAGGTACATGAAAACACACTAGGGATGTGTCCATCCACATCTGGTAATGCATGCAGTGGCCTACAATCCATTCCCTGGATGGGACACATATCCTACACAAGGGTATCATACAGACAGATGCCTGTCATGTGATACATGCTGTACAACAGTAAGCCGACTATGACATAGTCATCCACATGTACTATACTTACTATCCCGTCAGTACCACATAGGTGGTAGCCCTCAACATGTATGTTGGGTACCAATGTGTACATACAGCCACATGTTATGTCATGTGTCCCTTGGTATCCACATATCCATATGTATTGTGGAGTCCCAAGGTGTGTCACATGAGACATTGGAGGCCTGGATGCATATACACAATGCGGTTGTACATCTATAAAGACTGTCCATTATTGGCAGTCGTGGTTGTGCATGAACATGCCTGACATATACCCCAGGCATATACCCTCACTCACACTACTGTAAGGTAACTGCCATGGGTGTGTGTGGCACAGATAACCTTGGCCACGGATCACGACAGTGGATGGGCCTATCACATACATACATATGTGACCTACTATCTGAGAAGCTGTGGCACAACCTGTTAATGGCAATAAATGTATGCATGCAGTATGCAGGCTTCACACCTATGTACTGATTAAGGGAACATGTACACATATATATTTGCAACACATAAACCTGATGTGTGCAATGCACTTACTGTTCTAATCATAATATGCCATAACATAGTAAAAGCAAGACCCACGCTGCATTGACCAAGAGTGACACACACACAGTCAGCACTTGCAGGATTCAAACCCCTACCTAATTATGTTACAATACTAGAGAGAGAGATGCATTAGCAGAGCGCTCTATTTGCTTTAGTGGATGGTTTCACTTCTCCGTCTGTATTTCTAGGGTGGTGACATCATCAGTCTTTCCAAAGAAGAATGTACTTCTGTGGTGTGTTTTCCCAGTCTTCAAAAAGGCCACTCCTTTCAAAGAGAATTGCATACACATCCCCCACCTACACACAATCAGCGTTTGCAGGATTCAAACCCCTATCTAACTAGGTTATGATTTTAGAAGGAGATGCATTAGCGCAGCGCACTATTTGCTTTATTGGGTGGCTTTGCTTCTCCGTCTGTATTTCTAGGGTGGTGACATCATCAGTCTTTCCAAAGAGGAATGTACATCTGTGGTGTGTTTTCCCAGTCTTCAAAAAGGCCACTCCTTTCAAAGAAAATTGTACACACCCCCCACACACAAAATCAGCATTTGTAGGATTCGAACCCCTATCTAACTAGGTTATGATATTAGAAAGAAACACATTAGCGCAGCACGCTATTTGCTTTAGTGGGTGGCTTCCCTTCTCCATCTGTATTTCTAGGGTGGTGACATCATCAGACTGGACATGGTAATGTGTGTACACTTTGTTTTATGCCATTCCAGGAATGGTCCATGTGGGTCGTCAGGTGTCAACAGCTGGAACAGGAACTCATAATCCTTACCTTGTGTGATCTATCTGTGGACACATCAACATTCCTTCATATGTCAACACATATTTATGCACAGCTTGTTGGTTTTGTGGGTACTACATGTGTCTGGGATGTTGATAAAGGGCTATTCAAAGTGTATGTGAGACATGTGTAGCTGTGTTCTGTGATGTATGTCCTGTGTGGCTGCCTTGCAAACCATGATCCGCAATGAACATACCACGGGTAGTAGGGTTGTGTGTATGTCAGCTTCCAATAGCTCAGTTTATGACTTCAACCATGATGGACTCCATGGCTTGCAGATCATACTTCATAGGCATACTGGACTGTACATCCCATGGTGTGTTGTACACCAACATTTGTGTGGAGTGCCATATGTTGCTGTAACACATTCAATGGTTCCACAGCTTGTGTAGGGGGGGGAGGTTCAGCTGACTGTTCAGGTGCAGGATCTGTTTGTTCTGTAGTTTATGCATGACACATATTGGGAATATGTCATGCATAACAAACAGATCCTGCACCTGAACAGTCAGGTGCAGGATCTGTTTGTTCTGTAGTTTATACATGACACATATTGGGAATCAATGTAGTCCACTCGATGCCATGCTTTTAGCATTGGGGGTAGCTGTTCATCCATTCTACATGTGATATCTCCTGGTATGATGATATGGACTATCGTCCGTGGGAGGTGGGTATGTATATATGGGCCTGTCTGTCAGGATGTCAGCATTGTCAGTCAGGTACAGTTGGCCCTGACTCATGACATATATGTGTGTACATTGCTATATATGACATAGCTGTCGGAGGTGTCATGATTCAGTCTGGACTCCTTCTCAGCTACTCTTTACAGAACACCAACAAATCTGAGCACTTATCCCTGTTATACTCCTTTACACACTTAACACCCTACTGATCCTTTGTCATCTTGCTACAGAGTATGTCATGATGATATCCCAGCATGTCCAGGGGTCGGCTTTGTGTGCACTCTCCAGTCCAGCTGATGAATATTGTGATGTAGACACAATGTCACATCTGCCTCATGTACACAGACAAGACTCTCCTACTCACAACAAACCCAGATATATGTGTGAGATGCACCTATAGAGACATACAGGGTGCTGAACTCTCTCGACCCATGACTGGCATAGTCTATCAGGTGGTGAAGATAACCACACACACCACATATCAGTCTCACATATCCTCTGGCAACAGCACTCAAACCACATTATCACACATACACATACTCGGATGCTGTAAATGAACTCTGCCTAAGCAGCAGAGACCTCAACAGCAGGCACACACACAACTGCTACCCCACTACAATTCCCACATCTCACATAGTTCACAATGTCAGTGTGCCACACAGTCACTTGCCTTCGGGCTACACAACACACATAATACACTTGTGATAGGTGACACTTATTGTCAGGCACACTGATGTACCACTGACCAGCCCATAAAATGGAATAGCCCCTTTGTGCTGTCTGTCGTGTGCCAGGATCTGCCACATAACACATGCAGTCAGGTCACTACAAAGCAAGTACAGGACTAGCACCATCATTGTCCATGCTGCTGCGTAAAACCTCAGATGTTACTCCTTGGACCACATGACATGGTACATGGAGGAACAGTGTCATCATGTAGCCCAGGCCAGTATGACCCTGACCTTGTCTAGCATCTTACACCACCAAGTATGATGTCACAGTATACAGACAAACATATCACGTTTAACACTTGGCTAACAGATTGGTATCATTCATAGGGGATACAGTGTCTGTCAGCCTGTGGTGACATGCTCAACATGCCACATAGCTTCACTGTGGACAGCTTACACCTGCTACCCTTGGACCTTTGAATGCTGGCTAAGGCTCTTGCCACCACCATAGTGCATTTGTTGAGCAGGGCTCAAAAGACAAACCCATCTACATAGACATTACAGGTTAAATAACACTAAGGGTAATGCTGCTCAACAGCAGATGTGTTACCCTCATATTGTGGCCACTCAGGACTCCCCTCAGTATGGGGGATAGCAATATATGTGCACTAACAGACACCTAGTTCAGGGTCACATATGCACACCAGCACTACCAGGTTATGTTTCATACCATGCTTTCTGACCACAGGACTTGGAATGGACAACACAACTAGGGGGTGTATCCCTATACATCACAGATACACACACCTCCAGGTTAGTGACACTGCAGTAAGCATCACAGACCATACATATACAACTACCATTGTTTGAAACCACCTTTCAGTTTGTTGCCTACTACAGACCACCTTCCCATACTCAGGAACCACACTCGGCTTTCCTGAGAACAGTGGGGGATATGATGGTCTCCACAAACACCATTATATTGGGTGACATCAGATACATGAATATTGACTGGGGATACTACTCAAGCCTCAACAACCTTGCCCTACAGTCGCTACAATTTGTACATTCATATGCTATGGCACAACCAGTCACCACAGCCACAAGGGGGAATACATATTGGACCTGATCATCACCAACATGGGGACTCTATGTTACACACCAGCAATATACCCCTCATTGGTAAGGTTGGAACATACATTTATCTCACTGGACATACATATACACTCCACACACCCATCCTGGGTAATATTGGTGAACTTCTGATGAGCCAACGTCTCACTTCACTAAAGCAAGGTGGTATCCTTCAGAGAGCTTGAGACAGTGTGAAATACAGCTCCGACTGCTGAATCCTTTGCATACACATTCTATGGACTCTTAGTGGACTGCATGGATTGTGCTACCCCAAATAACAACAAGACTCACTCCTCCAATGGCAAGGCACCAGTCTGGTAGACACCAGCCATTAATGAGCTGTACAATGTCAGGAGGAAGCTACTACATGATAGACCACAATCCCAGACAGGGAAAGGATCTGTGATCTGTACTAGCAGACAGCTATGATCACTCATGTACTTATCTAAGGTCTTTTTCTCACCGACAATTGCACCAGACAAGTAGGACTATCACAAGGCCTTCATCAGTTAGGTCAGGAACCTGGGTGGACACTCACTGATATGCTGTGAGTTACTGCATACTGACTACACTTACCCTGAACCCACTGGCATAACCAACATCCTGGCAAACAGATACCAGTAAGACAAGGCGATATCCTGGACAGTCAGAACAGTTTATTGCTCACACAATTAACAACGAGACAATAGAATTAAGAACAGATAAAATTCCACAAAAATACTGAGCGCTTTCACCCGCTCGACTACCTGCGGGTTTCTTCAGAGTACATTAAACAATTCTCTGCACCAGTCTTATATACTAAACAGATAACTTGTTAGTAGGTTGTTAATAGAATAATTGAATTAATTAAACAGCCATTTAAAGCATAAAATAAAAAAATGTTCTTTCCTTTTTAAAAAAATGACCTAAGCTCCACAGTACTAAATAGTGTGTTAAACACTTTGTCATTATTGTACCATATTGTGTAATGTGAAAATCTAAATAAATAAAAATAAAAATGAAAATAAAAATAAAAATACACATACTGTAAATAAAAAATGTTAGTAGGAGGTACATACAAATTCTCTTAAGATGTTGATGTTTTAATTATTATAATAAGGATTTGTAAAGTTTGTTGTTTGGTAAGCCTTTTTAAGCTTTTGTGAGGGCATACAACTACATTATGTATCTGCATATCTTAGTCTCTATATATAAAAAACTTTGTAAATATTTTAAAAATACATTATAAATACATTGTAAGTACATTATAAAAACATTGTATATCATAAATAAATAATTAATTAAATAATTATTTAATTGCTATTAACTTATAGAAAATATTAAATATTGTATATCAAATAAGTGTAAAAATAAGTGTAAAAATACGAATAGATCTAAAATTATAAAAATGACAAGAACTACGTATATGTTGTTTGTGTTGATCAAATGTAAAATATGTGAACTCAGTAGTGATCCCTAAGCACATTGTTGTAAAATTGTTGTGAAATTGTGATCAAACTCAAATTACACACAAGTGGATTTTTGTTTGAGAATACTTGCAATACTAATATGCCCATTCAAACCCGGTGTTGTGCCAGCATTAAAACGAAGTTGCCACAAACATTCTTTTGTTAAAAGCAGGTTATCCAAATCCCCTTCATTTTCCCAGGGGTTATAAATTCTATCTATAATAAAGATAGAATTTATAACCCCTGGGAAAAGGAAGGGGATTAGGGATCACTACTGAGTTCACATATTTTACATTTGATCAACACAAACAACATATAAGTAGTTCTTGTCATTTTTATAATTTTAGATCTATTCGTATTTTTACACTTATTTTTACACTTATTTGATATATAATATTTAATATTTTCTATAAGTTAATAACAATTAAATAATTATTTAATTAATTATTTATTTATGATATACAATGGTTTTATAATGTACTTACAATGTATTTATAATGTATTTTTAAAATATTTACAAAGTTTTTTATATAGAGACTAAGATATGTAGATACATAATGTAGTTGTATGCCCTCACAAAAGCTTAAAAAGGCTTACCAAACAACAAACTTTACAAATCCTTATTATAATAATTAAAACATCAACATCTTAAGAGAATTTGTATGTACCTCCTACTAACATTTTTTATTTACAGTATGTGTATTTTTATTTTTATTTTTATTTTCATTTTTATTTTTATTTATTTAGATTTTCACATTACACAATATGGTACAATAATGACAAAGTGTTTAACACACTATTTAGTACTGTGGAGCTTAGGTCATTTTTTTAAAAAGGAAAGAACATTTTTTTATTTTATGCTTTAAATGGCTGTTTAATTAATTCAATTATTCTATTAACAACCTACTAACAAGTTATCTGTTTAGTATATAAGACTGGTGCAGAGAATTGTTTAATGTACTCTGAAGAAACCCGCAGGTAGTCGAGCGGGTGAAAGCGCTCAGTATTTTTGTGGAATTTTATCTGTTCTTAATTCTATTGTCCCGTTGTTAATTGTGTGAGCAATAAACTGTTCTTACTGTCCAGGATATCGCCTTGTCTTACTGGTATCTACGCTGCTTTCATTTTTCACATCCTGGCAAACAAGTTCAGTGCAGTTGTCTCCTCCCATCCCCCCTAGGGAGCAACTATCCATCCCAACAGAGTGTAACCTCCCTGACACTACACAGTAACAGGTGAGTGCTGCCCTCCCCAAAGCATACATTACAGCATCAATGTGACCAGTTGGTGTCACGGCCTGCATCTTACACGAGCTTCATGACAGACGTAACCCTCACATTACATCACTGTGCAATATTGGAGTTACTACAGGATATGTACCCACGGAATGGCATACAGCAACAGTGTTCCCACTCCACATAGTTGGTGCCAGAATGGACCACAGACAATATTGCCCTATAAGCCTAACTATCCTGTTATGCAAAGCTATGGAGTGTATTGCCATGGGACTCTTACACATAGACATCAGAAAACTACAGACACTGTGTCCTACCCATTTCAGTGTTGTTGTGGGCAGATCTTGCCTCTTGAACATGTTTGTATTCTTTTGACAGTTAACAGGTCTATCAACATAGGGACAGTTGTACACGCAGCCTACCTGAAGCTTGTTAAACCCTTCCACACAATAATCCACTGGGCCATTATGCATAGGCTCACCAGCATCGATATGGACACATATCTCACATGATGGATTGCTACCTGGATCAGGGATAGCTCCCACATGGTCAAAATTGCAGGTGCCATGTCTGACTATACACCAGTTACATGTGGCATCCCACACGGCTCTGTCCTGGGACCTCTCTTGTTCAGTATACATTTGTCTGACATACAGGCTACCACAGGGGGAATATGGCTGACCTTGTTCACACTTGACTGCATACTGGGTGCCATGATCACCTCTCCAGCTGCCACATGCATACTCCAACAGGGTCTCACAGAGATGGATGACTGGTGCCTGAGCCATGGCCTACAACTAAATGCCATTAGTTGCATAGTCATCCCCTTTGGGAATAACAACATGCCCACACATTAACACATAGGTAGTACTCCATTACATATGGTAGGTGTTGTTAGGTGATTGGGGACATGACTTGTTCGTACTGTCGCCTTTGACATTCACGTTGCCACAGTGGTTGGACAGACCTTCTATATAAGCAACCTTATCCCATATGGTTTCACATCTAGATCGAGTGATGTCATTGTGCCCCTATACTAATAACAACCGTGCTTGGTTACAATGCCACCTTTGGGGTGTACCTTACCCAACACCTGCAGCAACTGTACTGACCACAGATACCCAAGCAACAGCCACCCCTCAACAGTACCCACGAATCACATATCTCACAAAATCAGTGTGCCACACAGTCACAGCCCTTAAGGCCAAACAACATACCAAAAACACTTGTTATAGGGGACTCTATTGTCTGACACACTGACATCCCACTCAACTAACTGAACAAGGAGAAGGTCACTGTAAGCTGCCTGTCAGGTGGCAGGATCCACCACATAACACAAGCACTCAGGTCACTCCAAAGCAGGTACAAGTATGACTCCGTCATCGTCCATACAGGTGTGAATGACATGAGATGTACCTCCCTGGACTACAGGAAATGAGACATAGAGCAGCTCTCTGATCATGTAGCCCAGGCTGGTATGACCCTGACCTTGGGTAGCATCTTGCCCTCACCAAGAATGATGCCAGAGTATAAAGACAAACTGATCAGTTTCAACAATTGTCTACAGTATTGGTGTCATTCAATGGGGATCCAGTGTTTGTCAACCTGGGATGACATGCCCGACAAGCCACATTGCTTCGCTAGGGACGGCTTGCACCTGTCACCCTTAGGCTTTCGTATACTGGCCATGCCTCTTGTCACCCCCATAGTGCATTTTTTAGGCGAGGCTCAAAGGACAAACACACCTCCATAGACAACCCAAGGATACAAAATCTAAAGGTAATGCTACTCAATGCCAGACGTCTAAACCTCAAGATGCACCCACTTGAGGCTCTCCTCAGTATGGAGAATATTGATGTCTGTACAGTAACAGAAACCTGGTTCAAGGCTCCTGAGAGCACCCCAGCACTACCAGGTTATAACTCATACCATGCGTTTCACACACAAAACTCAGACCAAAGCACAAAAGGAGGGGTAGTATCTATATTCATCAAAGATACCTACACCTCCAGGTTAGGGGCACTGCACGAAGCATCAGAAACCATCCATGTGCAACTAACAGTGGGCAAAACTGCCTTTCAGTTTGTAACCTGCTACAGAACACCCTCCCTATTACAGGAACCCCACTTGGCATTCCTGAGAACACTGGAGAATATCAAGGTCTCTCCTAAAACTATGTTATTGGGTGACTTCAACTACCCAAACATTGACTGCAACAACTACTCATGCCCAAACACACTCGCCCAACGGTTCCTTGAAGTTATAAACTGTAATGCAATGGAACAACTGGTCACCACTCCCACAAGAGGGAACAACATATTGGACCTGGTCATCACCAGCATGGGGACTCTATGTTCCACACCAGAGGTAAACCCCTCATTGGTAAGATCAGACCATTAACAAATTTCCATGGACATCCATATCCCGTCCCCACCCCCAGCCAAGGAAATCACTGTATAGAATTTCTCAAATGCTAACTTTGCACTTGTCAAGACTGAGGTGAAATCCTTCAAAGCCCACTGGCCAGAGGATAATACAGGCCAATCCGCAGAATCCTTTACAAATGCATTCTATAAGCACCTGAAGGAATGCATGGATCTTGCTATCCAAAATAAAATGAAGGCTCACTCCTCCAAAAACAGGAGACCTGTTTGGTGGACCCCAGCCATAAATAAGCTATACAACAGAAGGAGGAAGCTACTACATGACAGAGCAAAATCCCATAAATGGAAGGCATCTCTGATCAGTATTAGCAAGAAACTTCGATACCTCATAAAATCATCAAAGGCCAGTTTCCAAAGGGAAATTGCCCTAGACACTAAAGATAATCACAAGTCCTTCTTTAGTTATGTCCATAATATGGGTGGAAACTCCCAGATATGCTCTGAATTGTTGCATAATGGTACAAAATATACCAAAACTACAGACAGCCAACATCCTGGCAGACAGATTCAGCACAGACCTCTCCCCCCCCTTCACCCACAAAGGAACAAATGCCTATCCCAACTGAATGTAACCTCCCTGACATCACAGATGCACAGGTGAAGGCTACCCTCACCAAAGCAAAAAACACAGCAGCTATGGGACCAGACGGTTTCCCAGGCTGTGTCTTACACAAGCTCCAAGAAGAACTGAACCCTCACATTAAGTCACTGTTCAAACTTAGCCTTACTACAGGATATGTACCCAAATAATGGCGTACAGCTACAGTGGTTCCACTCCACAAAGGTGGTACCACAACAGACCCTGGAAACTATTGCCCCATAAGCCTGACTAGTCTGGTCTGTACAGCTATGGAGCGTATTATCATGGAACTCATAAACAAAGACATTGGGAGCCTCCAGACACTGGACCCTACCCAATTTGGCTTTGTTAAGGGCAGATCTTGCATCTTAAACCTAGTTGATTTCTTTGAAAAACTTACCAAAGCTATGGATGAGGGCAAGGTAGTCCACACAGCCTACCCGGACCTTGCAAAAATGTTCAACACAATACCCCACTCGGAAATCATACATAAGCTTAACAGCTTAAATATCAACCCCTATACAGCTTAAATATCAACCCCTATATCACAAGATGGGTTGCAAACTGGCTCAGGGATAGAACCCACATGGTCAGAATCGCAGGTGCCATGTCCGAATACAAACCAGTTACAAGTGGCATCCCACAGGGCTCAGTTCTGGGACCTCTCTGGTTCGGTATATACTTCTCTGAGGTTCAGGCTAACATGGGGGATTATGGCTGACAAGGTTCGCAGATGACTGCAAACTGGGGGCCATAATCGACTCTCCAGCTGACACAAGCATCCTCCAGAAGGGTCTCACAGAGATGGATGTTTGGTGCCAGATCCACAAGCTCGAGCTACATGCTAAAAAGTGCATAGTCATCCCCTTTGTGAAAAACAAGGTGCACACAAATTACCACATATGTGGTAATCCATTAAGTATAGAAGTAGTAATTTGAGATTTGGGGACCAATGTAGATAGTAATCTCTCCTTTGATAATCACTTTGCCAAAGTGGTTACAAAGACCTTCTATATATGCCACCTTATCACAAAAGGGTTCGCATCTACATCAAGAGAGGCCCTTGTGCCCCTCTACTCGTCAGTCATCAGCCCCATACTTGAATACAATGGCCCTTTTGGGATGTACCTTACCCGACACCTGCAGCACCTGGCGAGACCCAAAAGTACCTCTTCAAGAGGATCATGGGCTACAAACAGATGTCATATGCAGCTCAACTAAGGAAACTCCAGCTCTACTCTGTTGCTTACCGCCTACTCAGAGGCAATCTATGCCTGACATACAAAGCCATGTCAAAGCCAGAGTTAATGGACATGCTCCAAATCAAAAATCTGAGTCCCTTAGAGATACATGCTCCAGGGACTTAAACCTCAGCACAAGAATAAAAAGGACACGCTGGAGGGACAGATTCATTTCCCAGAGGCTCCCCTCACTCTGGAATAGAATCCCAATTTATATTAGACATAGCCCCTCGCTGACCCTCTTCAAACCAAATCTGGACACATGGATGGGAAATCACAAATTCACCCCTGGGATATCTTCTGTGTCCCTGCCATACAGAGGCACAGCAAACTAATCTTAAAGGGTACCTTCTGTGACCTAATTTACAGAGGCACAGTAGACTAATCTAATAGGGAGACGGATGCCAAATACACTCTGGCTAGGCTTATAAATGCCCTATTGCAGATAGCCTAGTATCTACCTATGAACCTATAAACCTATAAGTTCCACACCAAGCAGATGTAGGGACTCACACAGATGACCTGCACAGTTCAGATGCAGTAACTCCAGCTCTACTCAGTCGCTTACCACCTACTCGGATATGATGTGTGCCTGTTGTTTGCAGTAATACCCAACCCAGAATTAATGGACATGCTTCATCCACCTCAGGATATCCAACTCCCTTGTAGCTACACACTCCAGGGACATATACCTCAGCACAGATGTTAATAGGACATGCTGGAGGGACAGATTCTTATCCCAGGGCCTCCACTCACTCCAGATTGTGATCACAGTTTCACATAGGCAGAGCCACCCACTAACCACCTACAGGGGACATCTTGATGGCTGTATGGGTGATCGTATGTTTACCCATGGGATATCTTCTGTGTCCCTGCTACACAGATGCACACTAGCCTAAACGTACAAGGGTTATCTTGTGTGACCTACTATTCACTGGCACAGTGTAGTACTCTGACAGGGCTGCAAAAGCCAAACACACTCTGGCTGGACTTGTACATACCCTAGGGCAGATAGCCTACTATCGACCTCTGAACCTATGCTTCTGCACGGGATGCACAATATTTATTGCTGATACTGTTTGCAGGTCTTTATCATCTTTGCTTTCCCAGTTTCTATGAACAACTTAGGTATCTGTGGAACATGTTTGATCATGACAGGGTTCCACTATATCATATAAGTGTCTGTTGTCATGTAACTGTGTGCACAGGGGGGATTGCTGGATAGTGAGAGGTTCCTGGGTTAATACATGCAACTGCCAGATATGTGTGGCCCACTGCTGTAGTCAGACATGGCCTAAGTGTGTGAGCATGCCAAGTTCAGGCTTTCCATGTTTTGTTGCCTGACATATGTCTGACTTATTCAAGTGTGTGAACATGCCCAGTGTGACTTTCAGTATGTTGCGATCTGAAGTCCACTACATTTCTGGATGTGTGTGAACATGACCAATATTAACATTTATACTGTGTGTGTTGGAAGTCAAGTTCTGTTCTTACTGCAGGACTCACCTTTGTGTCATAACTCAACAGGGATTATGCTGTGCCTGCAGGGTTTCCATGAGATACTTTGCATAGACTTATCAACATCCCTTCATACTGGCTGAAAAGTGCAATGCTGTCATGGTTTAGTGGTTCAGTACTTTAACTATGGTGCACAGTATCCTGGGTTCGAGGCCCATCACTGCTTTATATTTCCATACTGAGCAGACCAGACTGCTTAAGAGCCAGTTAAGCAAATATGAGCATGTTGGCTTTTGTTCTGCTATGCCCTACTTAGACCAGGCTTGTCGGACATTGCTGTATATTCACCAACTTTGCTGGACATTGCCCAATATTACTCAACACTGACCACAGTTGCACTAGGTGTGTGTATTCTGTTTGCATAGACTATATGGTGGTAAATGTTGTTTAGCACTACCTTAAATTGCTTGACATATGGCAATCATGCTTCAGGTGGTGCTGCAGGGCTGCCTATGTTGGATGCACATACTACACTCCCTGTACATATTTGAAACAGGTAGTGCCAATATAGGCATCCCTTTTACTATATGTGCGGGTCAGAGAGAGGTATCATTTCCAGGGTTCCTACTGAGCCAGTGTATGTGCTATGCATTGCCTCTTTGCCAAGGCCAAAGCATACTGGGCATGCCACCTTCTGTCTACTGGGGCAGGCTCAGGTTGTTCCTCCTCTGAGTCACGCTCTGCCTGTGATGACCTTGGCAATGGTGGGGGGCTGTTTGGCCCAGGGCTATGCTGGTCCTGCTGCAGCTGTTTTCGCAGGATCATATTATGCAGCATAGCACATACCATGACAGTTTGGGTACATGTAGTTGGTGTGTACTGCAAATCTTGATCAGATGTGTCCAGGCACCGGAACCGTGACTTGAGCAGCCCAAACACACGCTCGATTACATTTTGTGTTTGTGCGTGTGCCTCATTATGGAGTTCCTGTTCAGGTGTGTGTGCATTTCTGATGGGTGTCATCAGCCACGGCTCCAGTGCATAGCCTAGGTGACCATGTGGGATGTTCCCATTGGCAAATGTCTGGTACAGCTGCGTCAGATGCCAGATAGGGGAATCATGGTAGCTTCCAGGGCAGCCAGCACACACATTCAGTATTATGCCCTAGGCATCACACATGACCTGGCAGTTAATGGAGGGGAAGCCCTTGTGGTTGAAGTAGACCCTACCCCGCTCACCGGCTGGTGCTTTGATGCATATGTGCGCGCAGTCTATTGCACCCACTACCTCAGGGTATTCCACTATTTGCTGGAAGAGACGTATATTGCTGGCCAATACCTCACGGGAATTGGGGAAATATACATGATCACCGACATGTGCTGACATGGCATCCAGAAACTGGTGCAGTACCCTGGATGCTGATGCCTGTGATATCCCCATCATATCACCAGTTGGTCTCTGGAAGGTACCTGTTGCTAGTATTCGTAGGCGAACACATACCTTGGTTTCCACTGGAATGGGTTCCTCTCTGTTGGTTCTGTGTGTGAGGCGTGGCCTGCACAGCTCAACAATTTGCTGCATGAGGTCTCTGTCCACTCTATAGCGCTCCACTATCTCCAGCTCATGTAGCCTCTGGTAGGTTACCCTGGGCCTGTACACTCTTCTCCGTCTCCTCACTGGGGGTTGGTTGGCAGCATTCCCATTGTCACCACCCTCAGCATGTTGCATATGTAAGTTTATGACAGCAATGGCAGCCCCTAACATTTCTTTGTCTCAGTTAAGCCTTTTCAGTGTTCACTTCTCTTAGCTTACTGCAGTGCTGCAGTGTCTCTAAGCAATACATGGTGAAAAGTTGTTTGCAGAGATTTAAGTGCTGGGCTGGGCTGGTTTACTGCCTGTGTAATTGCCTGATTCTGATTATTTCCACCTGCTAGCTCTGCTGACTCTCCCTGGTTAACTATCTACTGTTTGTTGTGCTTCCTTTTCTCTTTCCATTTCCTCAGGGGGGCAGCGCCACGCACACTAGCGCAGATGCGCATACACGTGATAACACGCGCGCACACAGGCTTAGACGGAGTTACACTAGCTAATTCCTGCTTAAACATGCGCACACCAGCGCAAACGCGCTCACAATACTGTAAACTGCCTTATACATGCTTACTCCGGCTTAAACACGCGCACTCACGCTTACACGCGCACACTGTCTTACTCGGGTTTACAGGCGTGCACATGCACGCATACACGTTGCAAGCATTTTTACAAGAAACGTTAGTGATACCCACAGTGTACACCTTCTATTTCTTGACTTTAGCTAGGATACCTGATGACACACCTCTTCCAGTGATGAGCAACTGACAGCTAACACATGCCACTCTGCTCCAATGAGCTTATCTTCTTTCATACATACCCCCACCTGATGTCACCTATATCCTACTCTGTTACTCCCCTTATCCTAGTCTTACACTCCACTGACTGTGCTCATTTGCTATGTAGACTTGGGATTCACTATCCTTACCCTCATTTGCATAGGATTGCCTACTAATGCTTGGTTACATCTCTTAGACTGGGTTCCCCCCTTAGCAACCCCTACTCGGTAGCCATGTTGTCTTCAGCCTGCCATTGCCTTGCTTTGTACATTACAAATACCTATAAAATCCACATTTGTGGGTTTTAATTTTTATTTTTCTGTTTTTTTAGAGCGCAGCCCATTTGCGTGAAGCTGCGCTACGCTTAAACATGGAAAATCGGAATTAAAAAATAAATTCATTTTTTTTCATTTTGCATCGGGAAACATTGCCAATGGCCATATATTTGGCCATTGGCATGCTTCCTCTACTGGATGCAACCTTTATTTGGAGCTGTCATGGCTCCGTTTTGCTATTTCCAGAACGGTACTCAGTTGTCAACTGAGTACATTTCTGCAGATAACACTACTCTTACTCGGACAGGTTTGGGTTTCCTGAATCACAAATCTACCTCATTTGCATGCCTTTTGGCTTCAGTTGAGGTAATTTTCATGTCCCGGCCCTGTCCGTGTAAGATCCGTTTTAGGAGCTCTCTTGCACGCCACTACAGGCTGTTCCTGGATCGCTCGTCGGACATGATGGCTGCATGGAGTCTTACTCTACACTTAGACTCCATACAAGCCATCATGAATCCGGCCCATTGTTAAACCCTAAAGTTTAAAAAATCACAACAGTTTTTTTATAATCCATGTCTGCTTTTATCAGTTTAATAAACATAAGATCAATGCAGGTCATCATGGCTGAAATATGTGTAAGACTTGTTAGAACAATGCAAGTACAAGAAGTGTAGATCTGTAGATCTTATACTGTTTTATGGCTGTTGGGTTAGCACTCTAGGTAAAGACTGCCCTCATACCTCATTTACATCTATAGGTTTGAATCTCATTGTTGTGCAATAATTAGCATCATGGCTGTTTGTTTTTTTAAAGTGCACACAATTATTTTTATGCAAACTTTGAAAGTTATGTTCAGTGGGCTGACATGTGACAGTTTTATAACACTGATAAATGTGCATTTCATCAATTTTCCAAAAATTTTAGCAACATTAAAAGCAATGTAATGTCCATTAGCTCAGAAAGTTAAGCAATAAAGCAGTATGAATGTTACTTGCTTATGTGTTGGTTCAACTCCTAGTGTGTGCAGCTTATTTTTAAAACATTATTGTCAGTAATTCATCTACTATTGCACATCACATTTGGAAATCATATATTTATTTCTTAACTTATACAGTACAGATTTTTATGCATCTAACGCATTGATGTCTTAGGCCGTGAATGAGTATGCATATCTCCACAAAGCTTCTAGAAACATCAAACAGTATACTTCTGTTGATAATGCTGTATGTGTGAATGCTGGATATATATATATGTTACCTCTTCAGTTTAAATTAAACAGCAGTCTGTTATAATCCATTACTTCTTTTAATTTACCTCCCTCCTACATAATGTACATATGTAGGTTTGAATAACATAGTTGTACAGTAATTCATTTAATGGGCTATTAATATGTTGCAAGTGCAGACAAATGTTTTCTTGCACACTATGACAGTTGGAAACATGACTGTGTACATTGATAGGTCTTTATTCAGATGGATAGGTATGTCTGTACACTTACAATTGTCATCAGAGATTGGCATACCTGTTAGTGTGTGTAATACTTCCCTAGATATTCATGCAGAGGGTGAAGATTAGTTAACTAGGCAGGTAAGAGTCTGAACACTGTTGATGGTTATAGGTTTGAATCTAGTTTACTCCTCTTTGTCTACAATAATTCTCATGGGTAAACAATATTGCAAGTGAAACATCAGTGACTGAATATACAAAATGTGATTTAAATATACAAAATGTGATGCTACATTGCATGAGTAATGCTTGCACATGTACTGATAACTATTTTTTTCTCTGTTCTTTTTTTTAAGCATAGCAATCATTATGTAAAGAACTTAAGCAATTTTTCTGTAGGTATAATATTTTTTTGCTTGCACCTGCTAAAGATCATTCCAGGAACAGAGCCTTGTACACAGATTGAATACACAGGCTTCAGACGCAGTGGAGGGAAAGAGGTATATGCTATGACTTTCCACCTTTGTGTCTCAAGAAATAGTATACATCTTTACATCTTCAGAGTTAGATGTGTAGTCTTATGACATTCAGACATGCTTATGTCACACTTTTCAGCTGTCCAGATTTTCACAGAATGTCCAGATTTTTTCCCATATTTTTTTGGTATGTTCCTCATTAAATTTGTGGCATTCTTGCAAATTGTTAGGGATTGAAGTCAATAAATAATTACATACTTTGTGTTTCAGATTTCATATCCTTCAGAAATGCATGCTAACATAAATCCTGTTATTTTAGCAACTTTCTAAGTTCATAAGAACAATACTTAAAATCTGTCCCTATTTTTGTGCCCTTAACCCCCCATTATTTTAGGATTGGTCCAGATCCAGATTTCTTTCTCTAAGAAGTTGGCAGGTATAACTAATGACATGTTAGACTTCCCACAATGCATCTGCAAGGTATATGTAATACATACTGATGTACTACAAATAACATTAATATTTGCATAACATTTGGTGGAATGTAGTATTATATGTTATCAACAGGTGTGCTGTTCATAGGTTCATAGGTTCATAGGTTCATACTAGGCTATCTGCCCTAGGGCATTTTACAAGCCTAGCCAGAGAGTGTTTGGCTTTCGCCACCCATTTTAAATTAAATGTTTGTTCCTACAACCTAAATGGCAGACATCTGTGTTCACCTGGCATTTTGGTTTTGACTTGAAGGTTTTCTATATATACTGTTTGTACTGTTACTGATGTTTGCATGGTAGGTGGTTAAAATATGTATGTATGGCAGCGGTTCAATTGAATTATGCATAGACTGCCTATTCTATTATCGAATGAGTGTCTACTAACTCAATATTCTTAACTTGTCAGCAGACCTTTATTGGCATGTGTTCTTGCATTTCACTTTGCTTGTAGTACTATGTAATTGTATTGTGATGGTTTGTAAAATGCAACATTACAAACCATTTTCTGTAATTGGTATAGCAAAGCCAAGCCTAGATTTATTTTATGTCTGAAGTGTTGAATATTATCTTTATGATCATCAATACATTGTTTTCAGTGTGCAAGTACATATGTAGACATAAAAAAGTAGACATTTGTCTTGTTAGGGGAAGGTTATGTATGTGTTTAATATGCATTAATTTTAGATATTACATGCTATCACTGTGCCTGCAACTGTGTGCCATTTTTCCTTTGACTTTCAACTTCCATTCTGATTATATACTGATGTGATGTCCCACATTAACCATGTTGCATGGCTCATCTCAATTACATATGCATTTTAAGTTTACCATGGATTGTTAATCTTACAATATATTTTACACACATATAACTATGGTATTTAAACACGGCACATTGGTTGCATATAATGATGAATTATAATGAACATTTAAATGTTATATTAACACCTCAACATAAATGTGTAAGGCACACATTGAGTAAAGAATAAGATTGACATTGGTAAGGATTTTCTTTCAGAGTCTGTGACTGATATTGTGGTAAGGCTTATTTAGTAACATGTTTGCAGCAGGAGCAACATTTACAAAGCTCTGCTGTCAGTGCTGCATGGTCGAGTAAGATAGCATATCTGTCTTACAAACTAATGATATATATGTCTGTGTGCTATTCATATGTGTGTTTTGCATTCATAATGAAAGCTGAGATGTCAGTAAATGTACAAGTAATAACAGTTGTATATCTGATAAACTAATTACTGCATACCATATAATGTACCAGAGTAACTTAATGACAATGTGTGATGGGCACCCATTCATAGTCTTCTATTTATATCATCAATATATAGCTATTATGACATTTAGACTGTTGCACAATCATGGCATTACACTTATTACACCTTTGTGCCTTTTGTTATACAACATATAAATAAACTTTATGGTTCAGATCTCATGACCATTATGTTGTCATAATACATTTACTATAATGTGATGTACATTGAGCAAATATTACAGATGCCTAGTTTGATAAGTGTAGATATTGTTGCTTGCATGTCATATAATCTCTTTACAGTGTTGGTTCATATCTGTCATTACAGTGATACCTAATTGTTTCAGATGTCTGCCTTTAAGGCTGATTGTGATATGTGACATATGTCAATACATACTGTGAAATGAAGAGATGTGGCAATATAGGGCAACTTTCTATGTGTTTTCCATCTACATACATATCAATATTCTGAGAGTGACTTCTTTTGCATGACCTTCATTATGCTTCAGTAACATTTATTGTATATAGTTTAATATGTAGTTTGTTACACAATACATACACATGTGACCACTGTCATGTTTAATAACAGACCTGTCATAGAAGCACATTGTACAGAGTCACACCATGTAAATAATGTCTGCCTATATACATACATAATTAAATGTATTTTAGCTGGCATATGCATTTCTGTGCATTCCTTAGCACTGATTGGGTTTTATTACAGACATGTTTTGCATATGACTGTAAAATACATCACACACCATGCTGTAAATTATTATAGATTGGATGTATTCTTGGCATCACATAAGGTGTTATACTTGGATAACATCAGACAGTAATGTAACATCATGTACATAACAATTACTACATGCAGATTGTGTAACTTTTGTATGCATTTTCATTTATTCATTGATTTTAGATTAATACCTATTAGGTAAGGAAAATGTTTTTTTTTCCTGTGTTCAGATTTTACAGAGCAGGCAACACATGCCAGATCAGCAATTGGATGACAATGACAATGATACACCAGACCACTGTCAACCGAGTCGGACTCAGAGGACCAGAATGATGAATACAATGGAGATGATGATGGTGATGGTGATGACAGACTAAGAACTGTATGTATCATTGTTCATACAGCTCAGCAAGGTGATGCCCATCACTCTAACAGACAGATAATTTTTGTGACCATATCTGGGACATAATGACGGATGTCTTCCAGATGCAGATGAAGAACATGTTGGGTAGCTTCTTTCAGGACATGGCATAGGATATGTGTGACTCCCTTCAGGAAATCACTAAAGAGATCTTTCATGATGTTCAACCTCATCAGGGTAGTCCCTCAGGAATGTAAGTATAGCCTATGTGATTTCCTTTTGTAATGCTACCACCATGGTGTTTTCCATATTCAAATCTCTACAACTTAGGCACACTTGTACAGATGTCCCATATTGCAGTCATGTTTTCTGTCATATGTCATAATGTGTACTGCACATATCAGGCTTCATGTAGCTTTATCTTGCTGCTGCAGTATGACACACATTACCAAATGACACATGCAGTGCCATTATTATTTACATGATCATCACATGCTGTCATTGCTGCATACATTGCTCCACATGAGCATGTGTGCTACTCCTTCAATCTGTATGCGTGTGTACTCCTGTGTATGTAGTGCAGCATAATATCATGTCCAATACAGTCTGTCCCTGTATGCAACATATATAATTGTTGCAGTTAGCATAATGTGAATGAAACAAAATTGGTCTACTTGTGTTGTTCCTGTCTATGCATATTGGGGATGGCAACTACTCACATGTCACATTTTTCCCATTCTGATCACATAACACAGTGAGATCTGTGAAGTGTGTCTATTTTCAAATGTTATCCATGTGTATGTATTCCACATGTTTGTGCATTGATAGTTGCTGTGTTATGTTTGTTTAACAACATGGCATGTCCTTGTTTTTATAAGTTATGCAACATTTTTAGGTCATTCTGTCCCACTGTCCCAATGGTCTTACATGCACCATGCACTGCCAATCACTGTGCCATGCTGATGTGCAGTACTGTGACAGGTGCATATAAATGTGTAGCCTTCACATACTCCACTGACAGCCATGTTGATGTACAGTACTGTGACAGGTACATATAAACATGTAGCCTTCACATACTCCACTGAGAGCCATGTTGATGTACAGTATTGTGACAGGTGCATATATAAATGCATCATTCACATACTCAACTCACATTCACTAGTCCTTTATTGAATATACAGATGTGATGCTTTGCTTAGCAACCTTCATTATTCCTTTTTATGTCTATATTTTTCTTATGGGACTAGTCAGTCATTTTTTAACTAGCTTATATTAGGACTTATATACATGGGTTAATATGTCCACGTGTACACATTTGTAGTATACGTATATGTACAGATTTAAATGGATGTACATGTGCATGGCTGCAACATGTTTGACATACAACTACCCTTGTAATATATAACTTGTTCAATGTCCTTATTTCATTTTGTTGTGCTGAACTTGTGTACACAGGACTGTTCTTTGGTCAGTGATATTTATATCAATAATGGTGCCTGCACCACCTGTTGTATTGAATTTTCATGGCAATATATATATGAGTATGTCATATTAAAAGCTACTTTTATTGTATTCCCTTGTCATTTGCTGTTTAATTGTTGCACATTATTGTGTAATGTGTTCACTGACATATTTATAACCATCCTGGATGCACTATGTGTATGTGACAGACATTGGTCATTTGCTTCAATGTACCTTGCAATGACTTGCAGTCCATCTTCTATTGTGGACACATTCATGTGCACTTGTGTATCCTTAGCTGTGGTTGTTGTGCTTTATTCTGTGCCTACTTTCCCTTGTTGACATTTCCTCACTGCCATGGGCCTATTTTGTCATCTCCCTTCCCCATTATAGCTTTGCCTTACTTGTTTCACATATACATGACATATGTTATGTATGTGTTCACCTTCCTGAAATGTATCCTCAATCTAATATAGGTGTACAGATACAATATGACCATGTGCCACCATGATGGATGTCATATGCATGTAAAGCATATGCACCCAAGGTGTTGACAATTGAGTAGAGTCCATCAGTGCTTATGCTGTACTTGTATATTGTGGATTACCCGGATCTCTGGAGCTTTTCTACCCGGGCCTTCGCTGGAAATGGGCACCCACCCGGTTGGACTTTCCTGGCAAACAAATGTCAAATAAATAAATAAATATGTAAATAAATATTTTTATGCTTCCTGCCTGTGCAAAGGCTTGCATTCCTTAGCATTCATTAATCATGCATGTATCACCATTTATGTAATATACCATGTCACTTGTATGGGTGTGTGTGAAGAGCCTTCTTTCAGTGTGACTTATGTAATACTACTGCATGTCATACATCTACATTGTACATCTGAACACCCATATGTGTTTCCTGTGGCATGGTGTGTGTCTTTGATGTATGCATCTCATTTATCCTCTGTTTGTAGTGCATAATTACTTATGTAGTACACAGCCATATTAATCCTTGGCTGTGGTACTGTTGTTTGGCAGTGTGCTTAGTTGTTTGCCTTCCACATGCAGGGTTGGAGGCTTCAGTCTCCCATCCACTTGTCTGTTGTATTTGCTCATCCTTGCTGTTGCTTGGCTTATACTTGCACTGCTGACAGCCTAGTGGATGATTTGATTTAATATCCCTTATGTACTGCAATGACCACACTCCCAATTTAGTGTCCTCTAGCATTCACCTACTATCAGTCATACTTGTTCTGATATGACTGTTACACAGTTTGCAACATCTTAGCAATGACTTCTGCTTTTGTACACATGTGTTTTTGCATTGGACTATGCCTGGTATGCATCCCTATCCTGTTTGTCATTTTTCCTTCACATGTGTTGCATGGTCTGTATGTGTGTTGTGTGTACCTTATCTTTCCTTGATGTGTTTTTTTACCTTGGTTTGTCATGTCCTGTGATATTTGTTTCATGTTTGCACCTGCTCTTTGTTCACTTCTTCTTTCCTTGTATTTCCATCCCTTCTTTTCTCAAAAAAGGGGACTATTAAAAAAAATGCACATGTCCCTCTGACTCTTCTTCTGACCTTACTGTTGCATCATACCACTTGTGTCCCCCTCTTCTTCACCCTCATCCCACATGTACTTTTCTGTCACCTTATTTCCTTGGGTGTGTGCTTTAATTGTGTTCCCCACATGTGTTCTGCCCCAATTGTTAGCTACTGTTAGGCATGGTGAAGTGGCTGTGATTGCTCTACTAATTACATACCAGACAACGCATGACCAAAAAACAGATGGGAGCTGGAGGTGCTGTGAAAGAACATTTATTAAAAAGTTAAAAGTTTTCATCCCCTACAATTATGACTTCATCTGAACTAAAGAAACACATCACATAAGGCTGTTATATATCCAAATGAATTAAATGAAGTAAGTTTAACCCAGACTTCATTAATTCATTTAGCTATTAAATTGACCAATGAAACAACATTATAAATATTCTTGTTACTGTCAGCTGCTGTGGTGCAGCAGTTAGCATTTTTGCCTCACAGCAAGATGTTCTCTGGTTCAATTCTTGGCTGGAGTGCCTTCTATGTGGAGTCTGCATGTTCTCCTGTGGTCAAGTGAGTTTTAAAGACATACAGGTAGGTGCAGGCACATGTGTGTGTGCCTTCAGTTTAGGTTGAGCTGGCAACTTGATACCGTAAAAACTTCACTGCCAATCGATCTGCAGACCTGTGATCCACTGTGGTGACCCTAACCAGGAAACGCCAAAAGACATAATAAATATTCTTGTTACTAAAAACACTCTTCCTATAAAAATATTGCATAAATCAAACATCAAAAATATATAAGAATGCTAATATCTTAAAATTAGTAATAAATATCAGAAAAGCATAACAATTGTTGTATAGGATACCTGCCTAAGGGACCTATAACTTAGCCACCCTTAACAAACTAGAAATAGAGACAGCATCATTCAACCCTGGTTTCTCACTTGCGTTCCAACAGTAATTCCCTGTATTTTAAAGTGTATTCCCAGGGAGGTCTCCTTTTGTTCCTAACCACTTTTTCTAGGATAAAAAATAATATTTTGTATTCCCCACACAAGCAATACTATGCTTATGAAGGGTACTTGTTTCTTTTTTATTACTAATGTCATATAGGTGCTCATAAATCCTCTTTTGCAGGACTGCTCAATCTTACACACATAAAATGTGAAAGAAAAAAATCACAAAATGCCAAATATATGACCACCACTGTTTTACAATCATAACTTTGGTAAAAATGAAAAATAAAATCAGTTCTGGGTAATCTAATAATATTCACTTCATAAATAAAACTACATTGTCTACAGGCTCCACACCTCATGGTACCTTTCTTTAAACTACTACTACCATTTCTACTCCTATAACATGCTTTTTCAAATTTTCTTTCATGTTATTAAACCTCCTATGACAAAATAAAGGTTGAACACCCACCTTCTCCATTAATTCTGGTCACTCTCAAAAACCTTCCAATTACCCCAATAACATGTTTTACAATATTACTCTTTACACCAAACTGAAAAAAACAAGCCACTTTCAAAGGCAGTACCCAATTTCATGTCTAAATTTTCTATAGTGGCATCTTTTTTTAACCTCATGGAGACTCCATCCCAAAAGAGGGCAGAATTTATCTTTTGACCCCCTATTAATTTCACTATGAACATCATATAACATATCCTCTGGGTATCACCTTTCAATAAACATATGCTTTAATGCCACAATTTCTTCCTACAAATCCTTATCATATAACATATCCTCTGGGTATCACCTTTCAATAAACATATGCTTTAATGCCACAATTTCTTCCTACAAATCCTTATCATATAACATATCCTCTGGGTATCACCTTTCAATAAACATATGCTTTAATGCCACAATTTCTTCCTACAGATCCTTATACTCTGATATAATCCTTGCCAACCATACCATTTGGCCTTTTTACCAGACTTCTTTTTTGTTTAAAAGGGCAGCAACTATTAAAATGCAGGCAACTATTAGAGAAGGTGGGCTTTCTATATAACTTAGATTTAAATATTTGTAGCTTAAATGTTTAATTAATAATACATCCAAATAATTTATATTATGAGTAGAAAAGTTATAAGTAAATTTTATATAATTGATAAACCCCTTTAAGGAGCCTTCATCACCACTCCAAATCAAAAAGATATAATCCAAGAACCTCAAATAAATAACAGAATATTGTTTATATCAGGGTGTGAATGCAAACTTCTGTTCTGGATACCACAAAATAATAACCGCATAGAGGGGGGGTCAAAAGTGGCCCCCACAGCAATGCAACTAACCTGTTTCTATTATTCTCTTTCGAAAAGTAAATTATTCAAGATGATATCCATGAAACCACAAATTACATTAATTTCCTCTTTGGTCAATTTATTGTTATCACTCAAGCATTCCCTGAACCATTCCATGCCTATATGATTAGGTGTACAGGAGAACAAATCTTTAATATCTATGGTCACTAAAACCAATTGTCATGAACAAAACTCAGCTTGAATATTACTAAGGAAGTCCCAAGAATCCCTTAAGATGTACTTAAACAGGGACCTCAAACTTTTAATCCTCTTATCAACATAAATAACTAATGGTCATGTTTTGGACCCACCTGTTAAGATCTTTATGTATCTTAGGAATACCAAATATATTGGGTACTAACGGATACTCACCCCTTAAAAACTTGTACCGATCATGATCAATCACTCCTTCCATCAAATAAATCATATAAAAAGACATTTATTTTTCTGTAAGCTACATTAATTTCTTTTTTTGAATATCCTAAGGTAAAGGGAATGCACTTTAGAATACAGGGAATTACTGTGGCAAATGCATTTGAACAAAAGTGAGAAACCAAGGTTGAATCATGCTCTCTCTGTTTCTAGTTTGTTAAAATTAAGGGCAGCTAAATTATATGTCTTGGGCAGGTATTTTATACAACAGTTGTTATGTTCTTGTGAAATTTATTATTGAATTTAAGATTTTAGCATTCCTATATATTTTTTATATTTGATTTATATAATTTTTTATAAGAAGAGTGCTTTCTAGTAACAAGAATGTGTATAATGTTTAATTGGTCAGTTTAATAGATAAATTTATTAATGATGAATAGTTTAAATTTAATGTGACTTCATTTAATTGATTTGGATATATAGCAGCCTTATGTGATGTGTTTTTTTTAATTTCTGAAGAAGTCCCAATTGTAGAGGATAAAAGCACTTAACTTTTCAATAAATGTTCTATTGCAGCACCTGGAGCTCCCAGCTGTTTTTTGGGACAAGTATTGTCTAGTTATTGTTTTTCATTAACTTGGTTGGTACATTTCTGTTGGTGGTTTTGTAATTAGTACCTTCTCCTTACATAATTAATTATTTTATTAGAAATTTTGTGGATTATGTCAGATTCCATGTATTGTGAGGGATGGGTTTATACATGTCAATCTATGAATTACAACTATATCTGTGTTTGCAGATATTTTTCATTTTTCAGACATTATGGATGATACATTGGCACCTCACAGCAAGAGGTTCTCCGGTTCGATCCTCAACTGGGGTGCCTTCTGTGCAGAGTCTGCATGTCCTCCCTGTGGTCGTGTGGGTTTCTTCCGGGTGCTCCAGTTTCCTCCCACATCCCAAAGACATGCTGTAGGTGGATTGGACACTCTAAATTGGCCCTAGGCGTGAGTGTGTGCGTGTGACTTCTGTGGAAGGTTGGGCGCTGGGCTGGCAACTCGACACCGTAAAACTCCACTGCCAATCATGAGCGGACAGGTGATCTGCTGTGGCAACCCCTAACCTGGAAAAGCCGAAAGAAGAAGAAGAAGAAGAAAATGGTTGATGCACATTTGTCTTCATTTATTATTTTCCACATATTAATATAATTTCCACAGTGCTTGTATAAATTTCATAGATGTACATTGGTGATGAAACTTCATATATTACTTCATAAACAACTTTTCCATGGAATACATGTTTAACATGACTGATTGTTGAGGTATTCTCTGCAGATTTGGGCATGTTTACATTTTACTTATCCACAATTCTTGAGCAAACCTTGGCAGACTGCGCCAAGTTCATAAACGGTATGGAATTTGACGCCTTTTTTGTTTGATCTGACATGCATTTGTAAGGTTTATATGTGAAAAAGATAACATTGTTGTAGACAGTAGTATATGTATATATATTTGTGTTTCTTAACTTTTGTAATGGAGGTACGTTATCAACATGTCTTTGTTCAAGCAGTTACTGAGGTTGTGCTATTTCTTTTGCTTAAACTGCTGCACATCTTGTTTTCTTTATAATATGATCTTTCATGAGGTATGGTATAAGCTGATAATTGGTTTTACTGGACTTTTGTAACTATCAAATACAAAACATGTTATGCATCAAGCTCAATAACTTAGCAAGGAGAGCTTTTATGCTTGTGAAAGCTAGAGCAATAAAGTGAAGGGATACAGATTACTTGCTGCATAAGAAGACAAGGAAAAGGATGATCATCTTTTTATTCATGGTTCACCTTCTCAGTAGCACTAACAGGAATACCTAGAACAAATGAATAACATAGAGTACACATAATTTTAATATTGGAGAAAGAATGTTTAATGGTATTGGACCTGAGATGAAAATACATTTGGTATAAGCTTAACTTATACTGTTATTTGATACCACAACATCACATTTCCAAAATAACTGTATCTGTTCTTTGACCTTAAGGATAAAGATGTGTGAGAGACTTCTATTAAATTCACAGTTTTATTTCTCATGATATAGTATTGTAACATCATGATTAGATACTTTTGTTAGCTCAGATTTCAAATCTGTTTATATAAAATCATCCTATTTTGACATATTTTATATTTGTAATAAAGACTGGCATACTTTATAATGTAAATAAGTAATGCAAGACATTAATGAGAGCAATGTCATCTGTGTGCTCAGAAGTATATATAAAATGAAATACTAATGCTCTTAAAAAGGGTATTGGAGGGGAGAGAGGGATGGGAATAAGAGAAGGAAGAAAGGAAAAAATGAATATTTCTCAAACTCTGTTGACACAGAAGAATAAAATCTTGACTCAAATAAGAGTTTAGGCATGTGATAGAGCTGGCAGGGGATGGCAGGCCTATCTTGGGGGAGGGTGAGCTGGAACTACCCACAAAATTTCATTATTCCAAAGAGGGGAATGGTAAAGCAAATGCAAGACAAAGAGTGGGTGTTAGGTATTCCAAGGCACTGTCTGGGGGTATCCTTCAATGCAGGAGGGTTACTTTTGTGTGTTTGTGAATGTCTGTGTGTCTGAGTCTGCTTTGTGTGGTGGCAGAGTAATTGGAAGCTTTTAATGATGTTATGATGTAGGATTAGGGTTGGGGAAAGGGCACTGGTAGGGTTAGAGTTGCATCTATTACTAAATTAGTGCCAGAGGCAGAGCCTCCCTGCACTCTTTAGTAATGGGTGCTAATCCTAACACTGCCCCTTCCTTCAAGCTTAACTCTACACCTTAATGTCATTAAAACCTTCCTGTAATACTAAAACTATTCAGACAAATTTGAGGCTAGTGTTATAGGGGGGTTTAGTTTTAATATCAGAAGGGGAAATAGTTTTCCTCTCTCAAAATTATTGTTTTCATTTTTATACTGTTGTGTATGATTACACTTATTTTGTCAGTATTGAGGCAATGCTAGCCACCCGGCGGTGTAAACCTTGGCTCCAGATGATTGTCACTGTTGAAGCGACACCCTGACTCCATGTGCGCAAATGGGAAAAAGGGGTTGTGGATGGTCTGGATGGGTTACATTTGACATTAAGGTGGTTCAGTCCTATATATATATATATATATATATATATATATATATATATATATATATATATATATATATATATATATATATATATATATATATATATATATATATATATATATATATATATATATATATATTAGTAGAATGAGATCCAAACAGGAGTCACCACTGGAGACGAACCAATATGCGTAAATCTTCTTTATTGAGATAAAAGAACACAAGCACTTTCACGTAGTTTAACTACGCTTCTTCAGGTGTATTTAAACAGTAAAAACAAAAGTTCTTATATATCAGAAATTTTGGCGGGCAAAATAACAATTAAGCAATAATGGCCTTTACTTAATTCATTAATCATGTTAGAATTTCATTTGTTAAAGAAACAGTGTATACACAGCCATTAAAAAACCGCTACTGATGTCAAAAACATTGAATATTTTAATAAATACTGTCATTATGACACAACCTTTAGCATAAAAAATTCCATGTTGTCATAGAACTATCATGAGGAATCTCCGTAGTTACGCTAACATAGATCGTATACCGATCCAAAAATTAAAACACATATAATACGCTTAAAATGTGAGACAAAGCTCAAGCCATGAAAGACAGAAAATACTTATAGGAAGCATCAAGAATATATTGCAAAAACATTGTGCCTATTTTAATTTAAATTATTAAAAGTCCTGCATTCAAGGAACATTGACTGAACTACTTCAGTATTCATACTACCTAAGATCCTATTAGGAGAATGTAGTAATTATGTATCAAAATATACTAAGATATATTAAAATATGTTAAAATAATATAAATCCAATCAAAAAAGGGGGAGTCGCTTACATGAAACTGATTATTTAGTTCTTCATCAGCCTGAAAGAATGTAATTTTCAAATTCAAACAGGTGATGAATGGTAATTTAAAGAAACTGGTAACAGTAGCCAGACTCGCTTACCAGGGAGACGAAGTAACATTTGTCAAGAGAATGAAAGTATGATGACGTAAGTGAAAGGAAGTTCATCAATCAAAATGAACCAGTCAGTGCTTCACAGCAACTATTGCAGTACCTACCTAAAAATATTTACAAAGAAGACCACCAAGAACAACGTCGCAAAATGCAATCAAAGCAAAAACAAATCAAAAATCATTCCAACAATACACCACAGAATCAAACATGCCACAAGCCGAACTTCCCAAGGGAGTCCGCTATAAAAGGCAGCAAATGCAGAAAAACAAACACCGTATGACTGCCATAGATGTTATATAAAATATTAGTTACTATTAATACCTCATATATAAAATTAATAAACATATAACTCATAATAAAACACGAGACCGAGATTAAGAAAACTAATAATTGTGAAACACAATGTATAAAAACATGTCTTATACTGCTGCCAGGAGCACAAATACTGTGGCCAATAAATGTAAATTGCAACCGATAGCATATAGTGATCATCTGAAAAAATACTTAAAAGTAAAAGGACATGAAAAAAAACATATAATGTGTTATATGAATTATTTCCCAGAATCTTGATGAGAATATTATTAAAAAATATATATTATTGAAAAATCAAACAAAAGAGGTATATATAGACCAAATCTTCTATATTTAGGCTTGTGTAAGGAATATTCTATCAGATATTAAAGTAATATATGTGATATATATTGAACATCAAAGGCACCTTATAGGTATATAAAATATTCAAAAGAGGGCATATATAAGCCATATCCAAGGCCACAAAAAAACGTGTACTCAATAAGCCAGGAGCAACAGGGAGAAGGAATGTCAACCAAACAGGTCAAAAGAAGGGGACAGTACCCATGAGCTAAAAATCACAACTAATGTTATGTTGACCTATATCATAAGACAATCTATTTTATATTTATAACTTTCTACTATTCAAAATGGGTTTAATAGATGCAGACTGATTGATGCCTGGATAAATGTGAGCTTTCAGGGTGAAAATCCATTTAAGTTCTTTAATAGCTAGCTGATTGATGTTGTCACCTTCTCTATGGTTAAAAGCCACTAGTTCCAAGACCTTGAAACTAAATGTATGAGTTTTATGTTCATTAATGTGCTTAGCTAAGGCATTGCACTCATGACCTTTCTTAATGTCATAACAGTGATTATAAATTCTATCACGAAGTCTCCTCTTGGTAAGGCCAACATAAAACACTTCACATTTATCACAAGTAGCTAAATAGATTAAATTGACACTGTTACAGTCACTATGGAACTTGGGTCTAAAAGTAAAAAACCCTTCAGGATGTTGAAAGCTGATAACCTTGGAAATAAAGGGACACATATGGCAGTGTCCACATGGAAATGTGCCCTGTAGTTCTTCCGTTACATAATTGTTAGAAGAAATATTTTCTAGACAAAGTAACTGCTTTAAATTGTTACATGTCTTGTAACTAAATCTGGGATAATCACCCACTATTTTTTTAGTGAAGGCATCAGCAATTAAAACATTCCAATTCCTGCTAATGATTTTGTTGAGACTAATGATATCACTGGTGTATTTAGTGACATAACTCAACTTATCAGTGAACTTATCTTTGTTTCTTATATAGGGTTTTGAGATGCTCCTAGTGTAGTCATCCAGGTTGTGAGTAACATTCCTTTTCCCTATAATTTCCTGCCTACATTCTGTAATTAATTTAGAGGGGTAACCTCTTTCTCTAAGCAGAGCTTCCAAATTATTGAGTTCTAACTGTAAATTAGTTTTGTTACTGCATATTTTATATATCCTATACATTTGGCTTAATATAATGCCCTTGAAAGTAAATCTGGGGTGCATACTCTCATAACGGAGTAGCGTGTTCCTCCAGGTAGGTTTCCTGTACAATGAAGTGACTATTTTATTCCCCACAAGGTCCAATGTTAAATCTAAATAATTTATCTGATGACGAGATGTCTCTGCTGTAAACCTTAGAAAAGACGTTGTAGTGTTTAGTTCTTTAATAAAGTTAGTACACTCCAATTGTGTGCCTTCCCATATGAAAAGAACGTCATCCACAAATCTCTTATACATCCTGATTCTGCTAAATTCTGCTTGTTGGAACAAACAGTTGCGCTCCCAGTGAAATATATATATATATATATATATATATATATATATATATATATATATATATATATATATATATATATATATACACACACACACACACACACACACACACACACACACACACACACACACACACACAGAGGGAGGGAAGTGTGTGTGTGTGTGTGTGTGTGTGTGTGTGTGTGTCTGTCTGTGCTTGTGTGTGCTCGTGTGTGTGTGTGTGTGTGTGTGTGTGTGTGTGTGTGTGTGTGTGTGTGTGTGTGTGTGTGTAAAGATATATATATATATATATATATATATATATATATATACACACACACACACACACACACACACACACACACACACACACACACACACACACACATATATATTATATATATTATATCCCTTAGGAAACTTTCTAGAAAATTGTATGCAAAACATTTCAAATATTGTATAATTTTAGTAAATCCATGTATTAATTTATTTTTATTTAGACTCATTTATTTATTTTTGTTGATTGACTGATGTGGAGCACTTATCCAGTGAACCTTTTATGTCTTCTCCAATGGTTACAATAACCAAACAGTATAACAAATTAACATAAAAGTGCAATAATGAGAAAGAAATTAAGAAAAGAGGACAAGCATAACATGAAAATACATGACTAGAAAGGCTATATGCAGTGCAAATAATGATTTACAGGGTTAGTGCCGACAGATTTGCTCTTGGTAGAAATCAGTAGTAGCAGCTGGGTACCATCCTAGCACAATAGTAACTGATATATTTAGTTTTACCTTAACAAGATACATTGTATAATCCTAATATTTTTAATATTTACAAATGTCCAAGGGAACATGAAGAAGATATTTGCAAAGAACTAAGCAGAAGGGAGAAGAAGGCAGGGGTGGGGGGTGGAGGTAATTCATATTTTCAGTGGGAGAAAAAATGAAACAAGTAAAAGAATGATAATTTATTTGATATTTGTAGTATGGAGGCTTACATTTTGCATTAGAAAATATGAATGTGTTAAAATTCAAGTTTAAATATTTTAGAGGATTTGATTGAAGTTTAGAGAGTAAGTGTGTTTGGCATGTGACAGAGGAGACTGTAGGAAGTGTGTCTGCCTGCTAGCAAGTAATCAGAATCACAAGCTGAGGAATTAGCAATGATGTTAAACTGTGTGTTACTTGGAGCAATTTATCTTTAACCAGAGTGAAAAAGTGATCTGTTCACTAGGAAAGTGAGATGAGTCTGCAAACATTATTTGTTGTTAGAAGAGAGTTGAGATTTTTTGAAGACATTCACTATTACTAAAAGACCATTTTCCAACTGAATGAGAAGAAATCTTTCCCTTTGGCTCCCTGAGACAATTTCCTTTCTCAAAAGAGGTTTACTTTTGTTTTAGTGCTACTAATATAGCACTAGAAGTTAAGAGATTAGTCTGACCAGATCCCTAGGCATATGAAGTTTTCTACCAAGTGTTAGGTGTTGAATAATCCAGTCCTGAGCATCTTTGCTGAGCTTTTAACTTTTTACAAAATAGCATTGCTATAGTCTTTCTTTCATCTAATATGAGAAGAGATTGGGATAGTCATTCTAACCATTGGCTAGATCTTCTAAGTACAATTTGATTACGAGGGGGAGGGGTTAGACCTATGGACTACCATGTTATCAGCATAAAGGATGGTAGGAATACACTGGTGTTCATTCATTAGATTGTTGATGAATAAGGAGACGAGTTTAGGTGCTAAGCTTGAGCCGAGTGGACACATTTCAAATGTGGCAGGACTGGGGAGGTAAAGGAAGATTCTGCATGGCTAGTAAAATGGAAACAATGAAGAGTAGTGGAGCTACAGCAGACAGCTTAGAAAAAGAGTTTTGTTAACAATATCAACATTCTTGATATGACTAATGAATAGGAAACCTGTGAGGTGATCCTCATTCATAATTTAGGGAATGCTGTTAGTCACAGAATAAAGCAAAAAAAAGTTGGTGCCTTGATAGCATGTCATAGGACTGGATATAGTTTACTTGTTGATTGTAAATTAGTTTTTCAAAGATTTTCACAAGAGATGGTATAATGGATATGGACCAAAGTCTTTGGCTGAGGAATGTTTTAGTACTCTGGGAGGAAGTTGTATAATGACTGATATCCACTAGTATGGCATGACCCCTTTGTAAGGCAGCAGTTAAATAGGTGTTTCAGGGAACAGACTATATAATATTTAACATAAAGTGATGAACCAGAGGTAGACTCAACCTGCCAAAACAGGGGTAACTTTGGGAAATGTTTCAGTGAAGGGTGTTATTTGTTTGGATTTCATAAACTTGAAGTAGAAAAGAAGGACATTGGAGTGGTTACTTGGGAAGTGGGTGAATGGCAGAGTGGAAGGAGCATACCTTTCAACTGTACAGATTTTCCAAGAATGCCCAGACTTTTGTCTCATATTTTGGCCTGTTTCTCATAAAATTGTGGTTTTCTGGCAAATCATTGAGGGTTGAAGTCAGAATATAATGACAGACATTTGAGTGTCAGACTTCATATCCTTCAGAAAATTCATGCTAATGCAAAACCTGTTATTCTATCAACTTTCTAAGTTTGTAAGAGCAATAATTAACAAGTGTCCCTATTTCTGGGCCTTTGTCCCCCCATTATTTCTGGCTTTGTCTAAATTTCTTGTTCTAAGAGGTTGAAAGGTATGGGAAGGAATATCTTCATGTTGCAAAAGAAGCGATGCTGGAGAAGAGAAGAAAATTCAGTAAGAAAATAATTTGAATATAAAAAAAGAATCCAGAATATTATTGAAAAATAAAGCAATTATGCCCAAAGTTAAAGTTTCACTTAGTGACCCCATAGGAAGTTTCACTTAGTGACCCCATAGGAATGTCTGCATTAGCAACTACTGAACATTGATGACATATATTGGATACTGGGACTGAAACTAAATTTGTGAAAAAAATATTTAGATATTTTTATCTAAAAGCTTAAACGGTATACTAAACCTGGGAAATTATTTTAATTCTATTTTAGAAAAAGAAAGTTTCCAGATGTAACAGAGACATCAAAAGTTCAGCTTATGATAAGGCACTGAAGAAATTGGTAATATTATTGAATTTAAATGATTTAAAAGATTTTATAGAAGCAGCTTCTGTGTTTTTATTCACTACTGTTATATCTTTGGGCTTTAAACACATGTTGACAGAATTTATATTTCCAATGATTTGAGTACAGAGACTGATTTTATTAAAGGAATTTGATATCCGTTATCTGATCACAACATTTTTTTTATATTTTTATTGCCCTGAATCACAATAGAGTAATAATAATTAGTAGAATTTATTTGTGTATGGTGACATTTAAAAAAATTAAGGAAAGACTTAATAAGAAAATAGAAAATGATTTCCTAATGATTGCTAATAGTGAATTAAATGAAAGTCTAGAACTCTTTTGGGTCATGTATTGTTTCTGTCATAAAAGTAAATGAATAGGACAATAATGTGTTTAGCATATCACATAATTTAAATGCTGCCAAATTAAATTTTCAAAAAGGAGATACCACTTTTCTTGATTTAATGATTGAATGAAAAATAATCAATCTTAAAACACTCAAGATGAATAGCTTTAGAAAAGGTACAACTACAGCTGCATGTAGTAACTCCAAAGGGCGTGCACAGATTGTCTAAAATTCTAGCCAGGTCATATCAAATAAAATTCTATAAAATCACAGGAAACAATAACAATGTTCATATATAGAGGTGATCTTAGTGGCATTCAGAAAATGCTATGAAAACATCTGTAATCTGGATAATAAAAACATAAATGAAAGCTTACTGACTTAAAAAAAAACTGCACAATAAATGTGCTCACAGCATAATATCTAGACTCTTACAAAACCTATAACTAAACCAGAATTTGATGAAATAAAACTACAAGATAATATAAGTAGGATAATTATTGCCATTAATAACTATTTTCAGAAGTACTTTTCATATATTAGAAAAATGTATTTATTAAAATTCAAAATGAAAATATTATCCTCTTACTAGAAATAAGCAGTAACAGTTTGCTTACTTTGAAACAGGAGAAGAACACAATTGTATGTGTCTCATACAGCTGGTTTCATTATTACATGCAGAATATAAAGTATTTATGCTAATCTTACTCAGTAGATTGCAACTAATGCTGCCAACACTAATTGATAAAATCAAACTGATTGTGGTAGACTGGATGTGGTAGGATGTTGTAAGACTTGTGAACAGTGCCAAAAAGTTGATAAAGCATGGGGCATGGGATAAAGCTCTGTTAATGTCTTTGTCTGTTATCAAAAAGCTGTTTCAGATAGTGGCTTTGGATATTGTGGGACCCCTGAGTACTCCAACTTCTACAGGAAAGAAATACATATTGGTGTTAGTAGACTATGCTACCAGATATCCTGAACATATCTAAACAATCCTACCTTGGTTTGTGATTTACTGTGGAGTTGACAGATAAGAGAAGTTTTATTAGAATTTATATTGTATTTGTTATCACTGCTTTTAACTGTTTGTAAGTAGGAAGGGATAGCTTGTTAACAAGATTTACTTTGATTCATATTTAATTGTTTTACCTTTAATTTCACTGTTGTTTGTTAGAAAATGATAGGTGTTGGACAGGCAAGCTCTAGCCACCCCAAGGAGTCCTAGACAGTATAAATTCACACAGACTGCAGAGAAGAAAGTCCTGAGCATATCTAAACAATCCTACCTTGGTTTGTGATTTAATGATCTTTACTGTTAAAAAGAAGTGCAACTGCAAGTGATGGTGAGCAGAAGCTATGCATGTGATGTAAAGGAATTACAATTTTTGTCTGTCTTGCAGAACTTGTATGGTCAGAACAACTTTACTGTACTTAGGTTCATAGATTCATAGGTAGGTACTAGGCTATTGGCCCTAGGGCCTATATAAGCCTAGCTAAATGGTACCCTGGCTTTTGCCAACCAAGAAAATTATTTTCCTGTGCCCCTGTCCATCAGAGCCACAGAAGTGATCCCCGGGGTGAATTTTCTATCTCCCATCCAATCATCAAGATTTTTCTTGAAGAGTGCTAATGAGGAGCTTTGTTTGATATAGATAGGTATTCCCAGAGTATAGGAAGACTCTTCATGAATCTATCCCTCCAGCATATTCTGTTTATTGTGGTGACAAGGTTTAGGTCCCTAGAGCATGTAGCTCGGAGGGATTGGGAATCCTTTACGTGGAGCAAAGCTGGAGTTTTTTGAGACGGTCTGCAGAGGGCATCTGTTTGAGGCCTGTAATCCTCTTTGTGAGGTATTTCTGTGGCCTTTCCAGTTGTTGTAGATGTCTTGTGAGGTACATACCAAAAGGGGTGTTGTACTCTATAGTCGGTCTAATGAGTGATGAGTAGAGGGGAACAATTACCTTTTTTTTCCTGGATGAGAAACCTTTTGTGATGAGGTGTGTCATGTAGAAGGATTTTCTGACTACTGTGGTGATGTGATTATTAAAGGAGAGACTACTGTCCACCTGTGTCCCAAGGTCTCTTATCACACTTTCGGTGTTAAGTAGGCTACCACCTATGTGGTAGTTTATGGATACAGAGTTTTTACCAAAAGAGATGACAATGCACTTTTTGACATTGAGCTTGAGGCCATGGCTTTGACACCAGGCATCTGTCTCAGTGAGGCCCTTTTGTAGGATGCCCACATCGTTAGGAGTTTTGATTATGGCTCCTAGTTTGCAGTCATCTGCGACCTTTGTTAGCCAAAGACCTTCTGTGTTAGCCTGTACTTCAGAGAAGTAGATACCAACAAGAGAGGACCTAAGACTGAAACCTGTGGTACTCCACTTCTTATTGGTCTGAAGTTGGATTTAGAGTCTGCTACTTTCACAGTGTGGGTTCTGTCAGTGAGCCAGCTGGCAACCCATCTTGTGACATAGGGATTTATACCCAGTTTAGTGAGTTTGTCTATAATTCCAGAGTGGGGGATGGTGTCACAAGCCTTGGCGAGATCTAGATCGGCTGTGTGTACCACCTTACCCTCATCTACGGCTTTGGTGACCACATCAAATAAGTCTATCAGGTTTAGGAGACATGATCTGCCTTTTACAAACCCAAACTGGGTAAGATCCAGAATTTGGAGATTACCAATGTTATTGTTTATAAGTTCCATGATGATACGCTCCATAGCCTTGCAGACCAGGCTCATCAGGCTAATGGGGCAATAGTTCCCGGGGTCCGTGGAGGCTCCCCCTTTGTGGAGCAGGATAACCATTGCTGTGCACCATTCAGTGGGCACAAAGCCTGAGGTGAGGCTATGATTGAACATGGTACTTAGGTTGGGTGCCAATTTCATTCTGTAGTTCATGTAGAATGCAGCCTGGTATGTTGTCAGCTCCCATTGATGCTGTGTTCTTGGCTTTGAAGAATGTGTTTTTTACCTGTGCAGTCATGATTACAGGTACTTTGCATTCTTCTGGTATAAAGATGGGCCCTTTAGGGGATGAGAGAGTTAGCACTGAACCTATCTGCCAGGATGTTTGCAATATCAGTTGGTTCTGTATATTTAGTGCCATTGTGCTGTAACTCAGAGCAGATCTGGGGGTTGCCATTGAGATTCTTGACATAGCTATAGAATGCTTTGCGGTTGTCTTTAGAATCAGTGGTGATTTTGTTTTCATAACTAGCTTTGGAGGATTTTATGAGGGATCTCAGCTTCTTACTGATGCTGACCACGTAGCTTCTCCAATCATGGGATTTTACACTTTTTTGCAACAGTTTCTTTCTTCTGTTGTAGAGTTTGTTTATAGCAGGAGACCAACAGATTGGCTTCCTTTTTTTGGAGGATAGCATCTTGGTTCTGTTAGGGTTGCACGTTCCATGCATTCGTGTAAGTGCTTATAAAGTGCAATTGTATAGGATTCAGCAGTCGTATCTCTATTGTCCATCAGCATGGGTGTCGTGAAGTTTGCCACTTCTGTCTTAAGAAGCGTGAAGTTGGCTTTGGAGAAATTTTTTATGGTGGCTTCCCTAATGGGGGGTGGGGTGGGATGTGGATGTCTTGGGTGATTTGCTTGTGGTTGTATCTGACCAATGAAGAATTGACCTCTGGTGTGGAACACCAGTTGCCCATGTTAGTAATGACCAGGTCTAGGATATTGCTGCCCCTGGTAGGGGTGTGGATAAGTTGATCCAAGGCATTGGAATTCATGAATTCCAGAAAATGTTGAGCGCAAGAGTTGGTACATGAGTAGTTTTCCCAGTAAATGGTGGGGTAGTTGTAATCGACCATTATTAGGGTGTTAGGTTGTACCCTAATATTTTCCAGTGTATCAAGAAATGAGGAGTGGGAATCCTGGGGCATGGTGGGGGATCTGTAGCAAGCTACAATTTGCATTGAAGTCTTGCCCAGAGTTAGTTGCACTTGGATAATCTCAGATGCATTATGCTGAGCAACAAGCCTGGAGGTGTGGATATCCTTAATGAATATGGACACCCCTCCACCTTTAGTGCTTCTGTCCAGGTTAGGTGGCCGAAAGGTGTGGTATGAATTATAGCCTGGTAATGCAGGTCACTGAGCAGATGTCGATGTTCTCCATTTTAAGGAGTGCCTCGAGTGAGTGAATTTTGAGGTTTAGACTTCTACCATTATGTAGCATTACCCTCAGATTTTGCTTGCTTGTACCTGTTACAGTGGTGAATTTGTCATCTGAATCTTGCCTAAAAAGGCACTATAGGTGTGGCAAGAGCCTTAGCCAGTATCCGGAATCCCAAGAGCGGCAGGTGCAGGACATCTCTGGCAAAGCATCATGGTTTGTCGATCATGTCATCCCAGGCAGACAGATACTGGATCTCCTTAGAATGACACCAGAAGCTTAGCCAATTGTTGAAGTCAATCATTTTGTCCTTGTACTGTGGTATCATTCTGGGTGATGGCAGGATGCTACTCAGGGCTTGGGTCATACCTTCCTGGGCTACAAGATCAAAAAGCTCCTCCATGTCTCTTTTCATGTAGTCCAGGTACGTCTCAGGTCATTCACGCCAACATGGACAATGACAGAGTCATATTTGTACTTTCTGTGGAGTGACCTGAGTGCATGCATTATGTGGCGGATCCTGTCACCTGACAGGCAGCTGACAGTAACTTTCTCCTTGTTTAGTCTGATGAGTGGAACATCAGTGTGCCTGACTATAGAGTAGCCTATGACTAGAGTGTTGGGTATGTTGTTATGCCTTATGGGCTGTGGCTGAGTGGCAGACTGTGTTTGTGGGCTATGCTTGTGGGGGTGGAGGTTGCTTGCATTTCTGCTTTGGAGGTCCCTGTTGCTTGGGTAGATTTTTTTGAAAGCCTCCATAAATATAGGTGTGTGTTTTGTGTTTCTATGTGTGTGTTTTGGTGGTATAGGTTTTGAGGGACTATGTGATGAATGTGGTGTGGTGCAAGTGTTTACCTTCTCCTCTTGACTGTCTAGTCCATTCTTGTGTGAAGAGAGCTTTGCTTCCAGTTTAGTTATATAAGTGCATCTCTCATAGGTTGTAGTGTTGGGTGGTAGGAGGAGAGGGTTGTCTGTGTACATGAGGCAATTGCTGCATTGCCCCAAGATGCCCAGATTCATCAGGTAAACAGGAGAAAATACCGGGAGCTGACCCTTAGACATGCCTGGATAGGTGCTTATTTACTAAGTACTAAACACTGTTTTCCTCTAGACAAGTGAGGAAAGTTGAGTGCTGTAGTCATTTGTAGCTTATTTAGTGCTTACAATGAGTTCTGAACAAGTGCTGTGCTCAAAGAAACAGATTTGAGTGCTGAAACTAGAAAACTGGCTAGTTCTAAGAAACAAAATTAAGCTGGAAGGCTTCCCTCCAACACAGAAAGGCTTGGGGGCTCAGAAGCTTACAAACAGTCCTGGATACAGCAAATCTGTATCTGGACTAAACAACTTATAGGAAAGGCAGGAAACAAGCTTAGAAAATATATATGTGTATATATATATATATATATATATATATATATATATATATATATATATATATATATTTTTTTTTTTTTTGTAAATTGGAAGGGGGAAAGGAGGAGCAGAATGCTAACTGGGTTGGCCTTCTGAAATATTCTCCCTGGAATAGGTAGAATGAGGTAATGACACCAGACTGGGAGGAGTGTCCCAGATCAAATTTACAGTAGGGGCGGGCAACTGCAAAGCCACCAAGTATAAAAACATGATGCCAAGTGGGAGGTAGGGTGGGAAACAAAAATCAGAACAAACAAACCCAACCAGATGCTTAACAATTGTAGAAAATTCTACTTAATACTTCACACACAAGGAGTAAAATAAAAGTGTTATAAATAACTCAGAAATAAGCAAAAAACAGGATACTTAATGTTATATATCACAGATTAGTTAGGTCAGAGCCCTTCCTCCAACTTCCTCTGATTAGCTCAGTGTGAAATGGCAGAAACAGTCACAAGTTAACTTCTTAAATAACAAAGTTGAAACCTGAAACAACTTTTAAAAAAGGTTGAAAGAACCAATGTGGTGCTTACTCCAAGGCGTAGTCCAGGCAACCTCAGTCAGCCAATGGCCACAATCAATTCACTCTCACTGAAATGCTATACTGGCTTTGGATAAGCTATGATGGCCTGGGACATGTACTTAGACACACAGCCTCTACTAACAAACAACTAGACCCAAAACATAAGCCTGAATATGGACGATGCTACACTACAAACACTACTCAGGTAGAAAAAACTGCAGACATGTTTAAACAGATAAAGGATCAAGGAGACTCTAGAGAATGCTTTTAAATGCAAACAAGTTATACAATACACTCCTAACAGGAAAACAGAACAAACGGACCCAACCAGATGCTTAACAATTGTAGAAAATTTTACTTAATACCTCACACACAGTGAGTAAAATAAAAGTGCTATAAATAACTCAGAAATAAGCAAAAAACAGGATACTTAATGTTATATATCACAGATTAATTTATTATTTAGATGTATCTTGCTGGTGTGATTTTTTAAGTTCTTTTTGAATTCTGTGGTTATTGTTTTTGAATATTCTTTTCTTTTACAATATTTTATTAATTTGAAGATGAATATGGATTCCTTAAATGAGTATGCAATTAATGATTTGCTAATGCACAAATATCTTGTACAGTGCAATACATGCTATGCATATTCAAAGGTAACAGTTGATAACACTGGTGATCTGTGTTCCTAGTGTCAAAAGTTGGATGATTTGCTTACCATTGTTAGAAGTAAATCTAGACTTAATGATGATGATTGCAAATGTGCAATTGACATGGCTTGGAGAACGATTGTTTCATATATTAATGACTGGACTGATGGAATAAATAATGTTAGGCATAGAACAAATAGAACAGAATTATGAAATGATGCATCTATTTTCTGCAAAGGACATTCAACTCCTATGAAACACGACAATGCCTCTGACAACTTTTCAATCCTGGATGCAAGTATTCAGCAATCTATGGATCCAGTTTGTTTAGAAGGAAACAAAAAAAAAAGAAAGAAAGGAAGAAGTTCACAAAAATAACAAGGAAGAAAAAGAAAATGATTAATGACTGTAAAGGAAAGAAAATACATAGTAAAAAGGACATAACTTTGTTATGTAGCACACAGGTTACAGGGAATGATGAGATCTTTCTATCAGAATACAGAAAAGGGCATAATTTTTCCATCAGAGAAAAAAGAGGCAACGGGCAGGTGAAAAGGAAGAAATCAAAACTGAATGTGGAAGGACTGAAGAAAATTACTTTAAGAAAAAAAAAAAGAGAAAGAGATATTGACTACATGGATCAAGTTGTGGATTTACAATACTAGCTGGATGACAATTTAATACACAGTGAAAACAGTGGGATTTATATGATTAATGGTGATGAAGATCTATACTTCTTAACAATTGAGCAAATATTACTGTATTAGAAGCTAAAGATTTTTCACAACTGGCCAGCAAAGATATTATTGTAATTGGAGATGCAATTATTAGAGGAACTGATACTTATATTTGCAGAGAAGATAATGAACATTGAATACTGTTATGCTTGTCAGGAGCAAAAACAGAACATGTAAGACAATCCTTGGAATGCCTTAATGTAAGGAAGTATGGATCCCCTTTTATTCATGTTGGTAAAAATTATGTCATCTGCAAGGATTTTCTGACTGTTAGTAGGGAACTGACAGCCCTCTTAGATAGTATAGCTTATACTGGTTTAGGATGTATTTTTCACATATCACCTGTAGAAAGGATAGTTAGGTCACCATGAATGAAAAGATTTGCTGGGTAAATACCTACATGGAAAAATGTCCTGTTTAAAAAAATGGAAATGTGTAGAGCATCCAAGCCTAGTTTTGGGCACACATGTATTCAGACAGGATGGTGTGCATTTGTCAAGATCAGGGATGAGAATTTTTGCAGCAGATATTTTACAATATTTGTCAAACACTAGGCAGGATTTTTGTCAGGTCGAAAATTTGACAGTTCACAGATAGCAACATCAGATGCATCTGTGATGATTGTTAATGCTAGGAGCATTAATAATGTTTTTTTTTAATGGAACATTTGCTACATTCTAACAACATTGATGCTGTTATTGCTTTTGAAACATGGTTAAAGAACAATGACTGGTAACCTGTTCTGTCAGTGTATAAAGGTTTTTACTGTAACAGACATTCTAACAAAAAATTAGGTGGAAGTGTTATGATAGGGATTAAAGATAATTATGAGACCTGTGATTATTACATGTTCAGTGATAACACTGTGTAACTGTGACAATAAAGACAACCCTAGAACTTATAACAATTGTTGTTGTGTATATACCACCAAAGTCAAGTGCAGATGAACTAGAAGAATTCATATATTTCTTACATGAAACACAGGACGGAAGAATAATATTAGCTGGGGAGTTAAATTTACCAGAAACAGAAAAATTTTGAAGAAAATGTATATAAAGATATTGAACACAATAGGAAACCTTTTTTATAGATACATAAGATGTGGAAGGAGTAAAGACACAAATTAATAAACTGTGTACAGATTATAAAATTTATTCTCAAACACAATGGATTATAGATATATTTACAAAATCTTATGCAAAACAGTTTGGCTCCACAAAGGGGGTGATAAGTTGCCCTAGTGACATCCAGGTAACCACAGCCACTGGAATAAAATTAGATTATATTGAAAAAGAACTGCACAAATTGGTTCCAAACAAAGCACAGGGAGGAGCTAGAATTATTAACAATGACATGAGAACACTTCGTCAAGAACTTATGGTACCATGATATCTATTGCTCACGAGATTCCTCAAAATTGGAGTCATGAGCTTATTAAACCTGTCTTCAAGGGGAAAATAGAGTAGGACAAACCCAGAGTCATATAGACCCTTAAGCCTACTTTCATGTTGTGGAAAAATAATGGAGAAGGTAATATTGGATAAGTTATTGTCAGAACTGGATAGGTTGGGACTTGAAATCATATATCAGCATGCATATGTTTAAAACAGTGCAGACTGGAGAAGTTGTTGACCGCAACTGAGCTACAAAATATAAGTATCTTGATTTTTTTTTGATTATTTTTACAGATTACTGTTTTTACAATTTAATATATATAAAGCACTTTGTCTATTCAGTATCTTCACAAATCATTATCTGTTTAAAAACTTTCATTTGTCTCTCTAGTGCTTGCTGTCTGTAGGCTATTGTGTAAACTGAAACATTTCCTCTGTGTAATTATCTCTTGGCTAGTGGGGGCTGGTTCTTTTGTGTTCTTGTAAAAAAAAAGAAGTTGTTCTGGTTTTTAAGCCCTAACTTTGCACACAGTGCAGACTGGAGAAGTTGTTGACCGCAACTGAGCTACAAAATATAAGTATCTTGATTTTTTTTATTATTTTTACAGATTACTGTTTTTACAATTTAATATATATAAAGCACTTTGTCTATTCAGTATCTTCACAAATCATTATCTGTTTAAAAACTTTCATTTGTCTCTCTAGTGCTTGCTGTCTGTAGGCTATTGTGTAAACTGAAACATTTCCTCTGTGTAATTATCTCTTGGCTAGTGGGGGCTGGTTCTTTTGTGTTCTTGTAAAAAAAAGAAGTTGTTCTGTCTTTGCACACAGTGCAGACTGGAGAAGTTGTTGACCACAACTGAGCTACAAAATATAAGTATCTTGATTTTTTTTGATTATTTTTACACATTACTGTTTTTTACAATTTAATATATATAAAGCACTTTGTCTATTGAGTATCTTCACAAATCCTTATCTGTTTAAAAACTTTAATTTGTCTCTATAGTGCTTGCTGTCTGTAGGCTATTGTGTAAACTGAAACATTTCCTCTGTGTAATTATCTCTTGGCTAGTGGGGGCTGGTTCTTTTGTGTTCTTTTAAAAAAAAAAAAAGAAGTTGTTCTGGTTTTTAAGCCCTAACTTTGCACACAGTGCAGACTGGAGAAGTTGTTGACCGCAACTGAGCTACAAAATATAAGCATCTTGATTTTTTTTTATTATTTTTGCAGATTACTGTTTTTACAATTTAATATATATAAAGCACTTTGTCTATTCAGTATCTTCACAAATCATTATCTGTTTAAGAACTTTCATTTGTCTCTCTAGTGCTTGCTGTCTGTAGGCTATTGTGTAAACTGAAACATTTCCTCTGTGTAATTATCTCTTGGCTAGTGGGGGCTGGTTCTTTTGTGTTCTTGTAAAAAAAAGAAGTTGTTCTGGTTTTTAAGCCCTAACTTTGCACACAGTGCAGACTGGAGAAGTTGTTGACTGCAACTGAGCTACAAAATATAAGTATCTTGATTTTTTTTGATTATTTTTACAGATTACTGTTTTTTACAATTTAATATATATAAAGCACTTTGTCTATTGAGTATCTTCACAAATCCTTATCTGTTTAAAAACTTTCATTTGTCTCTCTAGTGCTTGCTGTCTGTAGGCTATTTTGTCCCACCCTCCCTCCCTGTTGGTGTCTTGCTCTTATACTTGGTGGCTTTGCAGTTGCCCGCCCCTACTGTGACACACCTCCCAGTCTAGTGTCATTAGCTCATTCTGCTTAATACAGAGATAACATTTGATAAGGCCTTCTGTTCCTCCTTTTTCCCTTTCAAAAAGTAAAACAAAACTTTTTTCTCTTTCGCCTGAACCTTCTTGTGTTCTGACTGTCCTTCTCAAACATTTTGGAAATATACAGTATATTTCAGAGCATTTGTTATAACTGTATTTGCTATAACTGATTTAAGTATTTTTTTCTGGCTTTTTGATTATTTACTGCTTAGCGACTGCATTTTAGCCTGTTTATACAGCTCTGCATTCTATTTAAACTGTTTTTGTGTTGATTAACTGTTTTGCACTTTTAAAAAGTTATTTGTTGCTTAATTTTACCTGTAGGCTAACACACTCAAGTGCGCTAGCTGCTTAAAAGCATTTATAGCATTTACTGTCTGTTTTTCCTCTGTTTTCTGCAAAAAAGAAAAAAAAATCTTGTTTTCCCGCCTTACTGAACTAGAATAGTCCAGTCTTCAGAGTTTGCTGATCTCTGGGCTTTGTCTTGGTTCCTGTGCTATTCCATAAACTTATTTGGATAAAAGGAAGCATCTTTGTTTACCAGTGGGAGTGGGGAGCACTGAGCAGCCTATTTGTCCCTAGAGGAGTGGTTCCAGCCAGAAACTTGTAGTCTATTGGCCATTTTGGGTCAATTCCTAGCTCTTTTCAGCCCCCTGTAATAAAGCCCGCTTTAGAGCGCTTTTTCACTTGTATTCAACTCAGCACCGCTCCTCATGGTGTCCTGCAGAGTTCTACAAGCAGCAGAGAGCAAAAGAGTGACTTTTTCCTGATTTAAGTATTTTTTCTCGCTTTTTGATTATTTACTGCTTAGCGACTGCATTTTCGCCTGTTTGTACAGCTCTGCATTCTATTTAAACTGTTTTTGTGTAGATTAACTGTTTTGCACTTTTAAAAAGTTATTTGTTGCTTAATTTTACCTGTAGGCTAACACACTCAAGTGCGCTGGCCGTTTAAAAGCATTTATAGCATTTACTGTCTGTTTTTCCTCTGTTTTCTGCAAAAAAGAAAAAAAAAATCTTGTTTTCCCGCCTTACTGAACTAGAATAGTCCAGTCTTCAGAGTTTGCTGATCTCTGGACTTTATCTTGGTTCCTGTGCTATTCCATATCCTTATTTGGATAAAAGGAAGTGTCTTTGTTCACCAGTGAGAGTGGGGAGCACTGAGCAGCCTATTTGTCCCTAGAGGAGTGGTTCCAGCCAGAAACTTGTAGTCTATTGGCCATTTTGGGTCAATTCCTAGCTCTTTTCAGCCCCCTGTAATAAAGCCCGCTTTAGCGCGCTTTTTCACTTGTATTCAACTCAGCACAGCTCCTCGTGGTGTCCTGCAGAGTTCTACAAGCAGCAGAGAGCAAAAGAGTGACTTTTTCCTGATTTAAGTATTTTTTTTCTGGCTTTTTGATTACTTACTGCTTAGCGGCTGCATTTTCGCCTGTTTATACAGCTCTGCATTCTATTTAAACTGTTTTTGTGTTGATTAACTGTTTTGCACTTTTAAAAAAGTTATTTGTTGCTTAATTTTACCTGTAGGCTAACACACTCAAGTGCGCTAGGCGTTTAAAAGCATTTATAGTATTTACAGTCTGTTTTTCCTCTGTTTTCTGCAAAAAAAAAAAAAAAAAAAAATCTTGTTTTCCCGCCTTACTGAACTAGAATAGTCCAGTCTTCAGAGTTTGATGATCTCTGGGCTTTGGCTTGGTTCCTGTGCTATTCCATATCCTTATTTGGATAAAGGGAAGCTTCTTTGTTCACCAGTGGGAGTGGGGAGCACTGAGCAGCCTATTTGTCCCTAGAGCAGTGGTTCCAGCCAGAAACGTGTAGTCTATTGGCCATTTTGGGTCAATTCCTAGCTCTTTTCAACCCCCTGCTATAAAGACCGCTTTAGCGCGCTTTTGCATGATTTAGCACGGAGTTGCCCATAGAGCACCATCGGGCAGCACCGGTTAAACAAGGTTAAACTATTTCTGGCTCCGTAAAGTCTGCTCTTCAATTTTTCCCTTAGAACTTCTGTACTTGCAATCTAAACAGTCTATTCTCTATCTCAAAAGCTCAGCACTTGCTCCTAAAGCATTTTTATATAGGTAAAGTACTTATATACTAAACAAAGTACTACATTAGCCTAGAATCCCCTTGAGTACCCATTTCCCTATAGGTCCCTTCTGACTCAGTTACACAGCAAACTTTTTCACTTTTTCTAGCATGTCGAAGGGTCAGTTGCTAGCGTCCTCTCCTGTTCAGCTGGTGAATCTGGGCATCTTGAGGCAATGTTACAATTACCTCATGTACACAGACAACCCACTCCTTTTCCCACAAAACACAAATACATGTGAGAGATGCAACTATATAGCCAAACTGGAGGCTGAGCTCTCTCAACTCAGGACTGGCAAGACCAGACAGGAGGAGAAGGAAACCACGCACACCACAAACCCAGTTTCACATAGAACTATCACAACTGCAAAACAAACAAATAAACACACAAAGACATACTCGGAGGCACTGATCAAAAATCTACCAAAACTACAGAGGCCTCCAAAGCAGACACCCAAGCAACTGCCACCTCAAGACATAAGACATGCAACACATAGTTCTCAAAGTCAGTGTGCTAAACAGTCACAGCCCTTAAGGCCAAACACAATGCCAGACACACTTGTTATAGGTGACTCCATAGTCAGACACAGTGACGTCCCACTCACCAGACTGAACAAGGAAAAGATCACAGTAAGCTGCCTGTCAGGCGCTAGAATCCGCCACATGACACAAGCACTCAGGTCACTCCACAGCAAGTACAAGTATGACTCAGTCATTGTCCATGCCGGTGTGAATGACCTGAGACGCACCTCCCTGGACTACATGAAGAGACATAGAGGAGCTCTCAGATTATGTAGCCCAGGCCGGTATGACCCTGACCCTGAGCAGTATCCTACCCTCACCAAGAATGATGCCACAATACAGAGACAAAATGATCAGCTTTAATAATTGGCTTAATTACTGGTGTCATTCTAAGGGGATCCAATGTCTGTCTGCCTGGGATGACATGCTTGACAAGCCATGCTGCTTCGCAAGGGACGGCTTGCACCTGTCACCCCTGGGCTTCCGGATATTGGCAAAGGCTCTTGCCACCCCCATAGTGCCTTTTTTAGGCAAGGCTCAAATGATAAACCTACCACCCTAGAAAACAAAAATGGAGAAAAACTAAGGGTAATACTGCTCAATGCTAGTAGTCTAAACCTCAAGATGCATGCCCTCAAAGCCCTCCTCAGTATGGAGAACATCGATGTCTGTGCTGTGACTGAAACCTGGTTCAAGGCTCCTGAGAGCACCCCAGCACTATCAGGTTATACCTCATATCATGCGTTCCGGCCCCAAAATCCGGACCGAACCACAAAAGGAGGGGGAGTATCCATATTCATAAAGGATACCCACACCTCCAGGTTAGTGGCAACGCATGAAGCATCGGAGACCATCCAGGTGCAATTAACCATAGGTAAAACTGCCCTACAGTTTGTAGCATGCTACAGACCACCTTCTCAAACTCAGGAAACCCACACAGCCTTCCTGAAGACACTGGAGAGTATGAATGTCTCTCCAAACACCATCATATTGGGTGACTTCAACTACCCAAACATAGACTGGGAACATTACTCAAGCCCCAACTCCCTAGCCCAAAGGTTCCTGGAGTTCATAAACTCAAATGCTATGGAACAACTAGTCACCATTCCCACAAGAGGAGAAAATATACTAGATGTGATCATCACAAACATGGGGACAAAATGCTCCACACTGGAAGTATATCACTCATTGGTGAGATCAGACCATAAATTAATCTCATTGGAGATCCACATCCCGCCCCACCCCAGCAAAAGACCACAGTGAAGAACTTCTCAAAAGCAAACTTCACACTTCTTAAGACTGGAGTGGTATCCTTCAAGGCCCCCGAGCCAGTGGAAACCACAACCCACGCTGCTGAAACCCTTACAAATGCCTTCTACGAGCACCTCCAGGAATGTATGGATCAAGCAATCCCTAATAAAATCAAGACCCTTTCCACCAAAGGCAGGCGCTCGGTCTGGTGGACCCCAGCCATAAACAAACTCTACAACAAGAGGAGAAAGCTACTACATGACAGAGCAAAATCCCTAAAAGGGAAGGCATCTCTGATCAATACTAGCAAAAAACTACGATCACTCATAAAATCATCCAAGGCCAACTTTGAGAGAAAAATCGCTAATAACACAAAAGACAATCATAAGGCCTTCTTTAGCTATGTTAGAAACCTGGGTGGAAACTTCCAGATATGCTCAGAATTAGTCCAAAATGATAAAAAAAATCACTGAACCCACAGACATTGCCAACATACTGGCAGACAGGTTCAGTGCAAATTTCTCCCCTCCCTCCCCCCCAAAAGGAGAAATATCTACCCCACCAGAGTCTAGCCTCCCAAACATCTCAGATGCCCAGGTGAGAGCTGCTCTCTCTAAAGCAAAAAACACAGCATCAATGGGACTGGACGGTGTCCCCGGCTGTGTGCTACACGAACTCAATGAGGAACTAAACCCACACATAAGGCTGCTGTTTAATCTTAGCCTTACTACAGGATACGTACCCAAAGAATGGCATACGGCAACTGTGGTCCCACTCCACAAAGGCGATGCTTCTACGGACCCTGGAAATTACCGCCCCATAAGCTTGACGAGCCTTGTCTGCAAAGCTATGGAGAGGATCATAATGGAACTCATAAATAAAGACACTGGGGACCTACAGACACTGGATCCTTCCCGATTTGGTTTTGTCAAGGGCAGATCCTGCCTCTTGAACTTGGTCGACTTTTTCGAAACAGTCACTAAGGCCATTGATGAGGGTAAGGCAGTTCACACAGCCTACCTTGACCTAGCAAAAGTGTTCGACACAATACCCCACTCGGGCATCATAGAAAAGCTCACCAGCTTAGATGTAAACCCATATGTCACAAGATGGGTTGCAAACTGGCTCAAGGACAGAACACACAGGGTTAGAGTTGCTGGTGCCATGTCAGACTCTAAGCCGGTCATGAGTGGTGTCCAACAGGGCTCAGTCCTGGGCCCCCTCTTGTTCGGCATTTATTTTTCTGAAGTGCAGGCAAACATAGGGGGATTGTGGCTGACAAAATTTGCAGATGACTGCAAACTGGGCACCATAATTGACACTCCATCAGACACAGACATCCTCCAGAGAGATCTCATAGAAATAGATAACTGGTGCCAGAGCCATGGCCTTAAGCTAAATGCCAAAAAATGTATAGTCATACCCTTTGGGAAAAACAAGGTAACCCCTAATTACCACATAGGTGGTAATCCATTAAACGCAGAAGAAGTTATCAGGGACCTGGGGACCCAAGTTGACAGTAACCTCTCTTTTGACACTCACATTGCCAAAGTGGTTAGGAAGACCTTCTACATTGCCCACCTGATCATGAAGGGATTCACATCCAGATCAGGAGAGGTCATTGTACCCCTGTACTCTTCACTTATCAGACCAATGATTGAGTACAATGCCCCATTCTGAATGTACCTTACCCGACACCTGCAGCAGTTGGAAAGACCCCAAAAGTTCCTCACCAAAAGGATAAAGGGGCTCAAACATATGTCATACGATGCCTGACTGAAGAAACTCCATCTCTATTCAGTCGCATACCGTCTGCTCAGAGGTGATTTGGGCCTGACATACAAGGCCATGTCCAACCCGGAATTAATGGACATGCTCCACCTCAAAAAATCCAAATCCACCAGAGCCACAAGAGCAAGAGACTTAAACCTCAACACGGATATAAATAGGACGTGCTGGAGGGACAGATTCATCACCCAGAGACTCCCTACACTATGGAACAGAATCCCAGTCCATGTGAGGCAGAGCCCCTCACTGACTCTGTTCAAGGGAAATCTTGACGAGTGGATGGGAGATTGTAGGTTTACCCCGGGAATCATCTCTGTGTCACTGCTGGACAGAGGCACAGCAAACTAATGGGTATAGTATTCTCATCCTAAGGGGTGGTGAAAGACTTATAAATGCCCTAGGGCAGATAGCCTAGTATGAACCTATGAACCTATGAACCTATTACCACCTGTAACATGATGCTGTATAACAATATAATAACAGCTATGAATTCAAAAAATTGTGCTGTGATGTAATTTCTATGGATTTAACTTCAGCATTTGACAGGGTCATACACATAACACTGATCAATAAGTTAGTACAACTAGGTATTGATGTACTCTTATAAGATGGATAGCTGCATGGCTTGCAAATAGGACATGGCAAGTAGCATGCAGCAACTGAAGAGGTAAAATCTTTGGTTACTACAGTCAGGTGTCCCACAAGGCTCTGTTTTAGGTCCTTTCTTGTTTAGATTGTATCTTTCAGACCTAACTTTTGCATCTGAGGTGTTCTACAGTCTATATGTAGATGACCTGAAAACATGAGGAGAATAAATCTAGGCTGACTTCTCTGCTTAATCTAGCAGAAGCATATTGGTGTCAAGCAGGAATGGAAATCAAACCAGAAGTAGATAAAAATCTGATTACATGTGTTACAGATAAGGCATTTCTGCAAAATAACTTGACTAAGTTGACCATTTGGGCACAGGAGAATAATATTCTGATAAATACATCAAAAACTAAGCATATGAGATCTGGGAGACATAAATTGAAAGGTGAATATTCAATCCTCACACAGTGGTTAAAACTGTAGACTCAATTAAGAACCTGGGATATGGATAGATCCAGCTTTACATTTTTCTAATCATATTAATCAATTAGTCAATAATAGTTATAGAGCTATACATTGCATAAAAAGATTTATAAAGTCTAGGAAATCAAAAATGATAAAGAAGAAAACTAGCAGGAGTAAACTGGAAAGAGTACAGTGGAAATATACCAAGGGCATCCATGAATGTGAAAATTTAAGTTATTATGAAAGCCTAAAATATCTGAACAAGTACAGTATTTCTTACAGATATCTAAAAGGAGATGTTATTGAAGTATATAGGGCATTTAAAGACAGCTATCTCTAGGAATGTTTGGGGTTATCAAAAAGTATTAGAGAATCATCAGAAAACCTATGTTGGATAGATTATATAGGAAAACAAGAAGGATACTTTATATTCACCAAATTATTTATAAAAATGAGTGCATACCAAGAATATATATTCCCCATTCCAAATGAGGGATGGGCCTCCTTGAAACTGATTACATGTATAAATTTGCAATCATGGGACTCCACACATATCTGCTGACCTCACAAGACCCAAATGTAGTGAAGGTTTTGAAACATGAGGAGAACAGATCTACGTTGACTTCTCTGCTTAATATAGCAGAGGCATATTGGTGTCAAGCAGGAATGGAAATCAAACCAGAAGTGGATAGAATTTAAAGTGAAGGACCAGATGAGAAGGCAAAAATGTGGAAAATGCATAAATATAGTTGAAAGTATAGAAAACTTCTGGAAGAACCTCATGCTGATCAGGAATGAACACAGGAATGGTTAAGGAGAGATGAATTCAAACCAAGAGATGAAAGGTCAGTATTGGCAGCCCAAGATAGTGGGCTGAGTACATGTTGGTTTACAAAGTCCATTGAGCATGTGGGAGAAACAGACAAATTTAGGTTATGTAAAACCAAATTGGAAACAGTCACACAGTCCGTTGCTGGTTGTGACATACTAATGGCAGAAAGACTGCATACTTAAAGGCATAATAATGTGGCAAGATTGTTACACTGGGGATTGTGCAAACATTATGGTACTGAAGTGGCTGAAAAGCACTGGAAACATGAGCCACAAAGAATCATAGAAAATGATGGTTTACATCACATGGGATCATCCATTACCAACAGTTCAAAAGATAGATGCTAGAAAACTGGATACAGCGGTCCATGAAAGGAAGACAAAACTAGCATTGATCATTGAAAACATCAAACCCAGTGACTACAGTGTATTGCATACAGAGAGACACAAAGTCGCAAAATATCAGAATCTGCAGGCAGAAATGAAAGCAATGTGGAAAAAAGATAACCAGATAGTTCCAATAGTAGTAGAAGCAATGGGTCTTATAAAAAAGACTCTAAAATCCTATTTAGATATGTTACTAATACATGTAAACCCATGCGAATTGCAGAAGGAGTCATTACTGGGCACATTGCAGGTGCTGTGAAGAGCACTTTTGGCTGACATCAGAGATTGAAACAATACTAATTTCATGAACTTTAATTGTACTTTGGCCTAGGAATGGGGTCTATTCCCATCATGATGTTAGAAACCCAACAGGCTTGGAGAAATTAAAATGAAGATTCTATAGGAACGAGAAGTGTACTAATTGGTTCTCTGAGAGAGTAGCTGATGCATGGAATAGACTACCAAATTACATTAAAGCAAGCACTACTTTAGGTATTGTTAAGAACAGCCTGGACCCTTATTATGGGAACAAGTGTTTTGGTATATTGGCAGGCTAGAAGGACATTAATGCTCATGCTTGAAATATCTGTATGTGTGTATGTATCTATGTATGTATGTATCCTGAGGTGGTGGCTTTGTCATCTATTGAGGCAGAGAAGGTGGCAAATGCTTTGATAGAAATCTTCAGCAGAGTAGGTTTTCCACAAGAAATCCTGACTGATCAAGGTGCCAACTTCATGTTAGACCTGCTGACTTGTCTTTGGAAGTGTTGTGGGGTGGAACATCTAAAGATCAGCCCCTATCATCTCCAGATTAATAGTCTTGTGGAGAGGTTAAACTCTACTTTGAATACTATTCTACAGGCATTTGCAGACCAGTTCAAAAGGAAGTGGGACAAGAATTTGCCCCAAATGTTATTTTCATACAGGGAAGTACCACAGGAATTTACAGGTTTTACACCCTTTGAGTTGTTATACCACCATATGGTGAGGGGGCCTTTAGATTTAATTTGAGATGAGTGGGAAGGTGAGAGTGAATCTCACAAAGAGTCTGCTGTGACTTATGTTCTCATCTTTCAGACGACTTAAGGAGCTCATAGGTTTAGCAATGGCTCAACAACAAAAGAAGGTGTGGTATGACAGGAATGCTTGGGTTGAGAGTATGCTGAGGGACAGAAGGTGATGGTACTTATTCCTGCTAGACATAACAAGTTACAAGCAGCTTGAGAGGGACCCTTTGAGGTGGTGAGGAAAATCAATGCTGTGAGCTACAATTTAAATTTGGCAGGTAGGGGACAAGGGCACAAAATGTACCACATGAATATGATGAAACCTTATCATGACAGGGTGGCCCTAGTATTAAGCATTTGTAGTTGATGTCAGGAAGAGTCTGAAAGGGATATGGTAACCAATCTTTTGGGTGAGGCTAGTATTGATACCTCTGTGGAAGAGATCACCATATCAATGTAGTTAACTCCTAATCAAGTCCGGGAGATAAAAACAGTATTGCAGGAATTTGGGCGTATATTCACAGGGAAACCTGTGTGTGTACTGACTTAGTGCAGCTCCATGGGGACACAGGACTCCAAAAACCTATTACACAGGTTCCTTATAGCATACATGAGAGAGTGAAGCAGACTCTGAAGGAAGAAATAAGGGAATTCTAGAACTGGAGGTAACTCAAGAGTCTAACAGTCCTTGGGCTTCCCTGGTAGTGCCAAAGAAGGATGGTAGTGTGAGATTCTGTGTAGACTACAGGAAATTAAATAATTGCACAGAGTCAGATGCATAGCCCATGATGAGGACAGATGAAGCCCTAGAACAACTGGGTGGGACTAAGTATCTGATTACTATTGATCTGACTAAGGGGTACTAGCAGTTACCCTTGACTTTTGCTGCTAGAGAAAGGTCATTCTTTGTAACTCCTTACAGATTGTATGAATTTACTAGGATGCCTTTCTGAATGAAAAATGCCTCAGCAACTTTCCAGAGGCTGGTAGATTGTATCCTGGTGGGAGCAGGGGAATACGATTTAGCATACTTGGATGACATCACTATTTACAGCCATTCCTGGCAGGAACATCTCCAACATGTGAGGGAGGTCTTGGATAGATTATGTAGGGCAGGATTAACCATTAAGCCCAGTAAGCATCAAGTGGGTATGGCAGAGATCACTTAATTAGGACACAGAATGGAAAGTGGTAAAATTAGGCCAGAACCTGTCAAGGTGGAATATAATCACTAGTGCCAGTTCCTGTTACTAATAAACAAGTGAGAGCATTTCTAGGGACAGCTGGGTACTATAGGAAATTTGTGCCCAGTTACAGTACCATAGCTGCACCCCTTACTGACCTAACTGGGAAGAATAAACCAGACAAGGTAGTGTGGACCACATATTGTGAACAGGCATTCCAAAAACTAACAGAGATTTTGGGAGGATTCTTTGTGTTAGCCAGCCCAGATTACAATAAAGAATTTATTGTACAGGTAGATGCATTGAATTGTGAGGTAAGGGCTGTGCTATGGTCTATATTATATTATTGCACGTTTAGAAAAGCGAACGATAAATAATCGACCCCATGCAAGTGAAAGCTTACAATGCCAAAACCTCAGAACAGCGATTTTTTTTTTCCAAGGGAAAAAAATACTTTAAAACATTTCATAAATGGGGGTCTTCACCCCCCCCACACCCCCGATGTGGAAGGCTGTGCCCCCCACACCCCCCAACTTAAATATACCAACTCTGAGATCGCACTACATTGCTAAAAATGGCAAAGTAATGAAAGCGGCCAAGCAAATTCTTTCCCAGGCAAAGAATTTGGTGAAAAGCCACTTCTTTATTTTGCCTTTTCGCTCTTGTCAGTTCGATCATGACACCTTCGACAAACTGCGTCCGCGATCTGGTAATAGAAATCCCTGTGCTCTGCCAAGTTTCCAAAGAAGAAGAGCACCCAGTGGTTTATCTGAGTCGTAGACTCCAACCTAGAGAATAGTGTTATGCAGCTGTGGAGAAAGAGTGTTTGACCATAGTGTGGGCATTGCAAAATCTGCATCCTTGTTGTTATGGGAAAAAATTCACTGTACACACAGATCATAATCCTCTAATATGGCTTAAAAGGGTCAGTAAGCAGAATGCCAAGTTACTGAGGTGGAGTCTAAGATTGCAAGCATATGATATGCCCATACAACCTCGCAGTGGAGTTAATGTCAATGCATATAGATTGTCCAGGCGAGGAATGAGTTAATATTCCGTGGTAAGCCCATTTTTCTCAAGCGTCTGTTTTCAAGGGTCACTTGAAAACTGTGCTTAAGTCATGGGAGGGGGATGTGAAGTAACTGAAAACACTGTCATCTGTGTTAGCATGTCTGGCAAGAGATTTGTACATATTCCCAGATTAAATTGTGTTGTATCCCAGCATGCTTAATTGTGAAAATGTAAATAAGTTTTGAAATATTGAGTACTTTCCTGTTTAAACAGAATGTTTAAAGACCAAAACCATGAAAACAACAGGAAAAATGGCAAAACAACCAGCAATAGATCCACTCAGAGTGAAGGGAGAGTTTATTGCACTTTAGTGCCTTGGCCAAACAGCCTTCAAGAAGTAACAAACATTCTAAAGATTCCCCTATATATACATTCATTAATTAAGCAATCAAATAATTAATTAAAAATTCAATTAAAACAATTAAAGCAAACATTTCCAACAGTTATCACAATTCAACACCCTAGGCATTAAGGTATTATACTTCAAAATAAATAACGATTCTTTATATAAAAGTTTTTTCTTTTAGCAAATCAGCATCCCCCATTTCAATAAAAAATCTTTTCTAAAACCGTAGCCTGTAACAATGTAAAATCAACATTATGACTCTCATTAAAATGGGTAGCAACAGAACTTTCCAATTTATGCTTTTTTATATCTTGAATGTGTTCCTGCAATTTTGTTTTAAACTTTCTTTTTGTTTGACCAATGTAAAACATGTTGCAGGGACACTTTAAACAATAAATAATTCCATCTGTCTCACAAGAAAATATACCAGTAGAATTAAATATAGTATTGTTTATCCTTCTGAAATAAGGAACCACAAATCTACATCTGTTACAACTAGAGCATGGAAATGTCCCTTTCTTAATAGGGAAAATAGTAACATTAACCTCTGGTTATACAAAATACGCTCTCAATAATTTATCTTTCAAATTTTGGCCTCGCCTATATGAAATCAATGGTTTCTTATGAATTGTGTTAGCCAACTGAAAGTCATTCATAAGACATTTCCAATAATATTTAACTATACCACACAGTATTTCACTTAAAACATTGTAAGTCATTATACAGGCAACTTTATCTTGTTCATTACTATTATTATTATATTTCTTCATGTAATTATTTCTCTGATTATGTACATTTTCACCTACATAACTTTTATGCAAAGCATCTGCGATAACATCAAAACTATAACCCCTATTCAAAAACATTAATGAATATTGCAATAATTCTTTATACAAATCCACAAAATATTGTTACAGATCCTGTGTAACCTTACAAATTCACCATATGGCAAGGATTTAATCAAGTGTGGCGGATGACAACTGGTTCCATATAAATATTGTCCGCCATCACAAAATTTTCTATATACTGAAGTGCATATACCTCCATCTTTTAATCGCTCTAAAACTGAATCTAAAAAATTCATTTTGTAACCATATTGTAATCCATCAAAAGCTAGCTAATATGTATTCTGATATAAATCAGGCACAAAATTATGTAATTCATCCATACCACCCTCACATAAAAAAAATCAAATCATCTATGTATCTATGATATTGTTTAACATTTTTTTTTAAAAAATGATGTTGATAAATGTTCCCCCAGATTCTGCAAGCCTTGCACAGCATGCATGATTAGTGGAGGAGCTTTAGCAGGCAATATGTCTGCCACGCGATCCGGAATAGCCTGCAGGGGCATGAATGAGCACTCCTGCACTAATCGTGCACGGACTAACCCCTGTATGCAAATTACCCCATTTGCAGGAGAAATCCATGCAAATGAGGTGAACTTGTGACCCAGGAAGCTGGAAACCGGCCATGCAGGACGAGTGTAATCTGTAGAAATGTAATCGATTAGTAACTGAGTACATTTCTGCAAAATCCAAAATGGAGCCATGACAGCTCCAAATAAAGGGTGCATATCACTCAGGAAGCATGCCAGTGGCCAAATATAAGGCCATTGGCATTGAAACCAGGTTAAAAAATAAAAAAAATCAACTTATTTTTTTTTAGCCGATCAAGCAAATGGGATCAGGGGGAAAATAAGAAAATAAACCTAAAATAAGCATTCTAACTAAAATATTTATTCTGCCATTAAAGTCAATGGCAGGCAGAAGACAACATGGCCAGTGAGTAGTGGTTGCTAAGGGGGGAGGCTCAGTGTGAGACATGTAACTATGCATTAGCAGGCGATCCTATGCAAATGAGGTAAATGATAGTGAATCCCTGTTTTCCCAGCATGCTAGTCAGGTCCCAACAGTGTAAGAGCAGAAATAGCTTGGTGCAAGTCTAGGAGTTAGCTGACATCATGGGGGGGGGGTGTCAGGTATACTGTAAGCGGATTGGAGCCCTGTGACTCAGGTTTGCTTCGTGCTTAGCACAGCTAAGCAAGGAGGTGTGTCTGATTCTGCCTAGCACTCTTTAAATTGCCTAAGCGGGTGCGTGTTCCATGCATCGGGTTTTAAAGAAAAAAAAAAAGTTAAACCAGGAAATAGCAGCTCTGTGTACATTGGAGCACTGTGTTTGTGCGGCGTGCCCCAGGCTTAAACAGCAAAGCAATGGGAAGGGAAAACAGCAGATGGAAGATAGTCTAGGAGAACTAGCATAGCTGGCAGGTGAAATGTATCAGAATCAGCCAATTACACAGGCAGCAGACCAGCTCAGCCCAGAACACTACTATAAACTATGCAAACACCTTCCCCTTTGGTTTTGTCCACACTCTACACCACCGGTGTATACAAGTGGGGAATGTTTAACAAACAAAACAACAAAATGATAGGGGCTACAATAACTATCATACAACAACATGTGGAAGAGGCTGAGGGTGGTGAGGAAGTGAATGCTGTCAACCAACCCATAATGAGGAGACGGTAAAGAGTGTACAGACTCAGGGTAACCTGCCAGGGGCTACATGAGCTGGAGATAGTGAAGCACTATAGGGTGGACAGGGACCTCCTACAGCAAATTGTTGAGCTATGTCGGCCTGGTCTGACACAAAACTAATAGAGGGGAACCCATCCCAATGGATACCAAGGCATGTGTAGGCCTAAGAATACTAGCTACAGGTACCTTCCAAAGGCCAAACAAAATGTTCACTCTGGAGACCAAATAAGGGTATGAGACCCAGCTGAACAATTCTGGATTTGAATCAATGAAATAATCCAAAAATGAACGTAGAATAGATAAAACTGGTTTAATTTAACGCTTAATACAACAAAACTGCATTTTCGAATTTCTTCCTCAGAAAAGTCACAATTCCTGATACCAGTATATGGTATCAGGAATTGTGACTTTTCTGAGGAAGAAATTCGAAAACGCAGTTTTGTTGTATTAAGCGTTAAATTAAACCAGTTTTATCTATTCTACGTTCATTTTTGGATTATTTCATTGATTCAAATCCAGAATTGTTCAGCTGGGTCTCATACCCTTATTTGGTCTCCAGAGTGAACATTTTGTTTGGTTTTAGTGACGGCAGTTCACTTTCTCATCTCCCTTTACCTTCCAAAGGCCAGCCGGGGATATGATGGGGATCGTACAGGCATCAGCATCCAGGGTACTCCACCAGTTCTTGGATGCCATGTCAGCACATGTCAGTGAGCACATATATTTCCCCAACACCAGTGAGGCATGATAGCAGAATACCCTGAGGGAGTGGGTGCTATAGGCTGCATGCACATATGCATCAAAGCACCACCTGGTGAGCGAGGAAGGGTCTACATAAACCACAAGGGCTTCCCCTCCATCACCTGTCATGTCATGTGCGATGTCCAGGGCATAATAAGGAATGTGTGTGCTGGCTGCCCTGGAAGCTATCACGATTCCCACATCTGGCATCTGATGCAGCGGTACCAGAGATTTGCCACTGGGGACATCCCTCACGGTCACCTAGTGTGGGTTGCTGGATACACTCTGGAGCCGTGGCTGATGACACCCATCAGAAATGCACACACACCCAACAAGAACTCCATAATAAGGCACACGCACAGACCAGAATTATAGTAGATCTTGTGTTTGGGATACTCAAGTCACGGTTCTGATGCCTGGACACATCCAGTGGAGCCTTGCAGTACTCACCAGCTACATGTACCCAAATTGTCATCATATGTGCCATTCTACACAATCTGCAGAAACAGCTGCAGCAGAAACAGCATGGGGCAGGGCCACACAGCCCCCCACCATTGCTAAGGCCTGCACAGGCACAGTGTGACTCGGAGGAAGAACAACCTGAGCCTGTCCCAGTAGGCAGAAGGAGGCATGTCCAGTATGCCCTGGCCTTGGCAAAGAGGCAATGCATAGCACATACACTGACACAGAAGGGACCCAGGGAATAACGCCTCTCTCTGACTCTCACATACAGTAAAAGGGATACCAAACATGACACTACCTGTGCTCAACCATGTGTAGGGAGTGTACTATGTGCATCTGACAGGCAGCCCTGCAGCACCACCCTCAATACTGGGACACCCACAAGGTAAGTGACTCACACATGCTAGTCGGGGGGGGGGTTCACATACCCAACAGTCACAGCCAGCAGGAAAAGGTGTAGACAAACACAAACAAAGGCTGTGCTATGGCCTCTGAATGATGCCTATGGGTAACCCCCACCTGGCTTACACAGAGAGACTACAGCAGGTCAGGCAGTAGTTAGTTCTGAAGGTTAGGAAGTCAGAAACTAATATGTAGGTCAATCAAAGCTAAGATCTGTGGTACCTCTATATGCCTCTAGTCAGCATGATAGGTTAGAATACAGAATGAAATGGAGTACCTGACATACCAGTGCATTCATAGCAAATGTGTACAAATGTCAGGTGTGCCCCCCATCCTATGTAGTAATGTAATAACAGTCAGGTGTGCCCCCTAATCCTGAGTAGAAATGTAGAAATAGTAAAATGTGCCCCCCCCCATGCTAGGTAGAAATGTAGTAACAGTCAGGTGTGCCCCCCCCCCCAATCTGGTGTAAAATGTAGAAATAGTCAGGTGTGCCCTCCCCCAATCCTGTGTAGAAATGTAGAAATAGTCAGGTGTGCCTCCCCAATCCTGTGTAGGAATGCAGAAGCAGTCAGGTGTGCTCCCCCAACCCTACTTAATTATGTAGTAATGATCTGGTGTGCCCCCAATGTGATGTACACATGTTGTAACAGTCAGGTGTGCCCCCCCACAACCCTATGTAGAAATGTAGTAACATGTAAGTATAGGTATAATACCAGTGAAACACAGATGCACAGAGATGGCCAAGGTAGCAGGATAGAGTGTAGCATATGCACAATATGCAGGTATGTGTGTGTTAGGTTGGTGTGTCCCATATCGTGTAAAAGTGGTCAGTATGTATGCATGTTGAGGTAAGCCTGGTGGCCATTGCCCACTAACGCTGATGACAGGGACAAGTCCTCACACCCGCAGTGCCATACACAATACCCATCAGTATAACACAAGCTAGCAGTAAGCCATTGCAAATATATGGTGGTAATATGTGTCACCATCTGAAAGACTGACATGGCATGGCTGTTTGTCTAGATATACAAGCAGTAGACAGGGTAAAGTACCCCAGACATACAGTATATATTGTGTCACTGTGAAATGGACACACCCTTGGAAAAGTACATACAGGTATGCATTACATTATCTGGTCCTGTAGTAGGGGATACTGGTGTTGTCTGCCCAAACACTTCCAGATCACAAAGGAGGTAGGACTGATGTACTGTGAAACAGCTGATTTACCTGCACACGCAAGCATAACTGGAATGCCCAATGCATACCTGTGTGTCAGATACAAGTAGTGCCCATAGCACACATGCACCCAGCTCATGCAAATACCACCCACAGGCATCTCTCTGGTCATATCTTTGCTGTGGGGAATGGGTACAGTAAGACAGCAGCTCCCCCTCCAGAATGGCATAACGTACCATGATTCTGTAGGTGTCTGCCCACAATACCGGACACAGCTGCAGTCACCCTTGTCCCCCAAAATGTCACTGTGAGCAAGAATGTCCACCTGACAGTACATGAGGACAGAAAACATCACTGTGTATAACAGTACACATCTGAACATCTCTGCTAACAGCAGTACCATGCAGCTGAAGCAGCACAGACACAATCACCTACAGTATAAACAATCCCCTGCACAGTTTGTCCCCATATTACCAAATGATCGACGGATGCCCTGCAAAAACAGTATACTACCTGCAGGTGTACAACACAAAGGGCTGCACTGCAGTACAAACTACTTGTACTCGATCGACACATTCAGTACTGATGGGCATACTGGCATGCTCAGACACTTAGAGAAATGAAAGCGATCTTAGTCAACAACATACTGAAAGGTCATACTGGGCATGCTCACACACTTAAACAAATAAAGACCATGTCTGCAAACAACAGTGGACCAGACCTATCTGGCAGTCGCAGATGTTAGTGCAGAAGCTCCTTAGTATGCACCACTTATGCTTTACACACACAGTGGATAGGAATACAGACATATATCTAAGGACAACACACTATAATAAGCCAAAAGTAGACTTTCATAGATGTGTGGAAGAGGGTGACTGTGACAAGGAGCCATCCAGTCCTGTCTCACCCAGCACACAGACAAAGGGCCACAACCAAATGGTGTTCAGCTGTCACTCACTGTAGATACTAGCCAACGGTATCTGTCAGCATTACAGACTATGTAGTGCAAATGCTAGCTGTGCAACATGACTGTACAAGGAAGTAGCCATCTAGCAGCTGTAAACATGTACCTGTCGAATATGACCCTGTGTGTGCCTGCATGTGGTGTGACAATCTCTAGATGAATGGGTTATGGCCTATGCACACACACTGCCTTCCCCATAGCTCTACTATGACAAGTCTGCTAAGGTCATTTACTGTGAAATACACCTTTGGGAAAGTTGTAGCCCAGTAATCTCTGTGGTGCATCCTATAACTGCATACTGCTGTAGTGTGATAAACTAGTTAGATAGGAGTTCTAATCCCAGACTTGGCAACTGTGTGTGTGTTTGTCTGTGCAGAGAGCAATGCTTTTTAGGCTAGTCACACTCCATACAAAATTAAATGCACTACTTTGGCAAGGCTGCTGATGTCATCCACCTAGAAATACACCTCTGGGAAAATTGTAGCCCAGTAATTTCCATGGCACCTCATATAACTGCATACTGTTGTACTGTGATAAAATAGTTAGGTAGGAGTTCTAATCCCAGACTTGGCAACTGTGTTTGTGTGTCTGTCCCTGTCTGTGTAGAGGGCAATGCTTTTTAGGCTAGTCACACTCCCTACAATTCAAATTCACGGCTAGTCACAGTCCCTACAATTCAAATGCACTACTTTGGCAATGCTGCTGTCATCCACATTGAAATACACCTCTAGGAATGCTGCAGCCCAATAATCTCTGTGGTGCATCATATAACTGTGTACTGCTGCAGTGTGATAAACTAGTTAGGTAGGACTTCTAATCCCAGACTTGGCAAGTGTGTATGTGTGCCTGTCCCTGTCTGTGTAGAGAGCAATGCTTTTTAGGCTAGTCACACTCCCTACAATTCAAATGCACTACTTTGGCAAGGCTGCTGATGTCATCCACCTTGAAATACACCTCTGGGAAAGCTGTAGTCTTGTAATCTCTGTGGTGTGTCATATAACTGCATACTGCTGTAGTGTGATAAAATAGTTAGGTAGGAGTTATAATCCCAAACTTGCCAACTGTGCGTGTCTGTCCCTGTCTGTGTAGAGAGCAATGCTTTTTAGGCTAGTCACACTCAGTACAATTCAAATGCCCTACTTTGGCAATCCTGCTGATGTCATCACTGTGAAATACACCTTTGGGAAATGGGCATTCCAGCAATCCCCATGATGTGTCCTATAGCAGCATCATGCTGTAGTGTGATATAGAACTCTGGTATGGGTTTTATTACCACACATGACAGCTGTGGATGTTTTGTGTGTGTTTCTGTGTCTTTGTAGGAAGCAATGCATTTTAGGTTAGACACACTCAGTAAAATTCAAATGCCCTACTTTGGCAATCCTGCTGATGTAATTCACTGTGAAATATACCTTTGGGAAAGGGGCACTCCAGCAATCCCCATGGTGTGTCCTATAAAAGCATCATGCTGTAGTGTGATATTGAACTCTGGTATGGGGTACTATTCCCACATATGGCAGTTGTGGATTTTGTGTGTGTTTCTATGTCTGTGCAGGGAGCAATGCATTTTAGGATAGACACACTCAGTACAATTCAAATGCCTTACTTTGGCAGTCCTGCTGATGTCATTCATTGTGAAATACACCTTTGGGGAAGAGGCAATTCAGCAATCCCTGTGGTGCATCCTATAACAGTATCATGCTGTATTGTGATATAGAACGCTGGCAGAGGTTCTCTTCCCATACATGGCAGTTGTGGATGTTTTGTGTGTGTGTTTCTATGTCTGTGTAGGGAGCAATACATTTTAGGCTAGTCACACTGAGTGCAATTTATATGCCCTACTTTGGCAATCCTGCTGATGTCATTCACTGTGAAATAAACCTTTGTGGTGTGTCCTATAACTGCATAGTACTGTAGTGTAATATACTAGTTAGGTCAGACTTCTAATCCCAGACATGACAAGTGTGTGTGTTTGTGTTTGTTATTCGTATCCTGTGTGGAGGTGGTTGTGAGTGTTTAACAACTAGACTCAATGTGTCATGCATTTTGCAACCTTCTTATATGGTGGCCCAAGTATATATCACAATGTAGGTGCAAGGTCAACCTGCTGTCCATTAACGGTTTCCGCCACATGAGGCCAGGACTGGCACATCTGATGATAACAATCTGTGTACACAACATGGACCAGACACCCCAGGTACAGTTCCACATGTCACTGTACATGCATGTGGGAGTTGTGCACATCCCAGACACTGTCCATATCATGGACTAAGAAACACATACATGGCAAGCAATGCACAGCATTGGCCACATGCAATAGTCAACCAGGTGTCTGGATGGTGAATACAATACCCACCTGTGTGGGCAACTCCAAACACTACATCCCTGAGCCACAATGCAAACCATTGTAATGTGGCATGATGCCAAGGTATACCCATCACCTAGCCTTGTATAGCAATCTGGTATTGTTGACCACAACACACCTGTGAAGCAGTGCATGCATGCATGTCAGAAGTGGCACCCATGTCTGTGTGTGTGTTGTATGATGTGTATGACCACATTCACACTCACTACATCCCCCATTGGCATACTGAAGCATGCTGTCTGATATCAGACACCTCCACATACCATTTGCACATATAACCTCCATATGACCCTTGTGGTGCATGTGATGCCTGCACAGTACTGTGTTGTGGCAATCCCACTAGTGATGAGTTGTATTCCTGGCCCTGCCAAGTGTGTCAATGTGTATGCATCCCTGTGAGAGTGTGGCTGTGTCGATGCTGACACCTGTTCATGTGGACAGGCACGTGTACTACACCTACCACATAGCTACCATATCCCTGTTGCGGATGTCACTCACCATCACATATACATTCTGAGTGATCCTCAACATGTAACCTATGTGGTGCATCCAATAACTGCATGGACATGTGATAGCACTACATAGTTGTCAGGAGTTTGATACCCTGTACTGGTAGGTGTGTTGCACAAACATGCTTAAGTATTACTGTCCCACCCCTCTCTGGCTTTTTGTTTGCCTCTGTCTGCCTCTCTCACTCCCTCTCTGGTGGATGTGGAGACTTACACCTGCTTTCCTTAGCCAGCAGCATGTGTATGTTAAGTGATGCTCATGATCAGCTGATGGCCTCTGCACGAATTGCAGCCCTCCTCAAGCTGATTGCATGTGGAACAGCTGTGGTAACATTCCCATAACCAATTTCATGGAAACACATACCAATATCTAGGAACATTATATTGATATTGGTCCTTTCATTCACTGTGAGCAGGAACTCAATCTGTTGTTTGGCAAACAGCATCTCAGATGGAGTGGGGATTTACCTCTAACAACATACACTGTGGAAACAGACCAACATACAGGAGGGGGATGTGCCTGACCTGACTACAGACTGTAATTGCTGCTGTACTGCATGTGGAGTAATGTTGGTTTAACAGGGTGTGCATAGATACGGCTGTCCTACATGTACCTGCCATGTCAGTGCTATGTTTATGAGGGAACACCCATCTGTAGGGTCATCTGCAGTCTGGCCAGTGTGTGGTGCCTTTTATTTCAGGTGTTACCCACAGAGCATTCATCTGTGAACTGCAGAAGTCAGTGTGAGGATTGCAGTCTGTAGATGGTGACAGCTGTGAGAGTTACTGACTTCATATCCCTCATAGAACATATGTTGCAACAAACCTTGTTACAACAGTAAATGTATGAGGTTATCACAGCAACATGTCAATATTGGCCCTGTGTATGTGCCTCCAGCCACAACCCTATCAACCTTTGTACATATGTCATGCAATAAGGAGTGCATATGTGCTGTATACCATAATTAGTGACATCGTAGCTGATAACAAACCAGTGAGATATCAGACTGCTACACATGTTATGTATAGTAGGGATTATATGTGATGACATAACCTGGACATTATGTGGTTGTGTGTACAGTACCGAGGTATGTGTACTTATGGTGATTGTCGGCAGTGTGTGTATTGTTAATATATACCTTGGCCTGTGTACAGACTGTGGTGGATGTCATTGTTCTTTGTCCTGTTCTATCTGATGTTACATGCTGCTCCACTGTATGTTATCCTATTGGCTTACGTGTTTGTAGGGCCATACACGCACATGTCCCATACCATAGACAGGCACTGGACCACACTGTGTAGTGGCCCAGTATATGAAGAGTTAGTGTGTGAGTGGCACATATGAGGTTGGTGTTGAACAGATAGTCCATTTACTGTAATAATAAGTTAGCATACCATATGTGGCTGTGTTCACATTGGTTGTGGTTATGCACTTTCACACAGGTGTATGTTACTCTGTGCTGTGGCATGCCTGTAGAGCCTACTATATATGCAGGTACACGTGCTTTCCCCCATAGGAAATATAGGCCATTGTTGAACTGGTCTGCATGAAGCCTGCACAGTGCTTTGTTACATGCCTAGCAGCTTAGTGTACTTACCCAGTGAGATGTAATGTCCAGAAACTTGCCAGATGAACTGCTGCTGGGCCACCATAACAGTCATGTATGCCAGACAGAGCAGTGGGATGCTGTACAGATGTATGTCAATATCTAGTGGGTAGTATGTGGCCATGGCACTTCTGTACCAGCAGTTATTATGTGGCAGGGCAGACAGGGATGTGTGAATGCATAACCTATGGGGCACATGTATAGCAGTGCTTACATGTTATACCCATCTACATGGCTGTTAACATCCACATTGTCAGGATTGGTCCACATGTCTTGCACTAGGGGTTATGTGCATACCTCTGGAAAGTCCAGAGTGTGTCAGACTGTCCATATACATTGGCCATTATCTCTGCTGTACTCCACAGGAGTATTACGTGCTAGCAGTGGTACTGTACTATGATGTCTTTTGGATGTCTGTCAGTAGCCAATGGCACACATGTTAAAAGCAGATGTGACCTCACACACATACCATGTCTGTGAAGGCACTCCCTATTACAGTAGCAATAGTCTACAAATATACGTGCTATGCATACCTGAAATCCCCTTGCACTATGAAGTTGGGACTACAGGGGCTGAGGTAGGGCTACACTCCATGTTCAGGACATATGGTGAAGATATATGTACATATAAGTATCCAGATATCTATATAGACATGCACATATACATATCGACATGCATAGATGGATATGTATATGTACATAGATATACATATAAACACCCAGATATATACATATACAGACCAATATATGTCTACACATATACAGATAGAGATACATATGCACATATACGTATGGATATCTACATATATATTGACAGTAGTAGGTATATCAGAATACATATGTATGCACATATAGTTATTGATATCTACATATATACCAACATAACTAGGCACATCTGTACACATAGGATGTGCATACATATATAGCTATATATACATATATGTATAGCTATATATATACATATATCTATATATACATATATGTATATGGGAGTGCTCAGAATCCTGAAAGCCCAAAATCCTGAAGACCATCTGGGGTGAGCTGCCTTAAGGTATATAGATGTATATTACCATACAATCCACCTTGGGTAAATGCAGGCCTACTGCTACCTGCCATACAGACTGTTCTGTTTGTCAGTGGGCTTGTGATGGTGTCAGTTATGCCTTGTTATGTGACAGTTACATCCCATTGTGTCAACTGAGGCCTTTACCCTCTAGGGATTGTTTACAGAGTTTAGATAGAGGCTGCTGAACTGTATATCTACATTACTTACTGTTGATTGCTTGGTATTCTGTGGCCCAGTCTGCCTTTACTATTGTTCTTCTTGATGGCTTTGGCCTGAACAGCAACATTTGTTAACTTTTCCAGACTACTGTAGTAGTATAGCTGTTTCACAGTTGCATTACTTAGTTTATTTGGATGCCTGTGTCTAAACAGCTATACGACATGGCATCCACCTCTGATTCACCTCTCTTACCCTTACTCTCATTCTCAATATCACTTGTTCCCACCTCTTATATCAAGTTGCTCTTAACTAAACTAAAACCTGGTTCACCCTCAGCTGGCCTTATAAGGCCTTCCAGCCATGGAATGAAAGGGCTGTAGTGCTCTTGCTTAGGGTGCAAATGCCAGAGTTCCATCATGAGACAACAAGTAGGATAATGGGACAAAAGATGCAGCTCCATTCAGAAAGATACACAGAATGGAAATAGTAAAAAATGCCTATCTATCTGCAAACAGATGCATTTTTTTCTAGGTGTTTTCTTCTTCTATACCTGCCGACCATACGTCTGCCTAGGTAAGGGCCATCCAGGAGAACCATCATTCAGGAAGTTATAATAGTTACTTGTGTCCTCACTGGCATTCTGGCTATGAACACATTTATGATGGATCAAACCCCACCGTCTGTGTGAGGGACAAGTGAACTGCATCACCACAAGACTTACAATAGTCTCCTGATGAATACCTACTGCTGCATGCAAACTTTGTAAGTAGTTGATAAAATCCTGCCTCTTCACAGAATATGCATTTAAACCAGTTACATTTGTTGTTTAGAACTTATGTAGGTAGAAAGGGTTCAGAATAATAAGTGTAGGCCACAGCTCTGTCACATAGAGGGATAAAGCCTTCACTATGACTCAAGATAGGATGACATACTTCTTACCACATCTACTTCTAAAAAAGTCATTAAAAGAATTAGATATACAAGTTGATAAATTTTATTCAATTTCAGGATTACATTTTAACAAAACAAAATCAAATGTTATGTTACTGAATAAAAAAATTATTTTCAAATAAATGATAATCATATAATAGGTAAACAATCTCTCACTTTAAACTATCTAGGTATAACATTACGTACAACATTAGAAAAAAATTAAATATAAATTACAGGGAAATCATAGACACAAATAAAGTCAAATATAATAAAATGTAACAAAATATATATAACATTTGAAGATAGATTGCAAGTAATAAAAATATTACTTCCAGAAATCCTATATATAGCACAAGCTATTCCAGTAATACCAGATAAATATTTTTTTAAAGAAATAAATACATTATTATTAAGATTTCTTTGGCATTCTAACAAAAACAGAATAGCTTATACACCCCACATTAAACCATGGAAACTAGGTAAAATCAATTTCCCAGATATTGAAACTTATATTTGAGCCTCCATTTTTAAAATAATTATAAATTGGATAGATCCGTGCTATTCTTCTAACTGGAAATCTCTCCACACTCTTATTTATTCAAATGAAAATACCATTTTAAAGAATTTAATGATAGACAATCATATTAATAAACCATGGCATATCTTATGCGCTAGCCTTCAATACAATCTAACAAAACCTACTAATCTAAAATACTTAAATAATATGTATAATTCATTTAGAAGATTTGTAACTTCTAATACAGATATAAAGTTATGGCTAGAACTTTTATATCCTTTCAATGTAACAAGAAATTTTCCAAACAAAATGCATAGGACAGTTTTCATTACTTGGGAAAAGAAACAATTAATTTGCTGGCAACAATGCATTAATGAACATCAGGTTTTGGATAGTCAATTTATAATAAAAACTTATAATGTCTCTACATCAGACTGGGTATTATTACAAAGCATATTACAATACTCACAAGATCTATGCAGAATAATTAACAATTCTTCTTTTAGAGATAAACCTACACTTATAACTCATTTATATGAAATAGTATACAATAATCAAAACTGGGAAAATTTGACATCAAAATTATATAAAATTTTAATAAATTATAAAGTTAAACTCAATCAAAAATTTTGGAATCATATAACAAAAAGTCATTCAATAAATTTATCCCTGGAAAACAAAACCAAAATACTAAATTCTGTTAAATTGACATCCAACATGCAATTTTGTAGAATTTACACATGGAAATTTTTGCACAGATCTTTTTTTTTTATGCCAAATAGATTAAAAAATGTAATACTTCTAAAAATGTTACATGTTGGAGATGCTTGCAGAGTTGTAAAGCAGATTGGATACATGTATTTCATGACTGTATTACACCCCGGGATTCATGAACCTTGCGCCAGGCGCCAGCATAGCGTCAGCGTTATAACGCCAAATATGGCTGCTGAGCGATTCAGGTATGAATGAATTCCACGTGCACTACCGGCATGCGCCGGACCGTCTCCGCCCCCGGCGTAGGTATGCAAAACACATTGTGTGCGGTATTGCACCATGCAAATGAGGGCAAATAGCGATCCACGAAGTGGTGCAGGCGTAGCGTAAGGGCACGGCAATGTAAACCAAAAAACGGTTTACATTTACCCAAACATACCGGAGGAGTAACGGAAGGCTGTCAAAGTCAGGTATCATATAGGTGCAATATGCCAATGTGGAAAGGCACTGAGAATGTCCAAAGAAAATATGCACAAAATGTAAAAAATGACATAAATGGCACGTACGTAGAAAGAACAGCAGACCCCGGGATATGTGCACAGAAGTTGCAAAGCAATGAAATAATATGACAATGTCCTAAAAGAGCAGTATAACGCACATCAGCTGCACAGCCACCACACACCATAGTATGTATGTAAAGCTTCAACCCCAGCGCAATGGTTGTCAAGGAGTGGTGGCGGTGTTCGGCGCCGTAACCATGTATTAGTAGTCAATTCCATGCAAATGAGGCAGATAATAGTGAATCGCAAAAACGGCGCCGGCGTAAGGATAGAGCAAACGGTGTAGCGGTACAACACCGAGGAGTGGCCTACACGAGATACATGTCAACCACAGAGGGGTGTGCCACTGTAGGAGGAAGGATATTGGAGGTCAGCAAATCTGGGCTGTACAATGCACATCACAGCATCAGGACTGGCGTGTTAGGAAATAGATGCGCTGAGAGTACAGAATGCGCGTACAGATGCATGTGCACGAGGATGACTACGTTCCCTAAACCAGTCATGTGACGGCCTCACCGTCAACAACCACGGATATAGGAAGGTAATGCGGAGAATACGAGGAAATGCGGAAGCAGTGTAAATGGAGCCGTAATGAGCAATCAACACCAATCAATGCAGGAAGGGCAAACGCCGGCAGCTGATAACTCTGCATGCAGACTCCTGCATAACGGGAAAGGGAGGCATATGAGTGCAAAGATAGTAGGGGATGTAGTAGAAATGCAAAGAGCAAAGAACCGAAATAGCACAGCCAAGTACAGAGGTAGCATAACTGCGGCTGCAGATAAAATGCATCATATGCCATGTGCCTGCAGGATGCAGTAATGTAAGATGCAAGGCGAAGGCAATGCAGGCAACTGTAATGTAACACTACAGGCAGTACCGTTGCAGTTGCAACCGTAAAACCACGGAAATAATCCATGGATACGGCTGCACAGACACACCCAATGACATCACCGGGTATACAGCACAACAGTATTAAATGTGAATGCACACAACACACAGCGATTTCCCAAACGCCGCACCGTAGGGTGTAAACAGACGGGAACTTTTAATATGTATATGCTGGGTGCCGCCGTGGCCGTGATGCATAGGTATGTGGCAGAGACAGACGGAGTTGCGGAGGGTGGTGCCGACAACTACCGTAGGCCTCACAGGAGAAGGAGAGTGTTCAGACCAAGGGTGACCTACCAGGGGCTGCGAGACCTGGAGATAGTAGAGCGCTACAGGGTGGACAGGGACACGTTACAGCAAATAGTGGAGCTGTGCCGGCCTCGCCTGAGAACAAGAGACAACAGAGGGGAGCCCATCCCAGTGGACACAAAGGTATGTGTGAGCTTGCGAATACTGGCTACAGGTACCTTTCAAAGGCCCACCGGGGACATAATGGGCATCTCACAGGCATCAGCATCCAGGGTACTACACCAGTTCCTGGATGCCATGTTACCACATGCCCATGAGCACATAAATTTCCCCACATCTCAGGAGGAGTTGGCTAGCAATATGCGCCGCTTCCACCGTGTGGCACAATACCCAGAGGTCCTGGGTGCGATAGACTGTACGCACATAGAAATTAAGTCACCACCCGGGGAGCAGGGTAGACGCTACATAAACCGCAAGGGATATCCTCCATCAATTGCCAGGTCGTGGTGCAATGCGCAGGGCATTATTATGGATGTGTGTGCTGGCAGCCCTGGAAGCTACCACGACTCCCATATCTGGCATGCCTCACAGCTGTATCAGGTATTCGCCAGGAGGGACATCACACAAGGTCACCATGAGTTGGATGCTGGCTACGCACTGGAGCCGTGGTTGATGACACCCATCAGAAATGCACACACACACATGCAAGAACGCCATAATGAGGCACACGCACAAACGAGAATAATCATAGAGCGTGTGTTAGGATGTTGAAATCACGGTTCCGGTGCTTGGATACATCCGTGGAGCCTTGCAGTACTCTCCAGGCACAAGTGCCCACATATTCATAGTATGTTGTATGCTACACAATATGATTCTGCGGAAACAGCTGCTGCAGGGACATAATGCCGGAGGGCCACCAAGCCCGCCACAACTGCCAGGGCAAGCACAGGCACAGGGCGTTCAGCGCCATGGACACACTGAGCCAGCCCCAGTAGGTAGACAGAGGCGTACCCAATATGCCTACGCCCTGGCAAAGAGGGAATGCATAGCACATACTTTGACAGTGTAGGCCCCATGGACTGACACCTCCTGACCTGCACACACAGTAAAATGGACGCCACACAAACATGTCCGCCCGTAATGTGTACCGTATGTGCGGACGTATGTGTGACTCCAACAAAGGCACCGCCCAAACACTGCACACCCAATAGCCAGCAGAGCATGGAACGCCAACACCTCAACGACGCCGGTTCTACAGCACACGGCGAGCGTATGCTGCCACTATCGCCGCAAGTCGACCACATATGTACTCATGTGCATACACAGATACGGAAATACATATCAGTACACATGTAGAAATATATGTACGCATACACAGATATAAAGTAAAACAGGGTAATATGGAACCCAGGGATGCAAGTTCACAGATAAGTAAGACACGTAATCACCACATAGTAAACATAGTGACCGACAACCCGATCATCCTGGAGGGTGGGCAGAGCAGGTAACGCCAGCCATGGAAATGTTAACCTGCATCAATACATATCCGCATGTCGGGATGGTCACCAGTCCACGGTACAGTAACGGGATATGTGTAGGGTTGCCACCTGTCCCACGTTGTGAGGGACAGTCCCCCTTTTGACAGTTGTGTCCTGCAAAAACATTGACAAAATGGCAAATGTCTTGAGATTGTAGGACAAATCTATTTCCTATATTTTCTTTATTAGTTGCATAAAACAGTTATTTTGTAGAAGAAACATCTAAATATTATAATAAACAGAATAAGCAACTGTAATGCTACAAGTTTGTATTCTGGCAAAAAAGTGAATTGCTGTTCTTTGTACTGGCCGTGGGTATGTGTTGGCATGCAAAATCTGATGTTTCTACAAAAAATGTCCCACTTTGGGCATTTGAAAAGGTGGCAACCCTAGATATGTGCGTGTCATATCCATAGGATATGAGTGCGGAGATACACGCCGCCACCGGCGATGCGGCCAATGTAGGTATTGTGTTCAACCGTCGGTGCGAAAGCGGAAAGCATACCAGTGAAGTGTACGACATTATGAGGAACGTACCTCATTTGGGGTGTAAAAGAGTTCATGTTCCTCGCAGTTCCTCCAAGTTCCACATCGAAAATGTCTGTCAAACATCCATTGTTAGGAATGTATATAAATGACATCCTGGTAAATAGAATGTACTCATAGTAATTCATTAAAGGTTCTTCACTGTAAGTAAATCAGCATATTATAATCAACCTATGACCTACTTAGCTGAAGTTGTCACTATGCCATTACTATGTGTTCCACATTATGCCCATTTGTTTCACATTACTACTGTGTGTATTCCTCACTCTGGAAATAGAAGGTTGACAGCCATGGCGGCAATATGTGTATGTGTGAGGTGAGGTTGTCGTGTGTTCCACTGTGTGTGTGTAATGTGTGTGCCAGTGTAAAATGTGTATGTAGATGACATGTCACAGGCGGAGTGTAATAACAGGTGTAGGCATACAGTACAGGAACCATAGGCGTATGTACAGCAGTACCCACAAAGTAGTACTGACATCTCCTCAGTGGCTATGCACGTGGCGACGTAAAACGATGCAAAGCGGAAATGTCCCAAAGTGTACCACAGGGCCATAGCCATCAGGAGATGCAAAGGACGCATGTACAAACCATGACCGTATGTATGGCGGCCATAAGGTAGACTCCACACGGTCCGTCGGCAACGTTACACAGCATCAGGCATGTACGGCGAAAATACGAATGTGCTATCCCGGCACCAATCGTGAACACTTACGGTCCCGTAAATACCGCGGTGTGTTCCACGACCGTGAAGTAAGCAAGCGGCACACGAATAGGAGGCTACCGGTAGCATACAGGCCGCCCCAAGTATAGGACCACATTCACCGTAACTATCAGCGACAAAATGCCAATGGATAGTAGGCACGGATGAACATCCGCAGATATATAACCGATGTGAAGGAGGAATACGTGCAGGAAGCACACATGCAGGCGATACCGACAGCACACGACATCAACAAAACAAACATTCCCGGAACAGACAGGTAACCTGCAGCTCCCCAAGCAGGGATGGAGCACACACACAAGCATATCTGGTATGTATAAATGCAAGACTCACACCCCGTACCCGTCACCCACATCCGCAGATATACCCCATTGCACATATCAAAGGGATAACAGCTAAAACCGTAGCAAACACATACAGGCAGTCAATGACAGTGGCATACCCACAACAAGCTCGTGGGAAACACTAGCAGCAGCTGATGCATCCTTGCATCCGCTGTGTACAGGAAAATAACAGCTATGTTACACATCTGAATGCACAACGCCATCGACAGACGCCGCCAGGACACGGAGACCCACATGTCGAACACAATACCATACCCAACACACACAATCCACGGCTAACACCACAGCGAAATGTACCCGACACCACACATAGCGGATGCAGTCACACAAACATGATACAATACATACCATCCTCACGAAGGTATTGCACATAACCAACGGCCACACGAGGAAAGAACCATGGCCTAGTGCCGACGCGTAACGAACGAAAGGAGGGGGATCACCGGTGATATGCGCATAAGTACACACCGAGGAACAGCTATTGGCCTGATTAACCCACATGCCTCAGGTGACGACGAATATAAGGAAGACTCCCTGGATATTCAAACCGTATGTTCATACCGAACAAACACGAATACAGAAGGAGAAACAAGGAAATAGAGACGAACGCAGAACCAAAGGCCGGAAAGGTATGTCGAACACACGACATGTACTGGTGTGTAACGCACGATACGTATGACGAATCTGTACAGTATGTGAACGGTGTGTGTAGGTAAAGATACCTGTCCATCAGGCAGAGAGAGGCGAAGGTTGGATATGTAATGCTAAAACGCGCAGCATACCAACGACTGTGGACAACGTGTGCACAGCAGTGGGACAACATGTACACACCCGGGATAACCCCAGGTTCGGCTTGCCACCTTTTCAAATGGCCAAAGTGGGAAATCTTCGGGACACACATCATATGTTACAGGTGGACACATACCCATGGTCAGTACAAAGGTTAGAACTGTACTCTTTTGCATAAAGAAAAGTGTAGTCTTGTAGCAGTTAAGTTGCTTATTGTGTGTCTTGTAACATTTAGGAATGTACATACATAAATAACTATGTTATGCAACTCATACATAAAAATGGGATATAGTGATGTCCTACAATCTCAGGACATTTGCCATTTGTAATATATTTTGTCAGGACACAACTGCCCAAAGAGGGACTGTCCCTTGCAAAGTGGCACAGGTGGTAACCCTACCCCAGGTCTGCCATAGGGGTTGCAAACACAGAACAATGCCACCACCCACGCTGATGCTGGCAGTGGATATCCAACAATGAAGTGCCACAGCAGGATAGGACATGTATGTATAGTGTCACAGCACACATGTGCATGGGCATATACCGTCGATGTCATACGGAATGTGCGCACGACGTGCACGTATCCCACGCAGTAGGGCGACTATGTCAATTATGTGTAATGCAAAGCTGTCATGATGGATATGTTCACAAATCATAGACAGTATCACAGGCATAGCATGCATGATGGAGGGATGGCCTAATGTTATGTACATACACAAGATATGTATGGCCTGCACATATGGGACAATGTAGTAGCAGAATAGGTACCTGAAATGGAGGGAACAGCAAGTAACCATGTCCAAACGTTCCATAGCAGGTGCAATGTGTGCCACAATGATGTCCAGCAGGGCCGTGTGTAAACACATGTGCAATGTACACAGTACTGACACCCCCCCCATGGTAGTGTCCACTGAACGGCAGAAGTGGATGTCAACTGTCATGTCTATACAGTACGTCCGCTGTGGTGGTACCATGGGTCTGTGTCACCCTACCAGCAAGGGAGCTATCACATGACTAGTGACACAGTGTGCCCCTGTGGGATGTGCACAGGACCTATGTCCCACAGCACGGTGTGTGTCCAGTCTGTGGATGTCACACAGACGCCCCGGCCGAGCAATGTGGCATGTGTGCACACATGCAGGACTGCTCCTCCCACCCTGCCCACTGCAAACGCCATGTAGGAGTACTACATGCATCAGTACTGCGGAGAACATGGCCCATGGCAGAGTAGATTACACCCTGTGTTAGTGGCATGCAGGTGAGTACAGATGTGTTACATGACTGTCATTTGCATATGTAAACTGTCTGAGCCGGGTAGAGAGCACAGCATGACTATACTGAGACATGTAACGTTGTATCCATTGTGTAAGGTACACCACACATGTGTTATTGTAACACGGCCTGCGTGTACATGTGTGTATGGCACAGGTACAAGGGCACCCAAGGTATCAGCTAGACATATGGTCCAGAAATGCGTGGTCCTGCACATGTGTACCCACGCCATGGTGTAATATGGCAACCACAGCACCATGTGGGCCATGTGTGTGTACATCAACCATGTACAACGTGATATGCCTGTATAGGGACAGTATCCATGTGATACACACCGCATGACTGTCAGTATGCAAAGGTGATGTGTATGCACTATGTGTGATGTAACTGATGCAATGATATCTACATGATATATCTGCCACACTGACACCTGTATGGGTGTCAGCAACATGAGTAGGATGAGCTAGAATGCTGCCAGGTATGTAGAAGTGGTATATGTAGGCATGTACAGTACTGTGTGACAGCAGGTAGTGTACGTATGCAAATACTGAGCATGAGGGGCCACATGTCTGAGGACTGTGCAATGTCACACGTCCCTGACATGTTGTAGTTAGCATGATATGCCTGCACCACTGTGTGAACTGTACAGAAGGCACATGGCGTAACATCCCGATACATAGGGTACGATGTGATGCTGGATGTGTACACTGGCAATAGCATAAAGTGGAATGGTGCTGAAGGGCAAAGAGCGGATCATGTCTGATGTGATACCCTCTGTACCACCCCAACCACCCATGCAATAATATGAAAGGTGGCCAGCATGGGATGTGGTGTGCTGTGGCGCACAGAAGCCCAACAAGGGTGCCAGGAAAGGCATGCAGGTAGTCAATGAGTGTGTGAAGCATGTATGTCAAGATGTGGCCCAGTGCCATACTGAATGGCCCAGTCATGGGTGTAGAGATGCAGCCCCATATGTGCAATGCAGTACCATCCATGTGTAGTGTGATAGATGTGGTAGTGTGGTGGTCAGGGTGCACAACGTACATGAATGGGCTAGCAGTCACTGATGTGCTGCTGCAGAGACATGTAACAGCCAGGTTGGCGGGATACAACAACCACGGGCGGTTTGAGGTGACATTGGGACTGTGTTCCCGGACATAACATGTGCATGGCAGTACTATGTATGTGTCCACAGGGTTAATACAATGTCCAGCCAAGGATTGGAACCCTGTAGTGAGTGAGAGTGTGTATTGTTGGTAGGTACCCCATTGGCAGGCACGATGCCAGCAACATCTGTGTCGTCAATGCCTGCATGACCGTGGTATGCTGCATTGAATGTGGATGTAGTCAAACAGCAGAGACATACCACCACACTGCGTGAGGGCCCACACTGCAATGTCTGGCAGTCATGTGTAGGTAGCTAGCTGTGGAGTATGTCATGCACCATCAGGACCCACCATGACTGTCAAGTGACACACAACACACAGGTGAACATAACTACCGTGCAACAGCCTGCACATGTGCCCATACAGCATGTGTGCATGGAACAGGAATACCACTGTGGCATCTGTGAAAAGGCCAGTACCACCATGTCTCAGTGTGGAATAGCATGGTCCCTACCAGTGTGTAAATGTAGCAGAAGTGCACTGTGATCAGTGTTGGCATAGGCACGTAGACTGTCCATCGTACGGGGTGCCATGCCATCAACTACCTCTGTCAGTGGATGTCAGTAATACCGGCTGTAGTGTGTATGTACCATGCATGCTGCTATGGTTGTGTGTTTAGGGTGTGGCTAGCAGGGATGGTAAGCATGGATGTTCAGCAAACAGAGGGGGGAGGTGTGTAGGCCTAGCACACAGACACATGGAGGTTTGGTGCATGCTGAGGGTAGTGTAGGTATGGTATGTGTCGTGTAATGTGTCACCCAGCTATGCGCACTGCATGGCCAAGCATGTGTGGGTACATGGGAGTCCATACTAGGGAAGGGCGTGTTGCTGGCAATACATAGCAGTAGCAACTGTCCTAGGTGCAATGTACAGTATGCCAACCCGACCGGCATGTAACCTGTGGTGTACAGTGTATTCACTGTCGCGTGTCACAATGTGCGTAGCGGCCACGAACATGGGTATCTGAACATGGACTACCTATGATGCAATGTGTCATGGGAATATACAGTATGTGTGTAAATCACGGTGTGGTGTGGGAACCACCCACCCGTGTGTGTTGCAGTCCAGGTATGTGCCTGTGAGGTATGATCTGTGTACAATCTGGACTGGCAGGTGTGCCGTGTAGGGCATGGAGGCAGGTCCCAGGCACTGCAGATAAATGACATGTGTGCTGTACTGTGTGTGCAGTGCTAGTGTACAGCACAGTGGAGGGTGTAAGCATTGTCACACATCACTGCATGCTGTGCCTACCTGTGACAGCCCTGCCGGAGACAGACATGTGACACCGCTGCACAGGCAGCATAGCATGTGAAGATGTACATGTGGGCTGCACACCTTAGGCAGATGTCCACACGTCATGTGTGCCACGGTAGTGTGGTTGAACACGACTATCAGACTGGACAAACAGCACATGCCTGCATAACAACAGTATGACCATAGTCAACAGTCCCAGTGACAGAGTAGGCCAACGTAGACTATCCCTGCATGCAGACCACTGGCTACTGGACACCTGGCTAGACACACACCTGGAGGGTTAATTCACCATTGAGCCATCACATGTCCAAGTCCATGTGGGCCGCACAATGTCATCACAGGGTGGTCACAATAGCAGGTGGCAAGGCAGACACGGTGTACCAGGTGATGTGTCATGTGTGCATATGTCGACTAGCACAGCCGTTCACATGTCTGGAACATACTGGTGCACGATGTATACTGTTACATGATGAATGGAACTGCACTGTCACCCACTACAGGGCCATCTGACACAGGTGTGTTGTGACTGGTGTAACCCATGTTTGCACAGGATACACACTGCTGTTGTAGGCAGCCATGCTGGTGGCCACCAGTGATATATGCAGTGGTCATACAGACATACCGTACACAGTGTTCATGCAGGAATGTCCATTGTCGTGGACGATGTGCTGCTATGTGAATGTGGGTGTTTGTTGTGAATGTCACACATCCAGAAGACACCATCTGGTGCAGTCATGGTTGTCAACACCAGTACACACAGCCACAGCAGTCAGAACCCAGTCCTGACAATGTGTGTCAGTCACCCTCGCATCGTGTGACATATGTGCACATGGCGGAACACCTCCCACTGTCATCTAAGCTGGCTACATGATGGCTGGAATGTGCTGTAGAAATGTACAATGCTGGTAGCCCAATGAAGTACCTGGAATCAGACACAGTACACTATGTCAGCCATGTAAACCATGCACAACAATGACCGCCCAACAGACACAAACAATGCATTGACACATGGAACATGTGCACATGACAACCCCCACTGAGGTATGTTGCACATATTGATGTACAATTGTCATCTATGGCCATAGCATGGATGCAGACACACAAACTCCACAGGTAGTACCATGTGATGTAGGTAGGGGGGCATTGCTCGTGTACATGTCACAGTAGATGTACACAGACATGTCCTGCATAGCCGTCATGTAGGGGTAGCTGTGGTATGTCACTACTGGACATGCCCATACAAATTACCATGTCCCACAGGAGATGTGTTAGGTGTGTACCACATGTGACGTGCTGACAACAAGCTGCGATGTGTATGGCTGCCGGTGTACCTGTGTGACAATGTCTGTGATGGGTGCAAAGGCACATAGTATTGTATTGCATGCACACAAGCCCCACATAGGTGCATAGCCTGAACATACAGTACAAGGAGTGTGTGGGATGATAGCAACCCACAGGTGGAGATGGGTACGGACGGCAGCCCACAACCACATGTGTGTGTACGGTGTTCACGTCCACGACACATGAGCATCTGAGAGGCTAGCGTCACAGCTGTACAGGGTCGCATGCATATATGTTCAGCAACATCCCTGTATGTCCCACCACTGGCCCGTGGACCGATGGACACCAACCAAATGTGCAGATATGACATGTGCACAGCACATCACAGATGCCTACCGTAGAACAGGCCTACCATGTAGACATGTGCACAGTAGGTCTGCGCCACCTGCAGTCAAACACGTTAGGTGCCAAACCACACCAATAGTCCAGGCAATGACACAGATGGACGTGCATGCCTCTGTGTATGTATGTCTGTGAATGCCTCCGGCATAGCAATATAGCTGTGTCACCGTTGTGAACAACAATATGAATGGGTTGTATGTGTGAGGGGTGCATCATATGTGTATGGTCAGATCGACGATACCATCAGTGGGCCTGCTATGTGAACATCCCTGTCCCCATACATGGATACCTCTGCTGAGCACAACACCACATTCACAGAGGGAGGGATGGCGGTGTAGTGCAGCAGCAGACATGTGTGTGGCAGCGGCACTGGATGTACACATATGTGTTACCCACATCAGTTCAGGCAGCCATCCATGTGCATGGGATAGCGTGTGTGTACACATACAGCACTGTGTCGATCAACATCCCAGCACATAGCACCTGCCAGGGCTACAGTGTATGCATGGATGTGTGATACCTGCATGCACCACACACACCCTCAACAAGCAGCGCACAGCATACCTCGCCGAGGACAGTGTCCACACCATGGTGATAAACATGTTGAATGTCCATATTCACACAGCTATGACATATGCAATGGACAGCCACCCTGCCAATACCGTCAGCCCCCGGGTGGGTCACACCCAGTGCCATGTATGTGGCATACCCTGCCATATCATGCAGAGCTGACCAGCAAGGCTGCATGAGCTATCACAGTCCCACATGGTGCAATGGACAAAAGGCACTCTCACTATCAACCATACACAGTAGTAATGTGGCGGCGATGCACCCTGTCATGTTACAGGTGCTGTGTGATGCTCTGCACAATGTGTGTGTGTACATGCTATGCATGGCCTTTCCTGCTAATGTGTCATGGTTACACATTGCTCCATGTCTATCACATATGTAACACAGGTGAGCTGTGGCAAGTTGTCCAGCACCCGTACAGTGCTGTGTGGAAGTACATGGCACAACACATGCATGTGCAGGTGTCCATGTGTATGTGTACAGTGCCGCTGCTGACGTTCACAATGGACACAGACGTGATGTGTACTGACATATACACAGCCCAGGTGAACAGTAGCACAGACGTCACATGGGGACCTATGCCAACTGATATGGACATAGGTGCAGCCAGGTACACATGTCCATGGCAGGCTAACATCTACATGGTGCGTGTACAGTGTGATGTGGTGGCACACAGATATGATGTGACACCCAGTGCTCAATGGTGTGAAGCCACAACATCGGCTGTGTCACTGCCACGATGCCCTTCACAGATCACTGTGCAGATGTCGTACATGTCATAGCAATGTATTTCCAACAGTATGCCAGCACAGCAGTGTGAATGTGACCTGCCACCATCATTATGTCTTCCAGATAATGCCACGCTCCCGGTTTCCACCATTCAGCCGACAGGAGGAGGAGGTGATCATTCCATACCTCCATGCCAGCATCGCCCTATTTAGCCATGTGCCACAGCAGGCACAGGAACGGCAGGAGATGTGGGAGGAGATGTGCAGGAGGGTGAACAGCGTGGGCGTAAACAACCGCAGCTATCAACAAATCCGCAGGCACTGCACAGACCTGATCCGGCATGCAAGACAGCGTGCTGCTGCTGCAATCGCCAGGCAACAACGTGGGACAGGTGGTGGGCCACCAACCCAGCCCCCACTCACAGCCACGGAGGAGCTCCTGGCCAGTCTGGGGACACCCACGGAAGAACACGCAGAAACACTTGCGTCCATCGTGGAGGTGGGTGTCTCCCGAGCTATGAGCCTGGAGCCGCATGGTAAGTCAGTGTTGCATGTTTGTATGATAGGCGTGGGTGTGGGTGTCATAGTACAACACATGATATAGCAATACATGCCAGGTATATGGCCACACAAGATGCAAACCATAGTATGCTATGTTGTGTTAGCAGACATGTGCATAGCACATGCTACCACACATGCATGATGTGAGATGCACAGTGCTGACTGTGGAGATAGTAATGGCTAATGTGTATACCTTTGTGCAATGCCTTTACAGGTACATCTGGCGTGTCGCAAGGACAAGGGTCTGTTGCAGGTAAGTCTGTTGCTAGTCAAAGGCATGTTCTGCTGTATTGATATTCCCCATGTGTCTAGGCATGACATGCTCACCTGTGTGTGCCCCAGTCACGGTATACAGCTCGCACCACCCGACACACACACCACCCATGTACAGTAGATACACCCGTTAGCGAAGAGTGGTATGACACCACACAACCTATTGGTGTGTTACGTGCAGTCAGCTATGCATACAATGGAGTAGGTGTTACACAATGGCTGCATGTGTAGTATGCATTGGTATGCCAGTGCAGTATGCACACAGTACCACATAGTGAGCTGTGATCTGGCCAGAGCACAGGTGTTACCAATGTGACCCATGCCCCTGCATCGGCTGCACACGTTGTGACATGGCACATGCCATGTCCCATGCACGTGGATGTCTGGCTGCAGCATTGTCACACCATGACATGACCTATGCACAACATAGCAGACATCCACACTGTCAGCATATCCGCACAGAATGTGACACCTCACACTACTATGGTTGTATGTCACATGGGCCACCACAGGGCCGTGTGCACGATGTCTACCACACACAATTGTCAATGACTCAGACAGACAAGGCCATGGTTGATACCTACAGGCATGTTGCCACACAGCACATCCACAGTGGGTACTCACCGCTGCACCCTGTACACACATAGTGGGTTCATCACTGTAGTGGACCCCCTGGACATCCAATGTAGTACACCAGTGACATGGAATGCCTCTCCACAGCTACTACAGGTGCCTCCAATGTCCACCATATACGTGCTGCTGAGCATCTGAACTGACTTACAGACATGGCAATGTAATGCGCCCAGGTCACGCATCGCACAGACACATAGCTGTGTCCTGCTACTGTGCAGTGGCACAGAGCCCGCACTACACACCGTACAGCTATGCACACAGCTCACAGCAAACGTACCTGCACAGACATCACTGTTACCCATACATTGTATCTGTAGACTGTACACATAACACTGCACCGTGACAGCCATTGTGATGTGGTGCATGCGGTGGGTCACCATCGTCACATGTCCACATGATACCGCACGTTTGCGGTGTACATTACATACTGTCGGCAGCCATGTGTACTCTCAACTCGCCCGCGGCCACACGGTGTATCACGCTGATGCATGCAAACTACCATGAATGTGTGTACTGCATGCCTACTAAATGACACCTGCCTGTTGTACTGTCCCCACCAGGGCAGTGTACATACTGCCACTATGAATGTCTGGTCTGCATTCACTGGTCTGTGTTGTGTGAATGCTGCATGCCACCTGCATTATCACATGCATGCTGTCTGTGTGTGTGTGTGTGTGTGTGTGTGTGTGTGTGTGTGTGTGTGTGTGTGTGTGTGTGTGTCTGTATTGTAACCGATGGTATGTCTTTGTATTGACAGGTGCTGTAGGTGAGTTACCCTCCTGCGGTCAATCTGATGCTAGTGTCCCCACAGATACTAGTGGTGATGACCATGTGCATGAGGCACAGGCAGGGTCGTCACAGGCAGACTCTGTGCCACTGGAGAACATCACACATACGTCCCTTTCATCCCCGCACACGGTTCAGATGCCGACACATACCCCAACACCGTTGCCCATAGATGACGGTCAGTCAGCGTCTGTTGTCCCCGAGCAGGAATGTGTGGTGGCTGCAGAAGGTGTGGGTACACACGATGTTGCCAGTGTAAGGACTGGTGCAGTGCCACGCAGGCATGTGGCAGGTGCTGCTCGTAGGGGGAGCACCGCTAGACACACACCTGCCGTACAGGGTGCAGCAGCTGGTATAACCAGACGCATGTTCCAGACTGTAATGGCGGCGCAGGCACGTGCCGAACGGCAGAACCAGGAAGGGCAGAGGCTGCAGAGGTCCGCAATCCGCACTCCTGAATGACAACATCCAGGCATTGGCGAATGCACAACAGCATCTTGCCGATGTTCTGGATAGGAGATTGGGTGACATGGCTGGTATCCTCGACCGAGGCATGGCCATCCTTGAGCGTGCAGTCCGTGCAGGAACACCAGGTAGGGGTGAGGCATAGGGCACGTGGGCGTGTGCCAGCAACACCACCTGCTGCAGGTCAGCGTGTGCGTGCCACCTCCCATGCCCACCCAGACAGTGCTGGTAGCAGCAGCAGTGCAGCTGCTACTACACCATCCACACCAGGACAGAGCAGGCCACGTGGACGTGGCCCTGACGGCCCCGTCGGGCACGCTTCCAGCGGACATGTGAGATCTGAGAGTGGACAGTCCGCACCTCCACCCGGTCGTGCCCGGCGACCCCAGGCAGGCGCTGGTCAGGTCGCCGCAGACACAGTGAGCCGTAACACCTGCACTGTACAGTCAGGGGCTGCCAAGCATACCCGTGTAGGCATCACAGATGACTGAACTGTGTACACACACACCCACACACAGCAGACACAACTGTAGGGCTCCACCACACCCACATGCAATCTACATAGTCATGCCCACTCAATGCACTGGCCCTTACACACACACATGATGTCATCCATTGGTACAGCCCATGCCTGTGGCACACATATCACCCTGTGCATATGATGAAGTCTCTGCCGCGATAACTGTGAGCTACACCATCACTGCACGGTTAAGCTAACATATTCTGATGCACAGGGTGGACACGATAGTGAGAGGTGTATGTGATACCTGTGTCCGCATACTACGTGATGTGTATGTTGTGGTGTGTGTGTATGGCTGGTGACAGGTATGTATGTGATGTGGGTTGTGCACGGACATCATGCAGCAGACATACCATGCAGGACAGGTGCAGCATTCATTGATATGTGTACACAGTATGTGTGGTGGTTACATGTGTAGCACCATGTCGGTGCAGTTAACCCGTATGATACTGATGGTGTACTTGCACGTGCCTACTGGGAGCACTGTAATTAGTTCCCCACGGTAGTCGGGGTACCCACAGGCATGTCTGGCAACATCAGCATAGCACAGTTACCCGCATCCGCATGGACCCCTACATAGGTACATAGGCACATTACGAACGTAACAGGATTTGTGCCCAACGACATGTGTGGACCTAGCATGACTGTGTGTGGCGCCTAACACCCCTCAGGATGGGGATGCCATATCCATCAGTCCCCAGTCCCTGGTCTAGCAGTGACACACAGATGTTGCCTGGCGCATAACTATTGCCACACATCCACACGCCATTAGCAGTCCTGGACGAAGGCAGTCAGGGCCTTTCCTTCACATGGCCTGGCACTCCTCCCCGTGTTGTAGGGGGTGTCTGGCCGTTAACCCTGTTCCCCCAGCACGTCCCACTCATCTTTGTGTTGAGGTGTTTGACAGTCGCTTCTGTGCCCGTGTTTGCATGGAGCCTGGGAGGTGGAATGTGCCCATGTCACCCAGGTCAGACATGGCCGTGTATGTCAGGCACAGATCACCACGGAGCAGCTGTGCTGTGAAGATCCACAGCCGGTGTCCCCTTGGCCGTGCAGCTTGTGACACATGTCCTAGCACCGTCATACCCGCCTTGTGGAACGCTTATGGTCCTTCCGAGTGCTGCAGGCGTCAGGTTAGCTACAGGCCACATGTGCCATTGTACGCAGTCAGTGCTCTGGTGTGTGATGTGTACAGGGGTACAATGAACACCCCTGATGTGGTTGCGATTCCATCAAGACCAGGAGGCCACAATGGAATGTCTTCACACCCACATTGCCATTGTGTGTGTTGACAGAGGTTGCCGACAGGTGTGGTAGCCATTTCCCTGAACACGTCCACCATCTTTAATGGCGTACCACCTACATGTGACATTGTGACGAACATGTCCTTCACACTGGGTAGGGCTGCACCTTCTCTGGCATTTAGTAGCAGGCCATGGCTCTGGCACCAGTCATCCATGTCTATGACGCCCTAGGTGGATGTCCGTGTAACATGGGGTGTTGGGTATGTTGGCCGGTGCGTAGTCATCTGCATACCTTGTCTGCTACAATCCCCTATGATTGCATGCACATTGGAAGGTCGGATGCCATATGGCAGGGCGCCCAGGAGTGAGCCCTGTGGGCCTCCACTGGGTCCAGATATGACTGTGACAAGGCACCTTGAGCACCAACCCTGTGTGGTGTGACCTCCAACCTGTCTGAGAAGCATCGGGTGACATATGTCCCCACATGTATGCTGGCGAGCCTTTCCATGGGTCCCATGTGTAGTGTGCTCTGAACGCTCCCACCAGGTCATGGTACTGTGTGCAAACCCACGTATCCCCATCAATGGCCTTGGTGACCACTCCAGACTGGACGAGCAGGTTCGGGAGGCAGGATCCGCCCTTGACTATGTAGTTGTGGGTATGTTCCGTATTGGCTGTACACCGCTATCTGTAACCATGGCCACCTGTATGGACCTCCCCACAGCTTTGCAGACAACACTTGTCAAGCGTATAGGGTGTGGCTGTTGACAGTCCATAGGAGCACTACCCTGGCATAGTGGGACCACAGATGCCATATGGCATCCATTGGGGACATAGCCCATAGTAAGGCTAACATGACACAGTGGCCGCATGTGTGGGCCGAGGGCCTCAATGAGGATGGGTAGCACACAGCCAGGGACACCATCGGTGCCCATTGCTGACGTGTCAACCGCCATAGAGATATGGGATCACTCCAGGCCATATGAGATGTTTGGGAGGATACACTCTGGTGGGATGGATATGTTCCCTGTTGGGGGGGGGGAATGTATGCATGGAACATGTCCTGTGGTTTGCAGACGATGTCTGTGGGTGCAGTGACTGTTGTACCATTCTGGACCATTTCCAGGCAAGTCTGTGTGCCCCCAACCATGTCCTTACCACAGTTAGGGAAGGCCCTGTGGTTGTCTCATGTGCCCTCTGCAGTACCACTCCCACAAGCGGCCGTGGATGATGGTATGTGGGGCCGTATGGTGACGCCGGTATGAATGGGTGATGGTTTCCTGGTACTGTCATTGCTCTGCCATGTATTAGCTCCAACTGTTGATGTACAGGTAGTCAGTGGCTGCGGTCCACCACACCATGTGCCTACCTGTGGTGGACAAGGTCCTGATGTCATCATGTTTGCCTGTTGCAGACATGCATGTGGGTGGTCGGGGAAGGCATTCGTTAGGCGTTTGCCGGTCTGGCCTGTGTTCAACACTGGCATGGAGGACTTGTAGGGTACCACACTGGTCGTATGATGTGTGTGGTTTTCTGTGGAGAGGTCATCACTGAGGTCCCCCATGCTGGTGTTGGTTACAGGGAGTGGATGACCAGTGTATCCACTATACGGTCTTGCATCACCATTGAGGGCTGTACATCCTGTGTGGGGCATATCCTCACCATGTGTGATGGGCAGAACTGTCAGACATCCCCCCCTAGTATGTATGGTGCATGGCTGTTTAACAGTGGCCAGGTGTGTGAACACCTGGGACTGCTGGCGAGTGTGTTGTGCCATGGGTAATGTTCCCAGGCTATGTATGGGTGGTTCATGTCACCCAATACGGTGCTGTTGTGAGAGCATGCCCACTCACCAGTGTCCTCAGGACATCTGTGAAGGTATCCTGTGTTTGTGAGGGTTGTCTGTAGCATGCAACAAACTGTAGGCCAGTCCTACACATGGTTAATTACACCTAGATATTCCCCGCAGCAACGCCACGCCTGTGGCATGGCGGGTTGCTGTTGTGTGGCTGGACACACAGGACGGTCCGCATTCCGCCACCCATGCCGTCGCACCATGTGTATGCATGTCTGCTCTGTGCCGACTCTAAGTGTCTGAGCATGCCCAGTAGGCAGCTGTGTAGATAGACACACAGCACAGTGCACACCGCGCCCGTCTGCAGTTATACCCGGTGCATGCCTGTATCCCCGCGCAACGGCCACGTCTGTGGCATGGCCAGGTTTCTGTTGTGTGGCTGGACACACACGACGGTCCACATTCCGCCACCCATGCCGTCGCACCATGTGTATGCATGTCTGCCCTGTGCCGAGTCTAAGTGTCTGAGCATGCCCAGTATGCAGTGATGTACTGATCAGTAGTTACTTGTTATTCCCGACTGCAGCACTAACGTGTTAGTGTACGGCGAGCTTGGGATGGTAACAGACTGCGTGACTGCGCACTCTGTCCGAACTCCCGATCGGGCGCATTGCCTCTGCAAATGATACCACTCACGTAGGGGTATGCCTCCTGACAGCGCTCTGCTCAGTAAACTCGGTAGCGCATTCTGTAAATGCTTCATACTGTAGTGTGTTCATGTAGATAGGCGTAGGTTCGTCCCCCGTCCCTTCCGTGTGTGTGTGTGTGTGTGTGTGTGTGTGTGTGTGTGTGTGTGTGTGTGTGTGTGTGTTTCCAGCTGCCTCTGCGACTGATTATGCTTTTAGACGCTCCGCAACACATGCCTTGGCTATTTCCAACTATTGTCTTGCGGGTGACGTCAGTAGCCTACAAGTATGCGTGTGACAGCGCTCTGTTCAGTAAAGTCGGTAGCGCGTTCTGTAAATGCTTCATACTGTAGTGTGTTCATGTAGATAGGCGTAGGTTCGTGCCCCGTCCCTTCCGTGTGTGTGTGTGTGTGTGTGTGTGTGTGTGTGTGTGTGTGTGTGTCTCTGTGTGTGTGTGTGTGTTTGTTTCCAGCTGCCTCTGCGACTGATTATGCTTTTAGACGCTCCGCAACACATGCCTTGGCTATTGCCAACTATTGTCTTGCGGGTGACGTCAGTAGCCTACAAGTATGCGTGTGACAGCGCTCTGTTCAGTAAAGTCGGTAGCGTT